>NC_140176.1:67159858-67237882 GCF_963971535.1 Notolepis coatsorum | reverse complement strand
CATTAATGCCTTGTCTCCGCTTGTTTATTCACCTGTCAGATCAGAGGTCACTTGGAGAACTGCACGCCAAGGCTACACACTGATTAAACCTGTGTGTGTGTGTGTGGAGAGAGAGAGAGAGAGAGAGAGAGAGAGAGAGAGAGGGAGAGAGAGAGAGAGAGAAAGAGTGTGTTGGTGTGTATTCGTGTGTGCTTCTGTGTCTATGTGTGTGTGTGTTCTGCACCCATGTCTGCTGAAACGAGACAAAATGCCCGTCACAATGAGAAGGTCATCACCAGGGTAGCAACATGGTGCCCATGGAGCCCAGGTGTGCTGAGAGCTACACATCCATCTTCACTATCTAGACGGACCGGTGTCCTCGTGTACCGCTCTCCCCCGGAAGCCCTAACCCTGCAGCGGTTTGTCATTAGGTGTTTTATTCCATGAAGCAGTGTTTCACTGTGTGTCTCGTGGCAAAAAAGGGACACCGCTTTTTGTTATTCCACGTCACGCGTTGAAAGGGATACATTAGCCTTCGAGGTCCGTCGAAGTTTTTTAATGGAACGTTATTTTTCTTTCACACTTGTTACAAGGAGAATGAGCTGTGCTCTTTCTCCACTGCTTGATGGAAATGGTGTCTGTCCCGCACACCAGTCTTTATATGGAGCTATCGTTGCTGTCAAGGCAAAAACGGTGCATCTCAAAAAAATTTAAATAAAAAAATACCTGTGTGTTTTTATATGCCAAGCACCTCGTTGACTGGCAATGTCACAAACCACACCCCGTCACACACTCACGTTTATTCGGCCAGTCGCTCGCGATTACCCATTCGGCCCCTAGTGGCGCCTCATGGGCATTGCACTTTGTGTAAGACAAGTTCAACGCTTCGCATCCGTGATGCCAGGTGTCCTTCTTGTAATCAGGGGTTCAAGCACCACGGACTGAGACCCTGCTGCTTTCATGTAGATTATTCGTATTTTCTTCTCCTTCAGAAATGTTTGCGCAAATTCCGTGAGATGGTAAATGGTAGCAATATGAAATCTGGCCCATTGATTGGAAGTTTTGTGCAAGTGATGCACACAATATGACCCCAATCGGCCCGATGAGGGCACTATAATTAAAGGTCATAACATCTACCATGTAAGTCAGACAGATACAAAACTTGGTAAAGACATCCTATATATCCTCCATCCACAAATTTGACCCAATGACCTATAAAGCCTGCCATATATTGGATTTTCCGGCCATTGACGTCTCCTAAACTATAGGTCCAATTATACATTCGGTTTTGAATGGGTTTCCTGGTCCTTAGGGGTCAGTAAACTTGCACAAAACCTAGAGAACCATGTAAAGTTAAAAACAAAAACAAAAAAATATACTGGAGATACAAGTTGTGCCCAACAGTAGTGATATATGCCTCTACATTATTTTCATTAACTAGTTTTCATAGACATTTTTCAACAACATTTATGATGAATTGAAAATGGGGGACCCTGATGTAAACAAGTCGAAAGTCTTTCTCTGGTCTGCATCCCCTTAACAATTGTATGTATTGAGCTGTACTGTACTGTACCCATTCTGCAATCTGTTAATAAACTTTTCAATCAATCAATCAATTCAATCAATCAATTCAACAAAAAACGAATGATCTTTTTCAGAAAATAAACCCAATTTACCTCCACTGTTTGGCCTTCTATCGTCTAGCCATGAACTCGAGTTGCACTAGAGGGCCGGCATTGTTTGAAGCAGATACCTTCGTCCCCCCCACCCCCCCCCCCCCCCCCACACACACACACAAACACACACACACAAAAAGCAATTTTCATGGTTGAAAATAAAATAACATTTTTCTATTCCTTTCAGTTCATATCTGAAAGTAATTCTTCACACAGAGAACTGTGTTTACAGTGAGCCCAGCCGTGGCCTGAAACTCTGCCATAATGGTTCAATTAATTCAAAGCAAGGAAAGGTGAGAAGAAAATAAGAAAAACTGAGTCCCTTTTGATAGATGTTCAGGAATGAGACTCATAATAGGGGTCCTACAACTGTTTGTGTGTGTGTGCATGTAAGTAAGTGTGTGTGTGTGTGTGTGTGCTTGAAGCCACAAACATGTGTGTACTTGTGTCTGTGTATGCATGAAGCCACAAACATGTGTGTACTTGTTTGTGTGTGTGTGTGTGTGTGTGTGTGTGTGTGTGTGTGCGTGCAAGCGTGTGTGTATATAATCTTAACTGCGAGCAAAGGCAGACAAAGGATGTTCCCTGTATGAGTAAACAACCTGGGGACAAGAAGCTACACACACAGCTATCTAACAATTCAAGTATTAAATGACAGAACTCTGCAGCAACTATATGAAAGCCTGGAGACCAAAGGGTGGACAAATGTATATGATGCCTGTGATCCCGATACTGCATTATGATAGTCTGATATTGGAAATAACTGACTCCATCCATAACACCATTCCTGAGAAGACTGTCATGTCATGAGCAGTAAAAATGACCAGAACCCCTGGCTTACAAAGGGCATTAAACACAAAAATAAACTCTACAAACATTATCTTAAGAATCCTAGTATAAATAATAGAAATAAATACAATCTATATAGAAATTATTTTATTAATAAGGAAAAGCAAATGTGATCATTATACTGATCAGGTAAGAGCATCTCAGGGTGATTCAAAAAGGACATGGTCAGTTCTAAATAAAGTACTGAATAGGGACAAAAAACCATCAGTGCTCCCTGACCCTGCAAATATGTCTCAGCAGGATCTCTCTGATCAATTTAATACCTACTTTGTATCCATTGGTGAAGAAGACCTGGCGAATAAAATCAGCCATCCCCGGGGTGTGTCTTTTAACAGTATTTATCAGGTAACTATCCAAACTCTATTTTCATGACCGGCTCTATCCAAAGTGTATGAGAGAGTTGTGTATAACAGATTAAGCGAATACAAGCTCAATATACTCACCAGTTCTCATTACGGCTTCAGGAAAAAGAGAACAACATATATGGCAATATTAGACCTCATTGAAAAAATAAATGATGCCATTGATCAGGGTGAATGTGGGGTGGGCGTTTTTATGGACTTATCAAAGGCCTTTGACACCATAGATGTCAATATTCTACTCGGGGAAACTGCACCATTATGGCATAAGGGTTCTGGCTCTCAATTGGTTCAGTAGCTATTTACATGGTATAGGCAACAATATGTCAATATAAACAATCACAAATCAATAAAAATGGACATCAAATATGGGGTCCCCCAGGTGTCAATTCTAGGTCCTTTACTATTCATCCTGTATATAAATGATTTTGTCAACTCTTCTGAAATTCTGCACAAAGTAATATTTGCTGATGACACAAATGTGTTTTTGTCCCATAAAAATCCACTCGAGCTACAAGATTTACTCAACGCTGAATACAAAAAAGTGGATACCTGGTTTAAGTGCAATAAATTATCACAAAATCTCAGCAAAACAAACTTTATTGTTTTTCACTCAAATTGGATGCGCACTGATCATATTTGCATTAAAATGTATGGAAATGAGCTGTCAAGAGTGGTGTCCACAAAATTCCTGGGGGTCGTCATCGATGAGTCACTAAATTTCAAATGCCACATTACATGTCTACTAACAAAACTGTCCAAATATGTCGGTTTATTCTGTAAAATACGTTATTTTCTTCCTTTACCTGCCCTTCTCACTCTCTATAAAACGTTGTATGCACCCCTCATTAATTATTGTAATGTCATATAGTGCAACACTTACCCCAGCCATCTCAAGAAACTTGAAAGTTTACAAAAATAAATACTACGAGTAGTGTCATGGTCCGGGTTTAATACGCCCACACGTCCTTTGTTCCATCGCTTTGGTCTCCTGAGGCTTGCTGATTTTAATGTCCACCAAAATGCATCAATTATGTATCAAGTTGTAAATAACATGAATCACAGACTGTCTGAGCTTGTCCCAGTCTGCCGTCCACTGCACATCCATAAAACAAGAAATAGGCATCTTATCTTTGGCGAGAGGAGGAAGCTCAAATGTGCCAGCCTAAGCATAGCATGCAGGGGCCCGCAGATCTGGAACGAGCTCGACGAGAGTCTGAAACTGTCGAAATCCATCTCATCCTTCAAAAAAGCACTGAAAGAGGAATTGCTCAAATCTTATCTCTAAATAGAATCCATACTTAGGAATATGAATTGTCTGTATTTATGTATCTATGTTGTATGTATGTTAGTAGGTAGGTGTGTAAGCCTACCCACGTTGTATGTTTTTGTTTGTTTATAATTTATAATTTATATTGTGATCAGGCTCCCTCCAAAAGCTTTAAATAGCTTCTTGGGAGACCTGGCACACGCACACAATCTTGACGATGATGTTCTCACATGAAGATATGTATATGTGTGTGTGAATAAATTCATTCATTCATTCATATCTATCTGTGATAAGACACCAAATAAAGAAAACACCATGGCATGATCTATGACTAAGGAAACCCAGGAAAATAATACAGTCCCATAGTTTTGCTGTAGAGGAGTAGTGTGTGTGTGTGTGTGTGTGTGTGTGTGTGTGTGTGTGTGTGTGTGTGTGTGTGTGTGTGTGTGTGTGTGTGTGTGTGTGTGTGTGTGTGTGTGTGTGTGTGTGTGTGTGTGGTGGGTGTGGGTGTGGGTACACGCTACAGTAGCACAAGGCCTACAGACTACATGTGTCTGATAACCCGATGATATAGAGGCTTTGCACAGAATATTTGGAATCCCCATTTTTCTTCCATGTTGGTGGAGACAAATGTTGCTGGCATGGAAACAAAGCAAGATAGTAGCAATAAAAGAAAAAAATTATTATAATAATAAAAAAAAACATAAAAATTATGTTAAATTAACTAAATAAATAGAAAATAAACCAAAGAGAAAATAATAGAGTACAATATTAAAAGACAGGAATAAACAGAAAGCGAATAAACTTAGAAATAAAAATAATAACAGCGCTGGTCAGATTGGACTGAATTGCAACCACTTCTCGTCTAGGCTTGATCCCTCAAATCATCTAGGTCAGCTGCCTAACACAAAATCAATCAAGTTACGCCGTATTCCCTCAAATGCATCAGGCCTCTGCTTCACATTCTACAAGAAGCTGATCTCGGGGGTGGGTGGTGATGCTCATCCTTCCATTTAAGGGCTATGCATTTATCAGCTCTTGTCAAAGCTATTCCTATGAATCTTATTTTGTTACCCTGCTCTGGCAGTATCCATGTCTCCCCTTGGTTCAGTTGGGATGTTTATTTTAGTTATCGTGGACATGTTTCTTAATGTTTCTAGCTACATAAATGTGAACAAAACCAGAACATGGGAACAGGTGAGCCAACTTCAGATTTACACTTTGGACAGTATTGAGAGATTGTTAGGTTCATACTATGCAGTCAATAGATTTGATTCGATTCAGGTATCCAACCAGGCAAATGTAACAGCAAAGTGCAATAGTAATATACAATGTACAGATTAAACTGGGTATAAAATAGATAAATTAGTACTACTGAGTGTAGTGCTAATCAGATGTATAGTTATAAGATACATGTACAGTGATACAGGTATGAAGACACTATGAGTCATATTGGCCAGCAGGATTATATATATATATATATATATATATATATATATATATATATATATATATATATATATATATATATATATATATATATATATATATATATATATATATATATATATATATATATATATAATATGCTTATTATTAAAAAGGCCCAATCTTCATCCTCAGTTGTGGTCAACCTCCCACTGAACTTGTCATTCGCATTAAGCCACTCTTTTTCTAGCAGATTTACATTTACATTTACATTTAGTAATTTAGCTGACGCTTTTATCCAAAGCGACTTACAAGTTCTGTACGACAAGCCATCAGGAAGGGCACAACTCTATCAGCTGAGTAACAATGTTCATCAAAGTGTTGAGTGCTACAGTGTAGGTTAGTTTATTAGGACAAGTGCATGACAGTATGGTTAGTTAGGGTTAGATTTTTTATTTTATTTTTTCAGATAATGGTTGAAGAAGTGCGTCTTTAGTCGACGGCGAAAGATTGGACGTGTTTCGGCTGTCCTAACTGGGGTGGGTAGTTCATTCCACCATTGTGGGGCAAGGACTGAGAATAGGCGACTTCTCTTTGATGACCCTCCCGGAGCTTGGATAGGAGTAGGTCTGAGGCGGCCAGAAGATGCAGAGCGTAGGGGTCTTGAGGGTGTGTAGTTAGAGACCATTGATCGGAGGTAGGCGGGAGCGGTTCCCTTTGCCGCACGGTATGCTAGGTCGAGGGCCTTGAAGCGGATTCGTGCAGCAATGGGGAGCCAGTGCAGGTCCCTAAGAAGTGGGGTGACATGGGCCGACTTCGGTAGGTTTGAGATCAGGCGGGCCGCTGCGTTCTGAATGAGTTGAAGAGGCTTAGTGGCAGTGGCCGGGAGGCCAGCGAGCAGTGCGTTGCAGTAGTCGAGGTGGGAGATGACTGTTGATTGGACGAGGAGTTGGGTGGCTTCTTTTGTCAGGAAGGGGCGGATCCTTCTGACGTTGCTCAGGAGGAATCGGCAGGTTCTGGTTGTCGCTGCGATGTGAGCAGAGAAGTTCAACTGGTCGTCGAGGACAACACCAAGGTTCTTGGCGGTCGGGGACGCGGTCACAGCTGCATTCTCGACTGTGATGGAAAGGTCGGTCAGGGGGGAGGATTTGGCCGGCAGGTGGAGCAATTCTGTTTTGCTTAGGTGCAGTTTGAGGTGGTTGGTCGTCATCCAGGCGGAGATGTCGGACAGACAGGCCGAGATCCGCTCAGAGACGTGGATATCTGAGGGAGGGAAGAAGAGGAAGAGTTGAGTATCGTCGGCATAACAGTGGTAGGAGAAGCCATGAGACGTGATAATGTTACCCAGTGATTTAGTGTAGAGGGAGAAGAGAAGGGGTCCTAAAACCGAGCCCTGGGGGACACTCCATGACACTTGGTAAGAGCGGTCATTGATGATTGATGCCAGCGTAGATGTGAGATACAAACCCTTTAATTTCTTTTTTCTACTCAGCATATTATCTAATGGTTGTTTTGCTATAAGTAACAGTTTAACCCCCTTTTCTGTTAAAGTATAGTGTCTAAATTGCAGGAATCTGAAGAAATTTCTCCCATCTACTAGGCCAAACTTCGCAGTACATTCTTTAAATTATTCGAAGACCTTGTCTAGATCCCCAAATGTCTTGATGCCCTTCCCAAACATTGCTTGAGTGAGCCTGTCTCTTAGAGCCTTAACACTTTAAGGACCAGCCACGAGTTTATACGTGTTACGGTGCCATGCGTTGTGGAACAGAGCCACGAGTTAACTCGTGGCAAGTTGTTATTGTTTTATTCCATATTAATAACGCTATTAACGTCCCTGATCGACCTGCAGGACCTACCCGCATATTTGATTTTCGAAACATGCAATACCGGCCAGATCCGCTTAGGGGCGCCATCGCTCCACTGCAGTATCATTGAGGGCGATTGAAAAAATTGTTTTTACTGTCTGTGGGCGTTTCATATGAGCCTCGATCCCAGCCGAACATACTCCATCTTTGATCACGTTACCGAACGCAGATTTCAGCCTGGAATAATGGGATTTATGATCAGCCAATGGACATATCGATCTACCAGATTCCGATGACTAATGACAAAATGCTGCCGGCGATCACATGGGCTGACGGTAGGATACTATTCCCCCAAATTACAGCTGGATTGGACATTGTTTTAAAACGCAACGTGATCGATCAGTGAAAATGGCTACTTGAACGCACACTGTATTGCTAATCAATAATAGTAATCGGCGTCCCCCGCCGCCCCCATTTCATCCATAGATGCTCTGTAATAGTCCGGATGCTACGCAGTTTGTTTTATTTCATTCGTATATATACAGCAGAAATGGCGTTTGATATAACGTGACTAGCCTTTAGCCTATTATCTAGCTCCCCAGAAAAAAGACGAGGCGAAAACTGTGATAAACCTTATATTCACGGCGCTATAAAATGACAACCAACCGATGGATTTTTATTTTCTTTAAGCCATTATGAAGGCACGGTTTATGCACTCAAGTGACAATGAGAATGGACAGATAGCAATACTATAAAGTATATATATAGCTGTTATAAAGTACATCGGTTTGTTGACAACGCTCTGTCCTCTGGACTATAAATCGCTGCAGGACTTTGATCGCCAAAGTGTTAACACTTTCAGCGCCACGCTTAATTCCAATCTCTACCGCTAGATGGCCAGCTTAAAATAGTAGTTTCCGCGGTGTTTCAC
The DNA here is from genome assembly GCF_963971535.1 of Notolepis coatsorum. NCBI lineage: Eukaryota > Metazoa > Chordata > Actinopteri > Aulopiformes > Paralepididae > Notolepis > Notolepis coatsorum. Next base: position 67,229,582 of record NC_140176.1, on the reverse strand, counting down.
TATGTTTGCGGAGCTGTGTGTGTGTTCTAGGGCTGTACCGAATGTCATTTTTTAACATTCGAAGCTTCGATTGAAGTACTCGAATGAAGCTTTGATTGTCTATAAAAAGAAAATTTCAATTATATATATATTTTTTTTAATAAATGTCTCAAACTAAATCCTTAATTTGAATAAAGTGATTCATCTGATTAAATGAGTCTTTTTCTTTTATTAAATCAACTTTCTTTTAAAATAGACATATAATATACTAGGGATGCCCCGATCGATCGGCCACCGCTCGCTATCGGCCGATAATCAGTATAAATATGCGATCGGGGAATTCCGATAATTAGTCATATTCGCCGATCGCGGAAACTGATCAAGTGGATATCTCACTCGCTTGTCTCAGACGCACAGGACCTGCAAACTGCTCCTCCTCCCTAGCCCCGCCCGTACCCGTGTAGAGTTTGTAAACACAGAGGCTGCTGAGTCTAGATAGTGCATTCGACCTGAGCTAACGTTAGCTACCTAGCTATCGTTACTGTTTAAACAAAATTACCCAGTCAACTATTCACTTTTAGTAGGCATTGTCTAACGGTATTTAGCCGGCTAGCTACTGATAGCTCCGGATATCAACAAATGCCCCAGAAGTCTAGTGGTCCATGTTGATATCTCCGTTAGCTTGCGTTAGCTGACGTTAGTTCACCGTTCAAAACGAAATGTCCGATTGAACTAAATAGTTGTCTTAACGTCATCTAGCCGGCTAGCAGTAGCTACAGATAGCTCCTGATATCAATGTCTTATATCAATGTCTTATCAATGTCTTATAACATCTAGTCGGCCAGCTACCGATAGCTCCTGACATCAACAAACGCTCCACAAAGTCTAGTAGAGACGTGTATGCTACCTGTTAGCTCACGTTAGCGCAAGTTAGTTCACCGTTCAAAACGAAATGTCCCATTGAACTAAATAATTCACTGAGGCGTTGTATTAACGTTATATATCCGGCTAGCAGTAGCTACAGATAGCTCCTGATATCAATGTCTTATAACACTGATTCGATGCGTATTCGAGCTGAGGGCTTGCTGAGCACAGTTAAGTAACGTTATGCCAATAGGGTCCAGGTGCAGCGCCGGAGAATCCTGGCCGTAGCTCTGCTCGAGGCTACTCGAGTATAGGTCCAGGTGCAGCTCCGGAGAATCCTGGCCGTAGCTGGAGGCTACTAGAGTACACACAGACAGTGGAGCTTGTTGCGTGGTGGCGATGTCTCGCAGATAATACAAGTACAAGTCTAATTATATAATATATATATTTTATAAAAAAAAAAAAAAAAAAAAAACTTTTTATATAAAATAATCTTTAATTTCTTTTTAATCAAAAACGATCGGTATCGGATCGGTATCGGCCGATATGGCTCACGACGATCGGTGATCGGTATCGGTGGCAAAAAACGTGATCGGGGCATCCCTATAATATACCTTACCTTAGCCAGAACAGAAGGTATTCCAAAAAGAATGTGAAGTGATCGCATCGCCATCGCGATTACCAGTGTATATTGTCTATACACGTTTCGATGGTAAAATACGCTTAGGCAACGGAATTTCGAGGCGATCAATGTGAATCTCTGTTCAAGCAGAAGGAGGAGCCCCTACCAAAAAAAGGAAGACGTGTATCCACTCCAATGCAATTCCAGTTCAGACACAGACGATACTGCCACCTGGTGATATTTGATCAGCATTGCAATTCCAAAGTATACAAACGGCCCAGGGACGGCTAGAATGACCCGGATGATGATTTAGAACGGGGATCAGAGGAAAAAGAGCAAAGGATCTAAAAATGTATTATTATGCGTTTCCCGCTCAACCGCTGGCGAGCAAACACGTAATATTACGTGATTGGCCGTGAATGAGTTAAGGGCTCTACATGCTCGAGCAACTGCAACGCAACTGGGACACGCAACAATGTTGCAAGTGTAACCCAGGTTTCAGATTCATAACTATTTAAGTTATAAGAACATAAATAGTTAATGCCATTGAATAAGAACATAAATAGTTAAGGCTATTATGTAGGAACATACGTAGTTAATATTATTGGGTACCAAGTCCCTTTGAATTACAGCATTGCCCTTTAATTTGGGTCATGACGTGAGTGAGATAGATGTCGCGACAGCCACATTTTGCTTTACGGCGCGTGTTGTGAAGGGCCAGATTAAACCGAATATATATATTTATTTATATATATATATTTAATTGTATTTGTATATTCTCTAATATTCCCTGATATCCCTTGTATATTCCTTGTACAATATGCATTGAATATCCATTCTAGCCTACTGAACATCCCATAATAGTCTCCATTCTACTATTGGTCGAGACCTTGGTGCCAGGCTGCCATACCCCTCAGACCCAGTTCAAACGTAAAGCTCGACATGTACGAACAAGTCCTAGTTCCGCGTAGGAATTTGGCTACCGCACCACTAATGGGACTATTTGTTCATAGTGCGTATATATACTGCGCTACTAAAGTAGGACTTTCTTTTCAGTCCAGTTTCTTACCCTCCAATAGAGTCACAGACGTAAAGCCTCCCCGCGATGCCACGTGTGGGAGTAAGGCCAAGTTCGGCCTACCATCGGTATTGAGACATCGTGTATATTAATATTTGAATAGTCATATTTGGCACTATATCGTCGAGTTGGACGTAGTCTATTAAGCTAATAATAGTCTGTTAATATATAGTGCTTCGTGCGGTGAGAATACTACCGTAGTCAGTACCCCATCGTTTCGGGCAGAGAACTGGCTGCTTACCCAGGGTGGTTGACCCTATGTGAAGCTGCACCCGAGGAGCCCCAGAGCCGACGAGCGAGTGGACCTGTATACCGGATTATTCTACCGACGACAGCCCGCCTTCCCAGGCACGGATTATGCTTTGGATACTTTGATTATTCTATGGATAAAGACCCCCGACACTACCGTGTGTTGGAACCCCCCCCCCTGGAGAGGACGCAAGGTGAGGAGACGCTCTGCAAGACGAGGTCTCTCCACATCTCTCCCCCGTGGACCGGAGAGAGCCGGCCCACAAAGAGTCCACCTGCTTTCATCTGTGGTCCAAGGATCGCCGGCGCATTGAACGGCACTACAGTGGGTTCACCTGGGATACCCTTGGCCGGACGAGGCAGCTGGATTCTACCCCCCCCCCCCCTCCTACTCCTGTCGGCTTACAAGCGACCGGATTAACCCCCTCTAGTGTATCCAGCCTATAATCATTAAAGTATCATTGCTGTTATTCCTTAACTATTCCAGGTCGTATATTTACCACCTGCGCCTTCAGAGATTGGACATTATCTATTGATATACCGACGAATACTCCTTGCCATAAAAGTGCATACTATTTCAATTCATAAATGTAATTAAGTGATTAAGTGCTTATTCTACACACCATCGCTGTGTAGGAAATAAAGACCTGTTTCTAATTCGTACATTTGTGTTGGATCCGTTTCATCTACGTGAGAGTGTTCATGATAATATATTTATGCCGTGTACTGGGTGGCCGAATATTAAGTACAAAGGTAGTGGTAGTAAGTATCATATCTAGTAATACAGTCAGGGAATTGTACCCCTCAGTTACAATTGGTCCTTCGAGCCGGAGGGTAATTAGTGTAATATTAATATAGTGTTATTAATATTGAAATGGCCTATGATGAACACTCCACGAAACGATCCTCCTAACCAACGCCCGCAGCGCGAACGACGGCTCCCTCAGTACTTAGAGGCTTACGCTGTCAGTCAACAACCTAGTCTTCTACTAACAGTAAACGCGGTAAAACTAGAAAGTAAAAGTATGTCTAACCCCAACGCCCAGACTACCCCGACCATAGAGGCCCCTACGGGCTCTAATGTAACTGACCAAGTTCACGGTGGGGACCAGTGGGAACCAGACATGACTTCACACCCCGCCAGTACTGAAGAAGTAGTCCCAGATGAGTCCCGGGAGGAATACAACGCTACCGAGAGAGAACTCGGCACGGAAGAAGACGGGGAGAGCACCGTGGAGATAGAGCTCCAAGGCTCCGCAAGGAGTACCCCGAGGGAAGGCTCCCCTATACAACCGCCTTCTCCCAGCGAGGCAGAGAGGACCCTACAGCAGGCATTCCTCGTCAGCCTGAAAGCCTCTACTGAACGCGATAGACTCCAGGGTGAACGCGATCGATTGCAGCTACAGCAACGGAGCGAAGAAGAGCACATACGCCTGGAAATAAGACGCATTCAGATGGAAGAGAATGTGGCCCGAGACCGAGCAGACAGCCAGCGAGCAGCTGCTGGTGCTCTACGGGACGCAGAGCGCGACAGACAGCAAGCGCAACTAATAGAACAGCTGATCAGACGGACAACACCCTCTCCCTCCGCCAGAGGCTCCAGGAACTCGTCTAGACACACCTCCAGGGCGGCATCCCCTAGCCGAGTAAACAACCCTGAACTTGACCAACAGACGAGGTCTATACCCCCCACAGACCACCTCCCCCCACCGGTCCAAGCGAGACCTAGCAACCGGGAAGGAGCAGCATATCCTGTGGAGAGGCTAAACCAGAGACTACAAGCACTGGATGACCTAACTGAAGACGAAGAGGAAGAGGAGGAGAACCGCGCCCGAAGACAGCACAGTACTCTACCGGACCAGGAGGTCCGGTACAGCCCAGGCTATACTCCCGCGGAGCTGCGCTACAGACCCCCGACTCTATACACGGGTGAGCACGACGCACGACCCGCACCGAGGAACAGCACCTGGACAAGCGGGCCATGGTACACTGCCGGTACCAGCCCATACCAAGGAGCGGGAGGAGACTCGCCTAGGAGGCCTCCCCCCCAACGCTCGCCGATGTATCCACAGTCAGCGTCATACATTGGCACGCCTATGGTACCCGACTTCACCCAAGAGAACCGGGCCCAGTATACAGAACTCCGCATGTGTCTGGAGACCATGTTGGTGGATGTATTGGATGAACGCCACAAATACGCCATCCTACTGCAGCACTTAAAGGTGCCCCGCGCACATAATATAGCGCTCGCCTACGCGACTTCCACCACCCCATACACAGCAGCGCTGGTAGCATTGGACCAGAGGTATGGGCGCATATGGGATTACGTGATCCAGGAGATCCGACACATCGACCGCTTACCCCCAGCAATAGACAATCGAGCACTGGACGACCTGTCCATCAGAGTGCAGTCCCTGGTAGGGATGTTGGGAGCGCAAAGAGAGAAGGGGAAGTATGAACTTTACGCCAACTCAAATGTGGAAAGGATCCTGGAGAAGCTGCCGCCCGCTCGTCAGGAGCGCTTTAGGCGGCAGAGGGACCACAGAGACCCGAATGGCCCCGAACCGAACCTCCTCGATCTAGCAGACTTCCTGGCGAGAGAAGTCAGCAGCCTACGGCTAGATACATTCGGACGGAGCACCCCTGGCTCCAGAGAAGGAACCAGACGACTAAATGATGGAAGAAGATCGGTGACTGTGATGCACCAATCGGAGTCAGTACCGAGCAGCAGGAGCCACAGTACCCCCTCCAGAACGGAGAAGTGGAAGATAGTGTGCCCCTACTGTGAGAAAGAACACTGGCTAGCGCAATGTGACTCCTTCCCCAAGCTGAACGCGGAGGAAGCAGGTCAATGGATAAAGTCCAACAAGCGCTGTTTTCGCTGTGCGCGCTCACACATGGCAGCCGAATGCCGCTTAAAGAAAAGGTGCACCAAGTGCGATGGAGCCCATCTGGACATACTTCACGACAGTAACAGACGGCGCCCTTCACCTGCACCATCCAGCCGCAAAGCGAGCGTCATGTACATCGATCCCGCCAGCAGCAGTGGAGCCCGAGTACTCCTAAAAGTAGTGCGTGTGACACTAAGCTACCAGAATAAAGTCCTGGACACTTACGCCGTCCTCGATGACGGGTCAGAGAAGACCCTGCTGCTCGCCTCCGCTGCGGCCCAGCTAGGGCTGCGGGGAAGCGAAACCCAAATGACAATTCGGACAATAAGACGAGATTTGAAGACGATAAAGGGCGAGAATGTCTCATTCTCTATCGCAGCAAGCGGCCAGCCTGAGCGACGGTACCAGATTGCAGACGCTTTCACCAGCCAAGAAATAGGACTGTCGCGGTACACATACCCCGTCGCCAAGCTGATGGAGAAATATGCACATCTGCGCAAGTTACCGATCCCGCTCATAGACAATGCTATGCCGACCCTGTTGATAGGCTCCGACCATGCAGACCTCATTGTCCCGATAGACCGGGTTCATACCGGACCCCGAGGCTGTCCTGCAGCAGTCGAGACCCGTTTGGGATGGACTCTCCAAGGCCCGCTCGCCAAATCTCTCAACCGAAGTACAGCCACTAGATGTCTCCACTCCCGAGTCACAGAGGGAGAAACCGCACTCCTGCAACACGTAGAGCGGCTATGGAGCTTGGAACAAATGCCCTTTAAGAAAGACATTCGCTCTAAAGATGACATTTACGCCATTCACCTCCTCGAGACAGGGACCAAGAGAGTCCCGGTCAACGGCGTGTTGAGATACGCCACGCCACTCCTGCGGCGAGAAGGAATGCCTACTTTCCACGCCAAGACAGACGCCATAGAACGGTACCTGCTGAACACGGAGCGGCGCTTAGCCAAGAACCCCGCCCAAGAGAGTGTATACCGCGCTGAGATTGAGAAGCTCATCACAGCGGGACACGTCACAAAGATGGACATTAAAGAGGCTGACCAGACCACTGAATCGTGGTACGTGCCCCACCACAAGGTCCATCACAACGGTAAAGACCGCATAGTATTTAACTGCAGCTACCAGATCGGATCCCAAAATCTGAATAAAGAGTTACTGCCCGGTCCCACACTCGGCCCCTCCCTACTCGGCGTTCTACTCCGCTTCCGCCAAGAAAAGGTGGCCATCAGCGGGGACATTAAAGGAATGTTCCTGCAGGTGAGATTAGTAGAGGCGGACAAGCCCCTGTTACGGTTCCTATGGAGAGAGAAGCCAGGAGATGAGCACCCAGCCATCTACCAATGGGAAGTCCTCCCCTTCGGAACGACGTGCAGCCCCTGCTGTGCGACATTTGCACTACAGAAACATGTAGCAGAGGACCCAGCAGCGGACGAAGAGGTCCGACACAGCGTAAAGAACAGCTTCTACGTAGACAACTGTCTACAAAGCCTTTCAACCCAGGAAGAAGCCGAGGCTCTCCTGATTAAACTCCGCGCCTCATTGATCAAAGGCGGCTTTGATCTCAGGCAGTGGGCCAGCAGCGATCCGCAAGTACTGCGCAGCCTCTCCTCCGAGGACAAGGCAGCCAGCAGCGAGACCTGGATGGCTACAATCCCGGGAGAAGCCCAGGAGATGACCCTGGGATTGGTGTGGCGATTCAAAACAGATTCGCTTCACTACAGACACAAGCCCCTGACTACGGAGCAGGGAAGGCCGGCGGCGGCGCCGACCACCAGACGGAGTGTGTACACAACACTCGCCCGACAATATGACCCGCTAGGATGTATTCTACCGTACACCACCAGGGCAAAAATGATTGTACGAGCATTGTGGGACAAGGACCAGGGCTGGGACGACCCCATTCCCGCACACCTTGCATCCACCTGGAGAGAGTGGGAGATGGAGCTCCACTCACTCCCAGGCGTTAATATGCGCCGAAGCTACTTCCCACCCACGGTGAGGCCAGAGACATGTAAAATGGACTTACACGTCTTCAGTGACGCCTCAGAGGTCGCATACGGATCAGTAGCCTACTTGCGGGCCCAAGACCAGGGGGGAGAGATCTACACAGCATTTGTCCTCGCCCGCTCGAGAATAGCCCCACGCAAGCAACAATCTATCCCACGTCTAGAGCTCTGCGCAGCCCTAGCCGGAGCGCACCTAGCCACGCTCATCCAACGTGAGCTCACCATACCGGTGTCTAGAACAATCCTGTGGTCAGATTCCACGACGGTACTCGCCTGGATCAAATCGGACTCATGCAAGTACAAAGTCTTCGTGGGAGTCAGAGTCACCGAGATTCAAGACTTAACCGAAGAGTTAACCGGAGAAACAGAGTGGCGCTACGTTGATACAAAACAGAACCCATCTGACGTCATCACCCGGGGGATGCCCCTGGATGACCTCACCCGTCGCAATGTCTACAGTGACGGCCCCGCATTCCTAAGACTCCCGGAAGGACAGTGGCCCATGCCTATCCCGAGGGAAGCAAGTCCAGAGGAGGGGGAAATTAAGAAGTCTGTGTTCTGTGGATTGAGCACCGTAGCCTCCACCGACCCTAACATAAACGATTGCACGTCCATAGAGAGTGCACAACAAAGAACATTCCTGCGGTACCACCCGGAGTGCAAGTCCCCCGCTGATATGTCAGCAGCTAACTACGAGGAAGCAGAATTGCTTCTACTGCAGCGAGCCCAGAGAGACTCGTTCCCCGATGAATTGGCCTGTCTACAGGGAGGAAAGCCCGTCCCATCCGACAGCAGATTAATTCACCTGGCCCCCGAGAGCGACGCTCACACCCTCATCAGAGTGGGTGGTCGCCTACGCAGAGCCCCCAATCTACCGGATGACATTAAATACCCGATCGTATTGAACAGCCGACACAAGGTCACAGAGCTGATTATAAAGAAATACGATGAGGATGTACATCACGCAGGAGCAGAAAGAGTCCTCACGGAGATTGAGGGAGTACTTAACTCGAAGCCCCTCGGATATGTCTCCAGTGATGTGGCGGATATCGACCCAGTTACCCCCAACACACTCCTGATGGGGCGGCTAGATCCCACATTACCCCAGACAATGTACCGGCCTGAAGAAGCGAACGGCCGACGAATGTGGAGGTACAGCCAAGTATTAGCCGACAAGTTTTGGAACAGTTTCCTACTGCACTACCTACCGTCTCTACAGACCTGCCAGAAGTGGGTAAAGGAGAGAGACAATTTGACAGAAGGAACAGTCGTCATGATTATTGATCAATCACTGCCCAGAGCTATGTGGCCGGCCGGCCGCGTAAGCAAAGTGATCACCGGTGCCGACGGCAAGGTCCGAGCAGCTGAAGTGCTCGTCCAGGGTCGCACTTACACCCGTCCCGTGGCAAGGCTCATAGAACTGCCTCGACTCCCAGACACAATCGATGATGACCATGACCCTACAACCCTATGACTTTGTGAAGTTGACTGACCCCTACAGCAAACCCTTATGTGTAAATAGACAACGCGATTAATCTGTCTCCGTTTAACTGATTAGGTCTGGGACCTATTCAGGGGGTGGCTGTTGTGAAGGGCCAGATTAAACCGAATATATATATTTATTTATATATATATATTTAATTGTATTTGTATATTCTCTAATATTCCCTGATATCCCTTGTATATTCCTTGTACAATATGCATTGAATATCCATTCTAGCCTACTGAACATCCCATAATAGTCTCCATTCTACTATTGGTCGAGACCTTGGTGCCAGGCTGTCATACCCCTCAGACCCAGTTCAAACGTACCGCTCGACATGTACGAACAAGTCCTAGTTCCGCGTAGGAATTTGGCTACCGCACCACTAATGGGACTATTTGTTCATAGTGCGTATATATACTGCGCTACTAAAGTAGGACTTTCTTTTCAGTCCAGTTTCTTACCCTCCAATAGAGTCACAGACGTAAAGCCTCCCCGCGATGCCACGTGTGGGAGTAAGGCCAAGTTCGGCCTACCATCGGTATTGAGACATCGTGTATATTAATATTTGAATAGTCATATTTGGCACTATATCGTCGAGTTGGACGTAGTCTATTAAGCTAATAATAGTCTGTTAATATATAGTGCTTCGTGCGGTGAGAATACTACCGTAGTCAGTACCCCATCGTTTCGGGCAGAGAACTGGCTGCTTACCCAGGGTGGTTGACCCTATGTGAAGCTGCACCCGAGGAGCCCCAGAGCCGACGAGCGAGTGGACCTGTATACCGGATTATTCTACCGACGACAGCCCGCCTTCCCAGGCACGGATTATGCTTTGGATACTTTGATTATTCTATGGATAAAGACCCCCGACACTACCGTGTGTTGGAACCCCCCCCCCTGGAGAGGACGCAAGGTGAGGAGACGCTCTGCAAGACGAGGTCTCTCCACATCTCTCCCCCGTGGACCGGAGAGAGCCGGCCCACAAAGAGTCCACCTGCTTTCATCTGTGGTCCAAGGATCGCCGGCGCATTGAACGGCACTACAGTGGGTTCACCTGGGATACCCTTGGCCGGACGAGGCAGCTGGATTCTACCCCCCCCCCCCCCTCCTACTCCTGTCGGCTTACAAGCGACCGGATTAACCCCCTCTAGTGTATCCAGCCTATAATCATTAAAGTATCATTGCTGTTATTCCTTAACTATTCCAGGTCGTATATTTACCACCTGCGCCTTCAGAGATTGGACATTATCTATTGATATACCGACGAATACTCCTTGCCATAAAAGTGCATACTATTTCAATTCATAAATGTAATTAAGTGATTAAGTGCTTATTCTACACACCATCGCTGTAATAAAGACCTGTTTCTAATTCGTACATTTGTGTTGGATCCGTTTCATCTACGTGAGAGTGTTCATGATAATATATTTATGCCGTGTACTGGGTGGCCGAATATTAAGTACAAAGGTAGTGGTAGTAAGTATCATATCTAGTAATACAGTCAGGGAATTGTACCCCTCAGTTACAGCGCGCGAGTCTTGCTACTGCACAGATGCAGACACAATCCCCGTAGATTCAACACGCAGTTGAACAGAGCTTAGAGCCATATGAAATCCGCGATCACGGAATCGCGGACGGAATCGCGGAATTGAGCAATAAAAATGGAATCAACTGTAAATAAAAAAAAATAATATATATATATATATATATATATATATATATATATATATATATATTTTTTTTTATGTTGTGTGACTTGTACAGCACTTTGTTCAACTTTGTCAGTGCTGTAAAGTTTAAACCTTTTTAAATCTTAGACAAACAAAACACTTTGCTTTCATGAAATATTGTAAGCCGTCATTTGAGGCTTTATAAAAGCAGCACAATGAACACAAATCTGTCAGTGCCGAGTCCGACCTCATCTTAAATAACAAACAGCATTTCTTGTTGTAATTAACAAAGAGAGGCAGAGTTGATTTTGCAAAAATATATATATATATCATTTATATTTTTATATTTTTTAATAATTAAATTTTATTTTCATATTCGAATCCCATGCCCATCAAACGAAGCTTCGAAGCTTCGAAGTATTTAAGACAGCCCTATTAAATGGACTGTTATATCTTATTAAATTGTGGACATTTATTCATTCCCACTTATTAGACACTATTTCTGATGGTAAAATGAGCGTACAAAGCAAAATACAGATTTCTGAAATATTAAAACGAAAAAAAACGGAATTTGGAAAAAAATAAAATGGAATTTGGAAAAAAATTTAACGGATTTCATATGGCTCTAACAGAGCTAGATAACAAGATGAAATAGCATGATCAAACCAGTTATCAAACAGTCATAAAAGATTCCCCCAGTTGCAAAACCGAAGAAGCGTTGCAGTTAAAGTAGCCTGCGGTTTTGGTGAGTTTCATGTGCTATTCAATTGTCGAGTGTGCTGTTAATGGTTAGCTCCATGCTACAAGCTAATAACGTTAACGTAGTTTCATTCTGAGTCATACACAAACTGCCCCAAGCTCAATTTGGTTAAATGAAAACTAGGAAGGAACCATTTCAGAAGTACTTATAATTGTATTGATATGCTGTATGTTAAGAACAAGGTCTATATACATTTTGAATGTTTTTGAGAGTTTTATATGTGGGGAATGTTCCACATTGAGAGAAAATGGTGGTTTTTCAATGTATGTGATGTATAGATTGGGGGGAGTGACCACAGCTAAAACGGTGCCGGGTCAGAGAGGTCGAAGTGCATGCGGACGGTGGAAGCAGGAGACGGTGGTTCAGTAGCAGGGTGATTGTTGTGAGCCACACTGCCAGCGAGAGAATGTTTGTTGACATTCCTCATTAGAACATCTGAGATTAGAGTGTACTGTCTCGACGAGCAGGAGGGAGAGAGGTTCATCTTAATGCAACAGTGAATGAAACTGCATTTGAATGTGTGAAAGGTTAAACGCAGTTGTCATGACAACACGTCACATGACAACCAGAATGCGGGGCCGTCGTTGCGACGACGAACATCTATAAGTCGAACGGTGTTTCCGGGTGTTGAGCAGACTAAAATCTGACTGAGACTAAGAGGGAAGAAACCAGAAGAGACTCTCTCCTCTCGACGAGAGAGAGGGGGGGGGGGGGGGGGGGGAGAATGGCACATCACCAGTAGCTTCGGCTACCACGAGGATGGTTTTAGGCTAACGAACAGGCCTGAACACTATTGGACTGAACAGCAAAAGGACGATAATATGAACACACCGAAAGATCATTAGAAATATACTCTTCAAGGACAATACAATCTGTTAACATCTGAGCTGAGGTTTCTGTTTAGAGAAATAAAACCATGCTTTTCCTTGTAAGGTATTTCACGTTGTCGAAGTGTCGAATTCTTACGGAGGTGGGGAAGTATTATGGTTTACGGATTGCACTAACGGGGGGGAGATAAGGATCTTATCTACCAGTATCGGAGACGTCAGGACCATTAAAAGTACACAACGCAGAGGAATTGGATGGAGAGCCAAACAGACGAAGACGTGATACTGGCCAGTTTGATCAGAATCTTACAACATGCTAGCGCACTTTAGCCTAAATTAGCATGTGGCATATAATCCCACGTGCTGGGATGAGACAGCCTACTTTAGCTTAGCATAGCTAAAAGTAGCCTGATTGATTATTCATTCTGAAAGCAATGAAAAGATGATGAAGCAATAAAAGATGGTAAATAGCTTTTATTTTCTGAATGCCTGCTCACACGCAGGCCAGGTTTTTCTAGCACCCCGTTCCACCCTGGGAGCAGTTCCAGGAGTCCAGACCACCCATCACCACGTGTGCCCACGAGGGGACGAGGCGGTGTGCCGGATGATGCAAGATGGCGAGCCAACCCACTGAACCTCTGATATAGCTCAAGGCTAATGCCAGCCTGATTCGAATACCCCTGTTGCCCAACTCCTGTTACCTCAACAGTCCGGTAGGCTTGAATTTACTGAACTTGAATCATAAGAACTTCCACAGATTGAACTGACCTGAACACAAGGACATTCCAAGGGCTTCGACCCCGTTCGCCTTTTGTTACTTTGATATTGTATTTTGTATTTGATTTGATTTGATTTGATATGGGTACACTAGAATCAAGAAGAGAGACTTAAAGGGTAATTACACCCAGTAAGATACTTGAACCACTGATAAGCTATTTGAACCACTGATAAGCTACTTGAACCACTGATAAGCTACTTGAACCATTGATATTCTCCTACAAGAAGGGAGACTTAAAGGGTAAATACGCCCAGTAAGATACCTGATTTACTGATGTTCTCTTGTAAAGAGGACGAGTTAAAGGGTCAATGTACCCAATAAGATACTTGAATCCCATTGATGACATTGATTATAGTTGAATCACTAATGGTTCTCCTGTAAAGAAAGAAGGTTTAAAGGGTAATTTCACCTAATAAGGTATTTGCATTCCCATAACCTAGAATATTCCATTTGGTACTTTTGTTGTGTTACACCTTCAAAGGAAGCGTTTAAAGGAGCATTTCACCTAGTAAGGTATTTGCGTTCCCTGCTCATTTAAAGGTTTAAATTAATATGTTTAGACATTTACCTAGTGAAATGATAAACTGATAAACTGAGTTTACTGGTGATAAAAGGATACATCCAATATCCAACCTTGAACCTAGCTTTTAGCTAGAGATAATCTCAGAGACGTCTGAACCAAACCTAATGTGTTGATCTAATCAATCTAGGACTTGATATCGAACTAACCCTCCTTAAAGGAGAGGTTATTGAAAGAACCTAAAAGGGATACTTCACCACTACCGTTTACGTCTGTATGTATTATGTATGTCTAGCTAGCGTGCATTGAATAAACATCGGTTATTGTTATAATTCTGTCTCTGGTCCACTATTCTTAAATTGTGCATATTTACTCCTCTCCTCGTTTCGTACCTAGAACTGTGCCCGTGGCGAACAGCTGTTAGAAGTAGGTGACACAAGTGCTACACAAGCACTCTGCATTTATACTTCTGCAACAGCTACGCGCAGCCTATGCAACATTGTACCCCGGATGTAGCTAGGTTCCCTAGATGAAACATAACCGAGGCGATTTCCCTTCTCAACCAAGTCCCATTGATAACAACCCATAATAGCTGTGTTTATGTTTGTTTTTGATCGTGTTCTTGTATATAGTGTAATAGTTTAGTATTTAGTTAGTTTGTTACGTTTGTTAGTTAAGTTAGTTTAGATTAGTTTTAACATTAGTTTAGGTTCGTTTTAACGTCAGCTAACATTAGATAAGTTAACGTTAGCTAAGTTAGCAGCAGGGATGGATGTCATTGTGCAAATGCAGCTACAGGCAATCGATGATGAGCTGCTGATTTTAATCGGCAGGAGAGAGAGAGCTTGTCAAAGCCGTATATAATATAATATCCCTGTGGTGCGGTCGTAGGCACGACAGCAGCTCGAACTACCTGTTGTATTAAATTCATTGATTGCTGTTTAACATGTCCATGTGTCCAGTCCTTTCGACTAGCCCCACACGTTCATTGTAAACAATGATGCATGTACAGTAATTATATTAACGTTACTGTGTGTTGTAGCTATGTTAATAAATTCTGAATGGCATTAATGTTAGTTGGGTATGTTAGCTAGTATGATAGTCCAGACAAACAAAGCTATTTAGTTAGCTTGCTAGCTATCGTTGGTAATCAAAAGTTGTCTGTATTTAACGTTACCTCAAGATACCACATTGTATCCTTTGGCATTGAATGGCATCAACACTAGCTGGCTGGCTACAACGAATTATCGCAAGCTGGCATCGTAAAATCTCAACACCAGCCATGGGAATACTGTTTACTAAATTATGGAGGCTTTTTAATCGTCAAGGTAAGAGAGGATTTGCCATGATCAACTGAAGGTGTATGCTATGAAACAGTCTATGTGCTTGGCTACTTAGCTAACGTTAGCTTATTTGGGTTTTCAGAAAAAGGCCGGCTATGTGACGCTAATCTCTAGCTAGTATCGTATTGTGTATTTCATCACAGTAGCCTCCCGTGTTTAGTAAACACTTCTAGCCAGGACAGCATGATGTAGAACAGGGGTAGGCAACCCTAGGCACGTGGGGGCATTTTCATAGGCACAGGGGGCAGCATTAAAAAAAATAAAAATAAAAAAATCTAATCTAATCAAATTTTTTTCCTTTTTTTTTTTGCTTTGAAATATTATAGTGAAATATTTTGCACTGTTGTCGCATTTATCTTGTTGAAATCCTCCCACAGGTTCTTTTTACTACCACATATTTAATTGAGACCCTTTATTTGTTTATTACTTCAATTTAGCTGGAAATACATTGCTAAATCATTCAGTAACATTTGCAGAGCCTTATAACAAAAACATTATTACGGTCACCATTGTGACCAGTGGGATTAATCAACACATTTTTTTATTTATTTTTCTATTTCATTGAACATTGCATGTGTTAAAATCCATTATTTTTTACTCAAAATGTGAGTATTACCAAGTCAACTTGTGTTCTTAAAACAATGACAATAAACATAGTTTTATTAGGTTGAAATAATGTGGTTGTGTACTTATTTTTCTGTTAACTTATTATGGATTGAAAACTGAAAACCTTAATGCACAGTAACTCAATATTTTTAAGTTCTGGTAACTTATTATTATAAATTTTTTTACAGTGTAGTCTTGCGATCAATCAAAACGTATTTACACGATATACCTCACATTCACCCTCCATTCACATCCTGGTGTTCTCCTGGTGTTCTCCATTAGGCCTGTAGGTGGAGCTATGACAGCACACGTATAGTACACACACCGATGGTGTGTGATGTGTCCAAAAATGAATGGGCAAATGTGAGTGAAATGGTCGCACTGTATGCAGCTGTTTGTCTGCATTGCATCCCCCCCCCCCCCCCAACTCAGATTTAGGGTTGATACAACCATCATAATAATATTGTTAACACTTTAACTGCCACACACGAGATATCTCGGGTTTATTTTTATGTGGTTGAAAGCCACTCACGAGATGTCTCTGAATTTTTTTTATTTATTTTTTTTTTGCGCGATCTGAAATCATATTGCATCACGCGAGCCTACCCGTGTATACACGAGCACCGCCGGCGATCATATGTGGAAAAAAGCGCCCCCTATCGTCTCCCAGATGACATAAGGGATTTTGGAATGGACTCAATGAAAATGGATGGGGAAAAAAATCCGGTAATCCACATTTTCCAGTCCACTGATTCAGCCGGGGTTACCACAGTTCATTCTGGAGCCTCTGAGCCCCGCTGATCATGGAGTTCTACTGTATCGCGTTGGATCTATACACTTATCGATTTTTTCGAATGGTGATCAGGAATTGGAATATACCAGTTGGATACCATCTGATGTCAGGTAAGGAATCTATGTTATCAGTGTTAGGATAATCAGACAAATTTTGATGAAGTTATAAGCTGTTTTGTGAAATGGGCTCTTTCGGTTTCACTGTAAAAGTCCAAGAGGAAATCAACACGGCGATTATCCGTGCGCGGCCCGAATGTGCTTGCGTGCACGTATAATATTGATCATCTAGCGTTTATTTGAAAACGATTCATAAAAAGGCCGACGAATATCAACGTTGTGGAATATTCCAGTAAAAGACGATTTTCATAGAATGGTCCAGAATAGGCTGTTTTTTATCTCAAAACGGGTGCTTTTCTAAATGCTCTGAAACGGAAATGACGCGATAAAAAACCAATCTGCCTTGACAGCACTGACTGGAAAATAGTCTTTGATAAGCGACGGGCAGATTAGACACATAGCCATAATTTAAAACATAGATTAGGCGATATTAACGTTAACATTGAAGTGGATGGTGGCATCAAGGGGGTAAAAAGGAAAACCCGGCGTGGCACTCAAAGTGTTAATAATAACAATAACAATAATGATGTAATAATGTAAACATTTTCATTAAAAATACCTGATTATGAGAAAAAAATATTACGATGCATGGAATATTGTTGAGGCACACTAGTTACAACTATATTTCAAACAGGCTGACCCCTGATGTAGAAGGTCGGCTTGTTCTGACTTCCACCTGCAGCTCCACTTTTCTTGTTAAATTAAATGTAACAATCAAATTCAATGTAACTATCGATAACGTTAGCTAAGTTAGCTATTTTTGGATCGCTAGGAACCAATATTATATGACAGCCCCGCCCCCATTCGCTAACCAACAAATCAATGCTACGCAACATCAACGTGAACGGTTGTGTTGCAGTCGCTAGTTCGATTTTTGTGATAGGTACGCAACACCCTCTGCAACCCACTCTGCGATGGTTGCAGATGTCGCAGAGCCCATGTTGTGTTGCAATTGTGTTGCAGTTGCACAAGCATGTAGAGCCCTTTAGGCAAGAGAGGGTTTGCGTAGAATGGAGTAAGGTTATAGATGGGTTGATTACTCTGTTTTTATTTATTCTTTTCAGACCATATTTTGTAAGTGTGTTTTATGAATGGGTTTGTTTGTTTGAAGTTGAATGCATGTACATACTGTATGGGATTGCAGAAAAAGATAATGCTGTTATATTTGCAACCAAGAGGGAAAGCTGTTGTAGGTCTGCCTGCCAAACCCAAATTGCCAGTGATTGTGCTGCCCAGTAGAAGGCTTGAATGTTAGGTAGACTCTTAGCTTTCTGGAGGACATGAGATACGTCCGGTTTCGATGCCGGGACACCATGAGACTCCATTTCTTTCTCATTTGGTAGGTTTGTGAATTTATTATTATCTATTAAAGATAGAACAACCAGGAGCTTGTTTATGTTTGTCTTTTATTTCACCATCTTGGATCACAGCAGGTAAGCATTGCATGTGACAGGTACGTCCAGTATGTATCTAAAGTCTCTCAAGGACTATCATATCCTTGACGTATCTCAGGATGTTTCACTAGCTAAAGCTCTGTGCAGCGATCCATGCAGCGATCCGTGCAGCACAACCTAAATGACTCCATTATTCATCATTATTTTCCAACATGTACTGTATAATGTGTTTAGAAACAATTTTCTTTACCCGGACCGAGACGCGGCTAAGCCTCGGCGTCCAACAGAAGAGAGACACATACCCAGAGCAGCCTCACGTCACCATGGGCGAACACGTTTAAGCAGCGGTGTTCTATTGAGCGCAGCTTTTGGCTCAGCAGAAATAAAGAGACATGTAGCTCTGACTGTACAGCGAGGACTTGAGCCCAAGTCTGGGCTCCAAGACAAGGGGTGCTAGTGTAATGTTCCGCTTCACCGAGCCGAAACCATTCCCCGATACACCGGGTCACAAAAGCCGGCGATGGTAAGAAAGAAAGGAAATAGACCGGAGGGAGGGAGGGAGGAGATGGGTGGGTTGAGGGGTTCTTTTCAGAAGCTCTCAAGAGGTCATTGGAAAAGGGAAGAGATTCAACTCCGTGAGGCTTTGAACCACGGGATGCAATCCAGATAAATATTGGCTGGCCCACATGCAATTTCACAATCTGTCCAATGGCTTTGATAACCGTTATTATCTTAAACCCAGAGTTGCTGTAGGGAAAAGTATGATGTCTGTTAAAGATTGTCTGTTAAAAATGTTTTGTTAAAAATGGTCTGTTAAACATCCCTTGCAGGAGGAGAGATCGAGGAGGAGGGTGTGGGGGGGTGGCAGGTAAACAGACTATGAGGTGTTGGTGAAGGATTCATCTGCCAGCCACCGCATCCCTGCAGCGGAGAGGGTGGCTGCTTCTCTGCGGCGCTCCGGAGGCCAAGATAGGAGGGAAAAAGGTAATCAAACACCTCCAGTGCTCTTCTCAATAGCCTGCGCGGCACCAAATTAGGAGGAGAAGGGCAATCTAATTGGTTGTTTAGGATGCGTAATTGCTATGTTATGTCTCGGTTAGACAACGGGAGAGAGGCGAGCGCCTGAGAGGAATAATTAAACCGTGATTGTGGAATACGCGGGGGAGGAGGGTGTGTGTGTGTGTGTGTGTGTGTGTGTGTGTGTGTGTGTGTGTGTGTGTGTGTGTGTGCGGGGGCATCCTAGCAACAGTATTAGAAGCATTACCATCGTGTGTCATTAAACACATGTGAAAGAGAGAGAGAGGAAGACAAAGAGACTACAGCAGACAGACACAGGTGGGACTTCAGGGATACAAATGGCAGAGAAGAGATTGTCTGAAAATACGGGTGCGAAGGTTGGTCTTGAGGTGAGCGCGGGTGACAGGCGTAGAGACAGCCGGTGCCAATTAGAGTTTCAAATATACCGTAGGACCAGCGGTGTATAAAGTACTCGGAAGCCATACCCAAGGAAAAAGTTAAGATATCGTACTTGAAAGTGACTGCGGTAAAAGTTCACTTGAGCAAAGTGTTACAGCCAGAGCCAGGGCTTTTCTCTCCCCTGTCTGTCAGCAGGTTCCCATGCCCATACATGGTCCCCTTCCTGTTCCTGTCTCACCATCAACCTACTCACCTGTGCCAGACGACACACCTGCCGGCTATCACCCAATCACCGAACCTGGATAAGAGGCCTGCACTCCTGCCACTCTGAGTGTTGTTTATACCTCCCGTGGTATAGGACTCTCTTCAAGACCTTAGCGTTCCAGAAATTATGTTTTTGTGTGCTCAGTGACTTTGCTCAATACTAATCCTTGTTCTCCGATGTCCAGGACCTCACCTCTCCCGCCTACACCTCGACCACGTATCCTCACGACCCTTGGACCCTGCTTCCCCCATACTTCAATTAAACATTCTAAACCACTCTATTCTCCTGTACCTGTGTTCTGCTCCTGGGTTATAGAAAAACACCTCACCCTAACACAAAGTAGCTCACATTAAATGTACTTAAGTATCGAAAGTAAAAGTACAAAATAACAAAACTGCCAGAAACGTTTTTTCTTTTTTTTTATTAAATGTATTTGTCCCTCCCACCCTAAACTCCTCTTGCAAACCTGAAAACGGATCAAAGGTATCTTTTCAAAATAGCACTCGAACAGTTGTAAATGAGACCTCGGTCTCAATGTGATTTTACCTTTTTAAATAAAGGCTAAATAAAATGTAAAAAATCCAAAGCCATCAATTTTACTTTTGATTTTAAGTTCAGCCCTTGACAGCTATGAATATTGATAATATAATTTCAATTATATAATTATATATAGACTTTTAGTCCATTTCTTGTCAAATACCTTTGTAATTTTTAGTTAATTTGGATACATTTTTTTTATTAAATCATTACAGTAACCTTTCATCAAACACACAGTCTGTGCTTACAGTAACTATAAGTTTTCTTCTGAAGGACTTCCAATTACCTTAAAGTGGAAATGAAGCAGTGCGATAAATACATATTCATAGCATCACATTAGTATTTAGATAAGCCACAGAAGAAGTCACGTTATAAAAATAAGCAGTTTCTAAGAAAAAACGATTTGTTGTGTACATTTCTGAAGCATTTAGCATTATGGGCGCGGCCATTTTGTTGCTGACGTCATACCGTGGCTTGGGTGTATACACTCTGGTTAGCTGCCTATATTGAATGGGTCAGTCAGCAAATAAAATGTTGCCTACAAAACAACGGGACCGCGGTGGTTCTGTTTGTATTGCTCCTGGCTGTTCAAACTAATTTTACCATGTGAGAGAGAGGAAAGTTGGTTAATTTCCACAAACTACCAGTGAAAAAAACAGTGTTGTTGACATGTTGGCTCGGGCTGCCTGCACCCAGACGGCGCGACCAGCCTGTTGGACAGGGAAGGAGGATCTGCAGCGAACACTTCATTGCCTCGGATTATGTTGTTGGGGTGGGATGTTTGTCCAGAAGACCACTAATCAGCTGAAGCCGGACGCGGTTCCCTCGGTCTTCGACAGACAGACCGGCGTTAGCTCTCGGGGCCCGGCGTTAGCTCTCGCTAGCTAGCGTTAGCAACCGGAGCGTCGCGGAGCATTCAGCCTGCTGGCTACACAGCTTGTGTAGCCAGCAGGCTGAATGCTCCGCGACGCTGGTTGAAGTGGGTCTAGGTAGCCAGCAGGCTGAATGCTCCGCGACGCTGGTTGAAGTGGGTCTAGGTAGCCAGCAGGCTGAATGCTGGAAATGCGGTTGTTCATTCACCGGCTTCAGTGCGCCGCCCGCGGCTTGACTCGGTTCAGCGTTCACCCTGATGTAAAGTAGCGATTTTTATTGTTTTGTCATGACAACCCAATTACATAATCCAACATATGTGTAAAGAAACAACATATTCCAGTTAACGGAATATTTTTTAATGATTCATTACGGTATAAATTAGGTTAACTGGAGCCAGCGGGGCAATGCGGTTGTTCATTCACCGGCTTCAGTGCGCCGCCCGCGGCTTGACTCGGTTCAGCGTTCACCCTGATGTAAAGTAGCGATTTTTATTGTTTTGTCATGACAACCCAATTACATAATCCAACATATGTGTAAAGAAACAACATATTCCAGTTAACGGAATATTTTTTAATGATTCATTACGGTATAAATTAGGTTAACTGGAGCCAGTTTTTGTCATGACAACCCAATTGCTAACGCTAGCTAGCGAGAGCTAACGCCTGGCCCCGGCTGGTGCCAACTAGCTAGCGATCGCTCCCGAGAGCTAACGCCGGTCTGTCTGTCGAAGACCGAGGGAACCGCGTCCGGCTTCAGCTGATTAGTGGTCTTCTGGACAAACATCCCACCCCAACAACATAATCCGAGGCAATGAAGTGTTCGCTGCAGATCCTCCTTCCCTGTCCAACAGGCTGGTCGCGCCGTCTGGGTGCAGGCAGCCCGAGCCAACATGTCAACAACACTGTTTTTTTCACTGGTAGTTTGTGGAAATTAACCAACTTTCCTCTCTCTCACATGGTAAAATTAGTTTGAACAGCCAGGAGCAATACAAACAGAACCACCGCGGTCCCGTTGTTTTGTAGGCAACATTTTATTTGCTGACTGACCCATTCAATATAGGCAGCTAACCAGAGTGTATACACCCAAGCCACGGTATGACGTCAGCCATGACGTCAGCAACAAAATGGCGGCGCCCATGTTGAAAACAGGGATATTATATTATATTTTTCAGACAAATAAGATAGATTTCACATTTGATTATAGAACCCTGTCTTACACAAGGTACACAACAAACAAACTAGGATCACATTGCTCACTGCTTCATCTCCACTTTAAACATGACACATTTACTAACAATTTATGACAATTAATAATTATAAATTCATATTTGACCTTGAACTTGACCTTGACCTTATTATGGCCAAATCATACATCTATGGATATGGAAAAATGCTCCTCTTTCCAATGGCAGGGTTGGATCTGGATTTAGTATTATTAATAATTTCCGATAAATCGTATAAAACATCGGTAAAATGAAAATATACACTTTGACAACTGTTTTTGATAGGGTTATGGTCTTTACTCTTTGCTACAAAAAAATATTTAAAAACATTAACCTCTTAACATCCAATGGCCTACATGTGGATGATTCTTTGCCGACCTCTAGTGGCTCAGGTGTGCATTTAAATAGAATTAAAGCCCTATTTGTTGCCTGTCGATTGCCCTTTCAGTTGACAAAATCCGTTCAGCGGTTCTCTAGTTACATGCCGATATGTGAGGCGTGCCCCAAAGTACGCAAAAGTACACATTACCAAATTTACCACCCCCGACTGCCGGGGCTCTAGTTCCGTCAATCATTTGGCGATCTCGAAAATCTTTGCACAGGGTTGTAGCCAATGAGTGTGGCTTTCCAATGATACCCCATGATATGATAATTGGTAATCGATTTATGATAAAGAAAAGCAGGGGGTCCTATAGGGGGACCTTAAGGCTTAATAGCGGGGGTTTATGGGAAAGGGAGACGTCCACTTCCGGGTTGATGTGTTATTGTAAATGGATGTACTGTTTGAAGATTAAGTAAACTACCTCGACTTGACTACGTCTCTGGTCTTGCTGTTTCTTAACTCCACAATATGTTTTTCATCCTATTACATAATTTGTACAGCTATTAGTTAATAGCTCTGTTTAAATACATATTCTCTGTACAGCCTTGACTAGATAATATAGTTAACTAGTATACAGTTTCTCAGACACTAGGGTGACAGTCAAAGCCTTAAGGTCCCCCTATATGGGACTTTTTTCTTTCTTTATCATAAATCAATCAATAGAGACCGTATTAGATCCCCAATTATCATATCATGGGGTATCATTGGAAAGCCACACTCATTGGCTACAACCCTGTGCAAATATTCTCGAGATCGCCAAATTATTGACGGAGCTAGAGCCCCGGGAGTCGGGGGTGGTAATGTGTACTTTTGCGTACTTTGGGGCACGCCTCACATATCGGCATGTAACTCGAGAACCGCTGAACGGATTTTGTCACCTGAAAGGGCAATCGACAGGCAACAAATAGGGCTTTAATTCTACCTATATATTGTATTAAAAGAAATGCACACCCGAGCCACTAGAGGTCGGCAAAGAATCGTCCAAATGTGGTCCGTTGGATGTTAAGAGGTTAATGTTTTTTTATTTATTTTTTTGTATTTTTTTAAAATGACAAGCATAGCTCTGGTAAGCACTAGATTTAAAATGACAAGCATAGCTCTGGTAGGCACTAGATTTTAAATGATAAGCACCTCTCTGGTAAGCACTAGATCAGAGGTTCTCAAACTATGGTCCACGACCATACTCAGTTTGAGTAAAATGTACTCAGTTTGAGTCAAATGTACTGAGTTTGAGTAAAATGTACTCTCCGAAATGTACTGTGTAGGTGACAGTGGGGTCATGCATTGGCCAAAAATAAATAAAAACTCAGATAGAGCTGTCAGCGTTGCCTCCGGCTTGGGCCGGCCGTCATACTGACTCAATTGGCAGAGTCAGCGGGAGGGGAGTCGATGGGTGGTAATCTGGTCATTGTAAAACAGCAACTCCTACAGGTCGGTCAGGGCGCCTGCACAGCAAAGACAGGAGATGGCAGGGGCAGTGTGAGCCTCCCACACGTTACACCTCGCCAATGAGAGTCCGCGCTGGCAGGTGAAAAGAAGTGGCTGGCTGCCTCCACATGTATCGGAGGGGACATGTGATGGGCTTCTACCCTCCCTACGACCGGCCAGTGGGGGGCACATGTGAGCAACGATCAGGACAGGGGAGGGAGAATTGGCACGAGAGGAAATTGGGATGGGAGAAAAATCACAGAAAAAGGGGGGAGAAAAAGTAGGCCAAAAAAAGGCAGAGTATAATACTCGAGGCAGAGTATTAAATCGCCTTTTTTTAACTGAGAGAAGAAGCACAGATTGTTCTTGCAAACAAAAACAACCCATTGGCAGATAAATGTGCTGATAATGAGCTGGAAACTCCGTTAGTGGCACTCCAGGATAATCAGCAGAGATTTTGGGGTATTTAATCTGCTTGATGGCTTTTTGTAGGAACAGCGTGTTGCAAAGAATTATTTATAGCCCATCATCTGTAGCCACTAGAAGGGCTTAGTGAACAATTTCGGGGAGAGAGTGTGGATAATTTGGACAACTGGATCAAAGATCCGTTCATTACGCATGACGCAGCAGGCTCCCACTGCCGAGCAGGAAACCTCAATGATCTTTCGTGTGACAAGCTACTGAAAGTCAAGTTCACTGGACAGGGCCCTCGCAAAGTTCTGGATATCAGTCCGGAACGAGTACCCAGTGTTGTGTAATGCTGTGCTGAGAAAGCTTGTCCCCTTCGCATCAACATACCTCTGTGAGGCTGGATTTTCAGAGTAGAAGCGGATCTCCGCTAAAGCGCACATGAACGCATTTTCTTTTCATGTTCTGGCAACATATTTTGGCTAAATATGCCTTGTTTTATAAATGTGTATACAGAAACAATTCCATAACTTTTGTTGATAATAATCATTAATTTCATTTTCTAATAAATATGCATGATCAAGTTCAACAACGTGTGCTTTTATTTTGTTATTCCTTATTTCCACGTTGAAATTACGCGATACATTAAGTGTGGGGCCGCCAAAAAATATCCTAAATAAAATGGGGTCGTGGTATAAAAAAGTTTGAGAACCCCTGCACTAGATTTAAACAGGTAATTCTCGATGACTGAAGGTGCGACACATTTCGACAAAGTCCAATGACTATTAGTCAACTAAGTATGTATTTAGTCGAGGACAACATTTGTTTGCCAGCATGCATATTGCATGACCGTTTCATGAGATATTCACGTAAACAAATGTATGGTGGAGTGAGTTTGTCTACTGTTTGTATACTACATGACACAAAATGTGCCCCCTACCACACACACACACACACACACACACACACACACACACACACACACACACACACACACACACACACACACACACACACACACACACACACACACACACACACACACACACACACACACACACACACACACACACACACACACACACACACACACACACACACACACACACACACACACACACACACTAAGAGGGTCTCACGCAACACCTGGAAGCACAACTCAACCTGAAAAGCAAAGTTCTAGAACTAAGAACACAAATCAGAGAGAGAGAGAGAGAGAGAGAGAGAGAGAGAGAGAGAGAGAGAGAGAGAGACTTTCTCCATAGTATTTGATTACAAAGTTGAAATGTGACACAGCTCTGTACACACATTTATTAATTCTAGTAGGCCTATATTTTATAGATATTTTACAGCGTTTTTAGTTTCAATAAGTGCTTAAGGTTGATATGTTTTGATTGTTGAACGCTGGATTTAGCAATGTAAATGTTTCCCATGTCAATAAAGTCCCTTTAAATTTAATTGAATTGAGAGAGAATGAGAGAGAGAGAGAGTGTCTGGACGTTTTGTGTCTAACGGCAGCGAGACATCCTGTTTTTAGCCTGAAAAGGAAAGCTACATTAGGAACCGTATTTATGGACCATGTGCTATGGACTCATGAATATGAACAAAACTATGTCTGGCTCGCTTCCTGTCTTGTCCTGCTAAGACATTCTGCCCTCTATGGACTGTCTCGTAGGTTGAGCATCGATATGAATGCAGTGCTTACTGCAGGCATGATATAACAGAGCCTGGCCATCTGGGTGTAATCGTCCACATTTAAAGGGGAACTATTTTACTATTTCTTTCACTATTTGGGCACTTTTACACAATTCCTGTGAGTCTATGGAACACCTCTGTAATATATATATTTTTTTTATTCATTGTTTTGTATTTCTAATCAAGTCCTCAAAAACAGCATTTTTCTACCTCAAGATCTCGAGCTGTTTTGAGCCTGGGCTCCAACCACTGTGCAGCGGCGTCGTCCGCCTGAACATTAACATGCAGCGGTGTCTTTCTGACATCACATATAGGGCACATTTTCAAATGACTCAGTTCAGTGAGGGTGAATATTGTGAGAGGAGAATTGGAAGAATGCGCCAATATGAGAATTAGAGACATAGATCATATTAATATAAGTTCACATAGCTAGGAAACAATGCTAAACACTCAAAAAGGCCATTTATAAGATAGTTCCCCTTTAAACACTTATTGCTTGACTTATCAGTAGCAGTACTGTAGGCTTTACAATTTGAATAAAAGATTATTTAAAATGTACTCAAAACTTTTTATTTTATTTTGGGGCAACTTTTATTCCACTATATTTCGAAAGGAAATAATGTGCTTTTTTTTACATTTACCCGAACCCATCAGTTAAGAAGAGTATTTTGCATATAAAACACGACAAAAACTGTGAAGCCTGCCAACTTCAAGAGAATGTAATCAGGGGTGGCTAAGTGGCGCAGTGGGCAAGACGCTCGCCACTAACGCAGGAGATGCTGGGTTCGAGCCCAGCTCTCTGCGTTGCTACCAGCTTGGCTGGTCGTTCATACTAATACAATTGGCAGTGTTAGGGGTGGGAAAGCTGGTGGGTGGGGATTGGACATTGTGGACAGTGACTCCTACAGGTCGGTTGGTGCGCCTGTACAGCAGCATCAGGAAGTAACGGAGGCAGCGTGAGCCTCCCACGCGTTACTCCTCGCCACTGAGAGATCGCGCTGTACATGTGAAAAGATACGACGGCTGCCTCCTTGTGTACCGGAGGGGACACGTGATGCAAGGCTCCGTCCTCACTGCAGCCGACCAGTGGGAGGCATAGTCTAGCAACGTTCGAGACAGGGGAGGGGAGAATTGAAGGGAGAATTGGCGAGGTGAAATTGGGATGGGATAAAAAATAGAAAAATAAGGAGAAAAAGTGGATAAAAAAAATAAAGAGAATGTAATCAGAGCCGGCATAACTGGACCACATACAGTACCACTTTATAGGGCTGTACCGAATAGTTCGAAGCTTCGATCATAATGTTGACATTCAAATTCTAAATCAACATTCGAATTTTTTATTAAAAAAAAAAAAAAAAATTAATGTATATATATTTTTTTTATGTCTCTATTCATTCTGTTTAAACCAATGGGGTTTTTCTTCACAGTTGCAGATAAAGATTAGGCTACACTAATATTATAGTATTATACTATTATATGACTCGTCATAATTTTTTTTATAAAACATTTATCATAAATGATGTAGCCTATCTGCATCCGCTTTCACTCAGCGCTCCATCAAGACATCACCATCACTGTCGTACCAACCGTGCCCTTATTGGATTATTTGTGTTGACGAAACTGATGTTATATTCATTAACCCATTCCGTGCCAACCACGAGTATAGTCGGGTTAACTCGCCATGCGTTCCATGCCAATCACCAGTATATCCGGTCCGGGGTTTCCCTTCTCGGGCAAGCAGTATCGTGTTACCACATTCACTGGGGAGGCTGGGAGCAGCGTTGATTATGTGTTTTGGACTATAACGTTGGATCAATAAACGCGATATTTGGAATGGCGATTAGGAATTGGATAAATCTTTTTGCAGAACATCTGATGTGAGGTAAGGACTCTATTTTACCAGTCTTGGGTTAATCAGATGTTCCTTTCTCCGCCATCGGAGCGCGCGCGCGCGTGTGTGTGTGTGTGTGTGTGTGTGTGTGTGTGTGTGTGTGTGTGAGGTTCACGCCGACCAAAGTAGGGAGAATCGCTTTTTCAGACCCCGCTTCTCTTCGTACATGAGCACACATATACTATCGATAATCTAGCATTTATTTGAAAACGATTCATAAATCAGACGAAAAATGACAACATGTTTTGTGTATTCCACTAAAGGGCTATTACTCTGGAATTACTATAAATATCCAAAACTATACTCGTATTCAAAACGGTATAAAACGGAAATGTACTGATGAAAAAACAATCCGTTTCATACATGTTAACTGCAAGCAAGTCATTGATAAGCGACGGGTGTATTAGACCCATAGCCATAATTTAAGATATAGTTTAAGCATTCGCAAATATCCCCGTCCGACCAATGACTTCAGTGTTGGCACGCTAGACCTAATTTGGGCGTCATATGGGCGACGGGCGTGGCTCTGAATGAGTTAAAGGAAGTTGATTTAATAATAATAATAATAAAATACTCATTAAATCAGATGAATCACTTTATTCAAATTGAGGATTTAGTTTGAGGATATTTAAAAATATATATATTTGGATTACCGTAATTCCTCTAATAGTAACCGGGTCTCAAATACAAGCCGGGTCTCTATTAATGGCCGGGTGCGCTCTTGAGCTAAGCAATTATAAGCCGGCCTCCTAATACAAGCCGGGTTACTAATATACTGAGCTGCATACTGAGCTAGTTACTTGATTTCACTTTGAAAACATTGAAATGACCAGTGACCACCTGTAATTGCACTGTTTACTATTTCATACAGTACTTGGTTTCAATAAATGAACCCAGTACATTTTACTGGGTTCAAACTGACACAAAATGTTGATTTATTCATTATGATCCGTTTGAAAATTTGAAATATAGGCCTCCCTCTTATACAGGCCTCCTCCTAATACAAGCCTGGTACCCGCTACAGTTGAAACAAATACAAGCCGGGGTTACTATTAGAGGAATTACGGTACGTCATAAAATATGATGACAGGCATTCGAAGCTTCGAATGTTAAAAAAAAATCACATTCGGTACAGCCCTACCACTTTAACACAACCCTTTCGAGGTCAATGGACACTCCCAAGCACTGAAATACCCAAAGTCATATAGAATGTGTACTTTTACTTTCGATACAAACAATATAAAACACATCTCTACTTTTACTTAAGTAGAATTTTGAATGGAGGACTTTTACCTTTACCAGAGTACTATTTTATCTGGGTACTTCATCCACCATTGTGAACTACAGACTACAGTACCTATTAAACATGGACGTTCTTCTGTATCACTCCTATCCACTCATTCAGGCCCCACCATCTGTATCACTCCTATCCACTCATTCAGGCCCCACCACCTGTATCACTCCTAGCCACACATTCAGGCCCCACCATCTGTATCACTCCTAGCCACACATTCAGGCCCCACCATCTGTATCACTCCTAGCCACTCATTCAGGCCCCACCACCTGTATCACTCCTATCCACTCATTCAGGCCCCACCATCTGTATCACTCCTCACTCATTCAGGCCCCACCATCTGTATCACTCCTATCCACTCATTCAGGCCCCTCCATCTGTATCACTCCTATCCACACATTCAGGGCCCTCCATCTGTATCACTCATATCCACACGTCATTGATAGAAAAAGGAGGTTCTGCTATAATAGTTCCACCTTGCCGGTGACTGTAACAGCAGCTGTTAAAGGGCCATTCCTCCTAGTGAGAGATGACCTCACTGGAGCAGAGGGAGGGCGGGACAGACTAGTATCTCCTGTCAAGATGTGGGTCAGTCTGGTACGACAGCTCCCCGAGGGCAAACCAGCCCGAGGAGGCCGCTCCCACCAGCTCTCACCTGGCCCTACTGTCCAGGATGGCTGGCTGGCTGACTGATTGGCTGGCTGGCTGGCTAAATGACTGATTGACTGGACGGCTGGCTGGATGGCTGGTTGACTGATTGGCTGGACGGCTGGCTGGCTGACTGATTGGCTGGCTCCATCACATCCTCCCTCCACCGGCTCCACTAATCCGTTTCTGGATTTGATCAAGCACAGGCGCAGTCTCTCTCTATAGGCCCCTTTCCCCCTTCAAGGCAAATACTTTATCTTGTCTGTCGTTGGCCCCTTCCTCCCCCTCCCCCCATCCCTCCCTCCCTCCTGCCCTACTGCCTCCATACTTTCCTTTCATCATCCTTCATCCCTACATCATTGATTTAACCTCCTTCTGTATGTCTGGCCTTCCAGCCCCATGGACAGAGTTTTTGTGAGACATATCAGTCAAGCCTATTGTTTTATATCTATGAGTCAGCCCTCCCACCAGCACACCTCGGAAATGACACGTTCCTCTCCCTGGCACGGGAACAGGACAGCCTCTAGTGGCGCAGGGAGGGCACTGCAGCCTTACCTCCTCTGCACAGAGAAACATTGTGAGTAAAGAAGCCTGTTGTGCAGAGAGAGACACAAACCAGACCACCATCGGGGGAAAACTGGACTGTTCTGACAGCGGCATCTATTTGATACGCACTGCATTCAGCAATTCAAGAGAACGAATTGCATCTAGACACACATAGCCACTGTGCATAGACATAGTCCAACCTGTCAAGCATCTCTCAGCACAGACAAAACTATTTAATAAAAATAACACATTTCCAGAAATATTTTAAAAGGAAATGTAACTTGTGCCCCAGGATGAACGAATCAATATTTGTGAACACTCTCTCTCCTAAAGCAGAGAAATCAAAGAGAGGACCCTCCAATCGGTGACATCACTGGGATGTAAAATGTGGGGCTGCACCATAGACAATGAACAGGGCTCTGACTTCACGAGGCCAAAAAAAACATTTGTAGTCTAGTATTGCTAGACAGTCTGAACCAGAATTAAAACCTCATTTGGGTGTAAGAGCTCAGACAGACATCGTATGACCTCACAAAGTCAGAGGCCCATTCGTATTCAATGGAGCAGCACCGGATCTTACATCCTGATGACATCATCTGATCATAGGGTTCTCGCTCTCTCTAGTACATGTTCACGCATACCGACTGAGCTGTCCAGAGACACAGGCATTTCCCTTTAAAAGATTTTCTGGAAATGTGGTGATTTCTAAATATATCTCAAAACCTATATACTGTACTTTTAAAACACTAGGATAGGCGTTCGACAGGTTGCGTTAGAACGGTGTTCTCCATCGATGAAAGAGAGGAGGCTGTATCGATTGCTATAAACCGCGCTTTAAAGGAAAAAGAAGAAAAACACACACGCACATCAGTTCCTATAATGAACACATCTGGGAGTGGGGAGGCAACCCAGACAAACATGCCAGTCTAAATTTAGTCAGTGAGAGAGAAGAACTCTCTTCTCAGCGCTAAGCTCAGAAAGAAGAGGCCCGTTATGGAGTATGATCTCTAACTGCTCAGGGAAGGTTTCTTTCATCATGAGAGTGAGTCAGGTCCACACTGAGAGCGAGTCAGGTCCATACTGTAGAGGACATGGATCTAACGCGGCTAACCGAGTACAATTACAGTACAGTATGTTCATCTCAGTGTCTTGGATGGCAGACACTGGAACGCCTCCCAGGTGTTAAATGCGTGGGGATTGTTTGCCGCTGGAAACGGATCAAAAGATGGGTTGCCTTCCCTTTCTTCTTCCTGCACAATCGCAGGAAAACGGTGTCCTCTCTCATAAATAATAACTAAATCAGCACTGCAGTCATCTGACCCGGAAAAGAGAAATGCTGCATAGCTCTTAGAGCCTGTTTGTGTGTGTGGGTGTGTGTGCATGCATGTGTGTGCGTGTGTGTGTGTGCGTGTGTGTGCATGCATGTGTGTGTGTGTGTGTGTGCGTGTGTGTGCGTGTGTGTGTGTGTGTGTGTGTGTGTGTGTGTGTGTGTGCGTGTGTGTGCATGCATGTGTGTGCGTGTGTGTGTGTGTGTGTGCGTGTGTGTGTGTGTGTGTGTGTGTGTGTGTGTGTGTGTGTGTGCGTGTGTGCGTGCGTGTGTGTAGCCACAGTATGTGCCTCTGTGTCGGAGAGATGGATGGGGACAGGTTCTCCTCCAATGGCAGATCTGTCCTTAAAGCCCAGTGGAGGAGCATTTTGGAGACTCAACCGCACCTACTATGCCCCCCCCCCCCACCACACACCCCCCCCCCCCACACACACACGCACCCCTCCTCTCCCCTCCTCTCCCTCCCTCGCTTCTCCCGCTCCTCCGTCCCCGTGCTGTAAATGGCTCGTGAAGAGGCCGGATATGAATTCATTTTACACAGAGATGAAGTTATTAATGTCCGCCATCTGTTATTGTCAGCCGGGGCGCCTGACAAGCGGTGGCGGCGGCCGGCAGCAAACAGTGAGGGGGAATGCAGCCGGAGCCGTCAACACAGAGATACATGATCTCACCTCAAAATGGATAGATAGCCCGCCTGGGATTATCAATGACCCACAGTTCCCATTCACTCAACATTTACCTCGACAACCACCCCCCCCCCCCCCCCCCGTGAAGCAGCAGATAAGAAGGGGGACGTGGTGGTGAGATTGCACAACAAGAGAGTGGAGGGGACACACAAACATTATTAACTCCGAGGAGGGAGACTGGGCGGGTGAAATGGTCAGATTATAAAAAAGGTATTTGGCGGTAGTCTTGGAGAGGCGGTGCATGATTAGAACCGCTGTTCTCGGGCGTAATAATAATAATAATAATAATAATAATAATTTATTTATTTTATAAAGCGCTTCTCAATGACCCCGAAGTCGCTGACAATAGGCAAAAGAAAAACAAAGAAACAAAGAAACATAGAACCACAGGGAACAATATGAATACACAAGAACATAGAGCCACGGGTAACAGACAACAAATACAGGAGCCAGTAGGGGGGGGGGGGCAGTCGGGAAGTAAGTAAGGGAAACCGAGGAGGGGGGGGGGGGGGGGAGGGGGGGCGGGGGGCAGGAGAGAAGGTAGGGGAGGGGAAAAGGTTGGAGGAGGGTGGTCTGAGGGAGGGTGTTCCAGAGTCGGGGTGCAGCACGTGAGAAGGCCCGATCACCAAAACGTTGTAGTTTGGATGATGGGACGGACGGTGAGGGAAGCAGTAGAAGAGGACTGGAGGGATTGGGTGGGGCGATAAGGGAGAAGGAGGTCAGTCAGGTAGGGGGGGGGGGGGGGGGGGGGGCAGGCTATGGAGGGCTTTGAAGGTGAGGAGTAATCATTTGAACTGTATGCGTTCCTTAATCGGGAGCCAGTGGAGAGAGTGAAGGACAGGAGTGATGTGGTCACGGGGCCGGGTGTTCGTTAGCAGGCGAGCAGCAGAGTTCTGGACCATCTGGAGTCTGTGGAGGGTCTAATCCGTTCAGTCCGTGGTGCGGGTTTACTTCACTTTGGCTGGAAGATTTTAAACAGGAAACAGGAAGAGGGCACACTGTGCCACCGACGCTACAGCGTCTGGGAAGCCGGATGCACGATAAAAGTTGGCGACGTTGTTGTTCTAATCTCTGCCGCGGGGCCAATCTGAGGACAAAGAAACGCGAACAATCGCTACAAAGCTTCCCATTCCTGCACTCTCTTATAGCTATATATTATAGTTAGAGAGAGCATAGAAAGGAACGTGAACACATTAACACCAGCTCCCGCTCCTTGTGTTCCCTTTGACCATGTGACCTCCACCCGGCTTCCCCCGATTGGTCCGGAGAAGATGCAAACTCAGAACCGAGCTGTGTGTGTGTGTGTGTGTTTTCACTCTACTTAACATGCAGCTTATTTCGTTAGCAAACACTCGCTTTGATGATAAATAAACCATATATGGCTGCTTCACACCTCGCTGCCTGCATAATTCATCACTGGGGGAAAATGGTGCACGGAAGAAGGTGTCATAGTTGATCAACAGTAAGTGTTTGAGGAGTCTGTGATGAATGAGGAATTAGCAGGATGGGGACACGGCGTCAGAGGTCGAAAGGGCACGCGCTACGACAGATTTAGACTTTCAGATTTAGACGGTAATCAAGTGATTGCTCACTGTTGACATCGCTGCACTGCCTCTGTGGGAATATATAAATACAAAAGAGGATGATCCAATTAAATTTGCCGCTTCCTGCATCGTGTTCCCTCTCTGAAGAACCGCTCCCCGGCGCCGACCTAAATGGCAGACAATGCGGGTCTCCGCGCCAGCTAACTCCCTCAATCCTCATTCTGTCCTGTTTCACAAAGATTCTGCAGGGTTTCCATAGCCAAGAAAAACATTCCGAAAGCACACACACAAACACACACACACACAGACAGACACACAGACAGACACACACAAACACACAGACACACACCAGATGCCTCAGTTGCACCAGAGCGCTGGCCAGAACCCAGTCAGCAGAATGATGTCTCCATCCTTGTAATCATTAGCACAGTTAGAGAATACTGGCTGCTCTATTATCTGCATGCTGTTGTTCTCGTTACCTGTTTAATGCTAGATGAACAAGAATGCATCGTCTAAATACCATAAGAAAACACGATGGCTTCTAGACAGTGTTGTAGTCGAGTCACTAAATCTCGAGTCTGAGTCAAGTCTCGAGTCTCCAGTGTTCAAGTCCGAGTCCAAGTCCGAGTCACCAAAGAAGAGCCAGAGTTGAGTCCGAGTCGAGCATATAAATACGTTTATGCCTAATATTTGTTGTGCACACTGACAGCAGGCCACGGACCCGAATTCTCAAATATAAATACAATCTGTACATTTCCATCATTGTCCATTTGAAATAGATATTCAGTATAGACTTTTTAACACATGGGGTACACAGGTTCACTGCTCAGAACCTCCGGTTATCAGCTCTCTGACAGCAATCGTCACCTACAGTGGAATGTAATACAGGCAGACTCTTTGGTACAGACACAAGGCCATTCCCTTGAGTCCGAGTCATCAAGGTTGAGTCCACCCCACTCTGGCAGTCAAAGAGCTGACATACAAATAAAAAAAGGTCTACATTAACATAAATGACACAGTGGTCACCATTTCAAAGGGAGTTTATTTACTCTGTGACACAATAGCCAAACAAATGCACTAGCCATCAATATCTTATGCCAAATGATTAGGCAATATAAAAAAAATCACAAAAATAAAAACTGTATTTATCAATTAACAAGTCAGAGTCTGAGTCTGCACCTTCCGAGTCTGAAGGCAGTCAATGCTCGAGTCCAAGTCCAAGTCCGAGTCATCAGTGCTCGAGTCCAAGTCCAAGTCCGAGTCATCAGTGCTCGAGTCCAAGTCCAAGTCCGAGTCATCAGTGCTCGAGTCCAAGTCCAAGTCCGAGTCATCAGTGCTCGAGTCCAAGTCGAGTCACAAGTCCTGAAAATCAGTCCAGGACTCGGACTTGAGTACTATAACACTGCTTATAGATGTCACCGACCATGTACAGTTATAATTTGGTATGGTCAGTCTTTAGGTGGTATCATATCGTCGATGAGAAAAATATGATATTATTGTGAGCGACACTGTGGAACATATTTCTGTTGCAAGTGTTAGTTAGATATCCCACTTTACATTACCATGGAGATCAATGCAACTGAATTATTTAACGTGACTTTGCAGACAGTGATTATATAATGTATGTGTATTGATTAGGTTACACATTGTTTATGGTTATTATCTCTGCCAGCGTTTGGTTGTGTGTGTGTTTTCGTGTGTGTGTGTGTGTGTGCGTGCGTGTGTGTGTGCGTGCGTGTGTGTGTGTGTGTGTGTGTATTTGTGTGTCCGCGGTTAATCATGCATATACTGGGCCGATCAGCCTAATATTTGCTGTGCACACTGACAGCAGGCCATGGATCCGAATTCTCAAATATAAATACAATCTGTACATTTCCATCATTGTCCATTTGAAATAGATATTCAGTATACACTTTTTAACACATGGGGTACACAGGTTCACTGCTCAGAACCTCCGGTTATCAGCTCTCTGACAGCAATCGTCACCTGCAGTGGAATGTAATACAGGCAGACTCTTTGGTACAGACACAAGGCCATTCCCTTGAATTGGACATTGAAATGGATGCTATGACACATTTAATCAGGACATAGTATGAAGGACCTCAGCCTACATCGGCGCCAAGTCACCCAGGGAGGAGGATACTGTGAATTACATTATTACTGCTAAGAGTTTAGCCTGTCGTACATATTTTCTTTCTGAATGTGTTTTCTATTCATATTCTCAGTTTGCTTTTGGTCACGGAATCATGCTGCACATCAAATGTCTGCTAACATCAACTACAAGATCTCAGAAACAACGGCATCTGTTGTGGTGTCATAATCACACTCCTTTAACAGTAGGGCTGAACAATTTGGAAAGATTATCGAATTGCTTTATTTATCGATTGATTTGACTGATATTGCAATTACCATAGATTCACGAGATTAGAGGCAATGATAGTTTTTGCCTCATTATCCCAATTTGCACTGAGAAACATATTAAAGTGATCATGGTGTGACTTTCGCTGGGATTTCTACCAAACAAAAATGTTTTTTTTTTAAGTCTGTAAGATGCGATTTGTAGGCCGGGATATCTTTTAATGTAATTTAGAATGGTGTTATTTTCACACATTTCACCTTTAACAAATAAGACTTTTTTACCCAAATCAAGTTCTAACGACTCCAGAATATGATAATTTGTTTGCAGTAATTCCAGTTTTTATATAATCAGAATTCTTCATTACAGCCCCCTGTAGCCCTGTGCCTTTTCACAATCGCAACCCCAAAACCTCGCCATCGGAAGCCGCAGAGAGAAAAAGATGAATGAGGTAAAGATGAAGAGGAGAATGAATGTGTATGAGAGAGAGAGAGAGAGAGAGAGAGAGAGAGAGAGAGAGAGAGAGAGAGAGAGAGAGAGAGAGAGAGATACTTTCTCCATAGTATTTGATTACAAAGTTGAAATGTGACACAGCTCTGTACACACATTTATTAATTCTAGTAGGCCTATATTTTATAAACATTTTACATCGTTTTTTTACATCGAGAGTAGAGTACAACTGGTAATCAGATGCAGTGCTAATCTTTCATGGCTTTAAGTAGGAGTTTAAATTCCAGTTGACAAAAATACTAGCTGATGCATTGGTGGACAAGGGAAACAGAATAAATCACTATATTTATCATCAAGGCATGCCACCTGGTGTAGATTTGCACTCTACTGAGCCATGTCTCTGGTTGTA
Organism: Notolepis coatsorum; assembly: GCF_963971535.1. Taxonomy (NCBI): domain Eukaryota; kingdom Metazoa; phylum Chordata; class Actinopteri; order Aulopiformes; family Paralepididae; genus Notolepis; species Notolepis coatsorum. The sequence goes on along the minus strand of NC_140176.1, from coordinate 67,192,208 downwards.
ACATAATATTTATCTCACTATGAACTGAGCCCTGCTATAATAAATAAATTATGGAGAAAATAAACTCCATATCTGCTGGGCCAGGGAAAATAGGATATAAAAGCCATGACGCTATATAACTGTATATTTACTGCTTTGTTTTGCTATTCTGCATGATCATTACATAGTTTTATCTTATCATAAAAGCTGACTCTGGGTCTGCTTTTAAGAGGGCATTCCGGGGCTAAGGCATCTTGTAATCCATAAACAAAACAAAACAAACATCTCCCTCCTTTGAATGCACGCATGTGTGCAAGTGAGTGTGTGGCTGCGTGTCCCGGTGCCATAGGGCTGTCTCATCTCTGTTGATTAATTGGTCGGTTTGGTCTTAAGTCAACCAAGACCTCATTAGTCGGTTAGTTGTTTCTTCCCCCAGCTGATTAATTATTTCCTTTAAAATGATTTCTCGTATGCACTGGATTTGAAAAGTTCCTTCTGCATAATTGCATTTGGGAGACACAATTCTATTGACTATTAGTCGACTAAGCATTTATGACAGCCCTAGCGTGCATGTGTGTGTGTGTGCTTGCACGTGTGCCTGTGAGTGTATGCATTTGTGTGTAGAGAAATGTATGAAAGAAAGTGCGTATGTACATTTGCACGTGTGTGTGTGTGTGTGTTTATCCTCTCCCTCCCATGTGTGTGTTTAACCTCCTCCTCCCCGCGTCCACCTCAATAGGAAGTGAAAAGGGGGAGCAAAGCCATTAGACCACAAAATAACTCAGGAGGTGAGTCATTTGGCATCAGCTGCTTTCCATCAGAAACCTGAACGTCTCGCTTGTGGAGGAGGAGATCTCCTGAGTCTCATTATGTGAGCACTGATAGATGCAAACAGAGGGAGCCTGACAGAGATGTTTACTCCTGCAGCGACGTCCGCAGAGGAACCCGTCCCGGACCGTAGGGACTGACTCTCCACAGCTAAAACTAAAAAGAATAAAGATAAGAAAAAGTCTGTCTGTCTGTCTCTCTCTCTTTCGGAAAGTTTCAGCTCCTCCGGAGAGGGGATTTAATCGATAGAATTTAATGGGAGTCTTCAAGTGATTTGCTTTGTCATCGTCTGTAACAGGAGAGGAGTGTGTGACAAAAACATGGCGCCCCAAAACTCGACATGACATTGTGGTCTGAACGGATCTCGTCTGCGAAACACGTGACCAAAAGGGGAGAAAATGGCTACACACAATTGTGGTTTAAATATTTAAAAGGCACAGTCCCTGATGGACTACTGCCGACTTTGTTTACATTTGTAATTTACTGGATCTAAAATCATTTTCCACTGTAAAATGTATAGTATAAGCCTTTCACTCCAGGCCTGGAAACACTTGACAGCTAAACGTGGGTTTAACATACTGTTGAGGCTGTAAGAAAGGTTGTTTATAGGTAGTGTCTGTAAATATATAGAGTAAAACAGACCTGTGTTTTGGATTTGATGGACTAAGAAAGTTCTAAAAAGCCTGTTTTCAATTTACAAGTCAATCCCTTCAAGGCCATCAACTTAAAACTTAAAACTGCAGTCATAAAGCCACTAATTAAAAAACCCTCCCTAGACCCGGAAATCTTGGCTAACTACAGACCTATATCCAACCTCCCATTCCTATCTAAGGTGCTGGAGAAGGTAGTTGCCGCTCAGCTTCAGGACCACCTAAACTCGAACCAACTTCTCGAGAAGTTCCAGTCAGGTTTCCGCTCTGGCCACAGCACAGAAACTGCCCTGGTCAGGGTCACCAATGACCTACTGATGACGGCTGATGCTGGCTCTCCTTCCCTCCTCATCCTCCTTGACCTCACAGCAGCCTTCGACACCGTCGATCATGACATCCTCCTTCACCGGCTCCAGTCCACCATCAGACTTTCAGACTCTGTCCTTGAGTGGTTCAGATCCTACCTCACCGGAAGAACGGAGTATGTCTCCTTGGGAGAGGCAGGGTCTGACACCCATCATGTCACCTGTGGTGTCCCACAAGGATCAGTCCTCGGCCCCACCATATTCACCCTCTACATGCTCCCCCTTGGCTCTGTCATCAGCCGGCATGGAATATCATTCCACTGCTACGCTGATGACACCCAACTATACCTAAAAATAAACCCCACCCCATCCACAGTTCTGCCATCTTCCACGCTGACCACATGCCTGGAGGAGACCAAGGCATGGATGAAGCACAACTTTTTACAGCTAAACAGTTCAAAAACTGAAGCCATTATCATTGGCACCCCACACCAGGTTCGTTCATCCACCATCACCACCATCACCTTTTCCGGCCAAAACATCACCCTGTCACCAACAATAACCAACCTAGGGGTAAAAATGGACCCTCACCTGACCTTTGAGGCACACATAAATCAACTATACAAAAATTCTTTCTACCACCTTAGAAACATCGCCAAACTACGCCCCTCACTCACGCTGTCAGATGCCGAAAAGCTCATCCACGCCTTTGTTTCCTCCAGGCTGGATTACTGCAACGCACTCCTCATCGGGATTCCTAGCAAGAACATCCAAAGGCTACAATGTATCCAAAACAGCGCTGCTAGGATCCTGATGAGAGTGCGGAAATACCACCACATCACCCCCATCCTCAAGTCCCTTCACTGGCTCCCTGTCTCACTCAGGATTGAATTCAAAGTCTCCCTGCTCACCCACAAATGCATCTACGGAAACGCCCCCCTATACCTCAAAGAACTCATCACCCCTCACTCCTCCTCTCGACATCTCCGCTCTGGCCAGGCAAACCTCCTCCAGCGCCCAAGGACAAATCTATGCACTATGGGAGATCGGGCTTTTTGCTCCTCCGCTCCCAGTCTGTGGAATGCTCTCCCTGACTACCTGAGAGCACCACAGACTGTGGATGTTTTTAAGAAATGCCTCAAAACCCACCTTTTTAGTAGAGCCTTCTGTTGACCTTTTATCAAATTTTTTTTGCTCCACACATTTTATGTTCTTTTACCAATTTATTTTATCAGTTTTATTATTCTATGTTTCTCTGCTATTTTATGTTTTAGTCTTGCCTATTTTTATATTCTTTCTTTCCTTTATTCTCGCTAGCTTTTAAGTCCCTTAACTGTAGCGCTCTGAGAGTTGCCCCGCAACTGTAAAGCGCATTACAAATGAAATCTATTATTATTATTATTATTATTATTATTATTATTATTATTATTATTATTATTATTATTATTATTATTATTATTATTATTATTATTATTATTATTATTATTATTACTAACTTTAGATGGCCAGATAAACTCCTTATTTGTGGCTTTTAAAAAGGGAACATTTACCCTAAAATATAATGTGCATAATTTATGTTACGTCTATAATACTGTACAGCTCAGTTTCAATATGTGAATGTGAACAAGCAGAATACCAGCATTTAAATATGTTTAAGTTAAGTATTGTGTGATTTTGTGTGAAGGGTGGACTAGCAAAGTAAGATTTTCATTGTATGGCAAACTGTCTGTTTAACTGTGCATATGACAATAAACTATCTTGAATCTTGAATCTAGTGACGGTGTCATCAAGAGACAAATCCTGCAGCTGCTCCATAGAGACAGTGAATAATGGAACAACTCCTAGGACACTCTGGCAGTAGCCATGATGGTTTTACTGAGATATGGATAACATTTTCTGATTAATAAAACTAATTTGGATGTAATAGTTAAAAATAAAAAGGTATATGAGCCAACAAAGTCAGTCACTAATCATGGTCAATGGGCCAACTCTGAAAAAAGTGTCACTTGAAGACATCACAGATGTGAGTCTTAATGCTGATTCTCAGCTCAGGAAAGACGCTTTCTGTGTTCATAGCTTTAACTGTCCAAGACCACTGGAATAGCACAATGGAAACTCTGTGTAGGGTGGATTTTCCCTTTAAGTCAGGAGACTGGAGTTTAGTGGCACCTACTTCAACACTCAGTTGTTGAGATGCAACACTCGGCGCAGATGCACTCAAAGATAACAGACTATATCGATAAAACTAAAAAAGGTTTGATTAGATTGTAATGAGTTGTCACCCCACTGCTGGAATTATCATCGGGGGGATTTCAGACAGAGATCGCTATCGCATATTGACAAAAGCTGGATTCAGCCCATAAACAGAGGATAAGCCAAACTACTGGACAAAAAAAACGTAATGAATGGTTCTAATTGCATGTCCCTTTTAGGAGAGATTTAGGAGAGAATTCCTCTGTATGAAGCCTCTCTCTAGAATCCAAACCACTAAACAATCAATCACCTAATCAATACTTGAAAGAGGGTGTTAAACAAGTGAATTATCATACAATTATTACACTGCAATGTGGCTATATGCTTAAAAAGTGGCAAACATTCATCACATCTCGTGTTTTAACTTCCAACACATTTATAGGCACACCTTTCACACAGCGATCCATGAGATCATCTAGATACTGCTAACGAGGGGATGGAACAGACAAGGGTAAAAAGATGTGAGGAGAGATGTGGAGGATGGGTGGAGGAGGGAGGGGAGGGGAGGAACGTGGAGGGGCAGGAGCAGGGCTTGTGGAGGGAGCGTCCCCTCATCCCACTGGGTTTTAGTTCTTCATCCGCCTAGCTTGATGTAAATGTCACCTCCGCCATGAGCCTCATTAGAGCCACGCGGCTGGACCCCTGCCAAAACATGGGGATGGGCTGCAAGCACCTCTTCACCAGACTAAACCCCTGACCGAATCAATGCTGCACCGGGTAGAGAATAGAGATATCCTGCTCATCAACAGGCTATAAAGCTGCTTGCCGGAGGACAATGCTGTGAAGAAGAAAAAGCAATTTTCAAACAGATCAGACCTTTATTATTGCTATATGGATTTCCAGCCTATTGTACTCTTTATTAATTGTTGCATATTAGCCTCGATGCCAACTCCTGTGAATGTGAGGAAGCCATATATCAGAGCCATAGAGGCCCCACACATACAGTACACTCTCACTCTTCCATCAGCCATTCATCACTGTCTATGTAAAGTATATTGATTTCAGATCATGTTGGACTCCTCCACATCAACAAAACACAGAGGCAGGACCACCGCTCAATAAATCAATCTCATGTTATAGTCATGCCCACTTCAACAGATGTTTTACCTCCCTGCATACTCTTGTACGACGGGAGGTTGCCAGCCGCCCATCAGCCCACTGGATGAAACTCCAATGAAATGACTCCAATGAATGAAACAACATTTGATAGTAATGAAGCCAGTTGGTCGGGTAAACCAAACAAAAAAGCTAAACGACTTATGATGAGGCTAACAATCATGATTCAACCAAAGAAATGCAATAATGTCTTCAGAATACACTCAACTGGGAAAATGTCCAACGAGTGGATCTGCATGGTTTGCAATTTTAAAAACAGCAGCACTCTCACTCATCGTGACAAAAATGCAATAACCGCATTTGACACTGAAAATCCATGGAAGTTAAAAACAAATCCATTACATAATGATAATAATAATAATAATAATAATAATAATAATAATAATAATAATAATAATAATAATAATAATAATAATAATAAATAATAAAATAATAAAATAATAAAATAATAATAATAATAATAATAATAATAATAATAATAATAATAATCATCAGTTTGACTGCATAAATCATTTGCATAGTGAGAGAAATTCCATAGATATTTGAGTCAAGTGTGCCCTGCTCTTTCATTGACGGAATGTTTCAGGACCATGGACAGAGACAGCAGCTTCAGCTCCGTGGACAGCGTTGTAATAAAGTCAATCTGTGCATGTTCTCTCTGCCGGAGTTCAAGGTTTGCACGTTTGCGAGCTGAGCAGCAGGTTTATTGCAAGGCCACGGGTGTAAAACAGCACCGCTGCGAGGTGCCAAGGCGGCCCCTGGCGTCGAACCGGCCACCAATCAATCACTTCGAGCAAATACCGTTTCTGATCGTTACATAAATCTATGTTTATTGTTTACAGGCAGACAGCGCTCCTTCTGTAGTAGCGATTTGAAACGGCAGCATGTAGGCTATACTGTACATCACACACGAGAGACAGAATATGTGTTGGCTTGGAGAGAAGACAGAACGTACTCTTTCAACCCAAAACCATTCGGTGGAGTGGGATGTGACTTGCCATCTGTTCGCTTTATTAAAACAGACCAGGAGACGCAAGAGACCCTATAACGCCAGACTGGCTCGGAATAAACCGCGTCGTTTAACAGAGGCTGAATGACGCACACGTTTGACTGCTTTGGTTTACAAAAGGCTACACACGTTCATGTTTAAGACACAGAGACATTCGTTGCAATAAAAAAGGACTAGACTTGAGAACTGGTCTGGGTTGTTTTTTTCTCCCTCAGACAAAAATATCAGTATCTATTATGGAGATAAACTGTCCTAATAAAATCCATCAAATAATCTTGTACTTTCAATTCCCTCCTAATGTACAGTCTCCTCCTCCCCATCATAATGTATATATTTTATGTTAGGATCTCTGGGTAACAGTACTGTATATTTGCATATCGTATATGTCACAAATGTAACAGTACATAATATGTCATGTCCCTATTCATAAATGTCATGATGTCATGTATGTCATAAATGTCACTATGAATTGAAAATGGGGGACCCTGATGTAAACAAGACGAAAGTATTTCTCTGGTCTGCATCCCCTTAACAATTGTTTGTATTGAGCCGTACTGTATTGTACCCATTCTGCAATCTGTTAATAAAGTTTTCATCCATCCATCCATCCATCCATCCATCCATCCATCCATCCATCCATCCACCCATCCATCCATCCATCCATCCATCCATCCATCCATCCATTCATTCATTCATTCATCCATTCATTCATTCATTCATTCATTCATTCATTCATTCATTCATGCATTCATCATTCATTCATTCATCATTCATGCACCTGCACAAGGCAACCGGGCGAGGAAGGGGGGGAGTGTGTTCTTACATCCTCGTCCTCCTCGCAGTGTTCCAGGCTGTGATGCTGGAGGGGTCGGGGTCGCAGCAGCTCCTCTCGGCCGGGGGGGCGCGGGGTGCACCTCGACGCGCTCTCCTCTTCGACACCTTGCTGTCCAAGAAGACGGCTCGCCTCAGGCGGGTTATTGGGGAACGATTTGTTGGTGTTTATTGTTATAGCACCGGTGAATCGCTGATACAGCGAAGCCATGACGAGTATTGATCACAAAAACGCGCAACTTGAATGGGTCTGAGTTGGGACTGGGAGTCCAGCTCTCTCGTGTACTTGAAAACGGCGCATCAATAATTAATAATCAATAATTAACACGCATCCTAACAACAAGAACCGTCACCAAAAGGGCTACAGTGGCGTATAGTCTCATTAATAACGACTGCCGTGATGATTCTCTTGGATGTTGCTCCAGTTTCAGTGTCCCAGAGAGAAAACAAGACATTAATCCCAACAAGCCCGTTCGGAATTCACACCACGTATAGTTTCTGCTCACTGTTTGAGGGAAGCGGGTTCCAGTTGTCCCTCGATCCGCTCCGACGTCGTGTCTGCACTTTTCCGAACTTGATGCAATAGTATATGTACTGTGTACTGTATGTATGTTTACAGTACGCGAAGCAAATCGTCATCCGAAGCCGAAAGAGACACAAGACAACCTTCAGTAACACACCGCGCCTTCTCCCCTTCCCTGCATAAAGTGACCGCTGAAATCCAACTGTTCAAAGACTAAAGTGAAGACGATTATGTTGTTTCTCACAGCAGCAAAACGACAACAACAACAGAAGACACCATTAACAGATATACACGAACAGCTTGTGGCCAACACTTATAATTACTTTGCAGATATAGTAGCAGCATGGGCTTATCATGCATCTCTTATCTTTCCATCCGTTACTATCTGTGCGGGTCAGGATATAGACTACCATGCAGAGTACAAGAGTGCCCCCATGTGGCACAACTAGTACAAAATAAAACCAGCCATATGACAGCTACAAAGAAAACCAGGACAGTTTTATTCAAACACGATTTGATCAGCTATTAAACTAGAGAACTAATGAGTCGAAGACCATCAAAACAAATCATGGGCACATTAAAATGGAAAGGTAATCAAAGAACAAAGTTATAAGGCATTATGCATGGGAGGTGGCCAGGTGGGGCAGTATGGCCGGTAATATAACTGGATCATGATGGACAATCAGGAGCAAGCAACGCGCCATGAGATAACCGCAAAATCTGGTTACACTGTCGTGTTAACTCATGTGCAAAATGACAACGTTACACTGTCGTGTTAACTCATGTGCAAAATGACAACTCTTGAGATGTGCTAGACATGGCAATGCATACTGAGAAAAAAAATGAATATGTCATCATTTCCATCCAGCCTCCACAGCCCAAAACCCACAAGTTCCAGGAAACAACACCTGGGAAATTCATTTGTATAGAAAAGCATGTTAAAGCATGCATTACAATTTCTTCCTACAGTACACAGCTGCAGGGACTTGAAGCTATTGTCATACATAGGGGAGACCGGGGCACAGTGGATCAGAAATCTTATATTTCAGCATTTTTCCTGGCTTGATGACAGCATGGTTCTGGTCTATTGTGGAATTGATAGCAGAATATGTTCTCTATAAAACATGTCTATCATATCCTGCCAACTGCCAAATATGAGATGCTGAGATGGGGTTGAATGTCAAACCAGTTATACATACTGTTTATCAAACAAGTTATACATACTGTTCATCAAACAAGTTGTAACTGTTCATCAAACCAGTTATACATACTGTTTATCAAACAAGTTATACATACTGTTCATCAAACAAGTTATACTGTGCATCAAACAAGTTATACATACTGTTCATCAAACAAGTTATACATACTGTTCATCAAACAAGTTGTAACTGTTCATCAAACCAGTTATACATACTGTTTATCAAACAAGTTATACATACTGTTCATCAAACAAGTTATACTGTGCATCAAACAAGTTATACATACTGTTCATCAAACCAGTTATACATACTGTTTATCAAACAAGTTATACTGTTCATCAAACAAGTTATACAGTTCATCAAACCAGTTATACATACTGTTCATCAAACCAGTTATACATACTGTTTATCAAACCAGTTATACATACTGTTTATCAAACAAGTTATACATACTGTTCATCAAACTAATTCTACATACTGTTTATCAAACCAGTTATGCATAATGTTTATCAAACCAGTTATACTGTTTATCAAACTAGTTATACATACCAGTTATACAGAGTACCAAATTACTTGGATACTGTTTATCAACCCTTCATTTCAAAGCAGTTCTGCAAGTTACTGATACACACATAATGCCATACACACATTTTAACTAACAAACAAACATACAAATAAAGTAAGGAAACTAAAGGGCTCAAGCTTTTTCTTAAAGTACACATATTCACCATCTTGCCCAGAGTCAGACAAGAAGATTGATATCAGTTTCATCTCTTGTGTGTCCAGTAGCCCCAGAGAGAGAGGTCCAGGTGCATGCTAGCCTATAGCTTAGCACAATGACTGGAAAGCAGTAGGGTGCAGCTAGCCTTGCTAGGTCAAAAAGCAAAACTGACACACAGAGATGAAATTGATATCAATCTTCTTGTCTGACTCTGGGGAAGATGGCAAAATAAGTACATTTACCAAAATGTTGGAGTGTTCTTTTAATTAACACTAGTAATCATATGGTACAGTATGGTTTCTACAGAAGGCAATTCTACAGCAGTTAGAAATTATATCAAATGACAATGACCATATTCACATGGCAGCCATTTTGCTCTTATGTCATGTTCAAGATGGGGTTCCTTTCCATCCACCCTGAGCATAACATGAGAGCAAAATGTCCACCGTGTGAATATTGATCAATTGCTGTGTCTGGTGAGATTTTTTACAGATAAATAAATAAAAAAGAAAATCCTTTACAGTTTAGGCAAACTTACAGTATACACACAGACGCACTCAATACAGACATCTTCCTCTGTCTCTCATCTCTCAACCCCCCTGCAATCTCCCCTCATCATCAGATCACCCCTACAGTATCTCACTGGGAGGTAGATTATGCTGAAGATTGACTCTGGTGAACTAGATTACATGTTAAGGGTCTCCCCCCTATTGCAAGACAGCATGTTAAATCACGCTGGCTCAAATAACTTCTCTTCACATTCGAGTATGACATCAGCTCCCGTGGGTCAGCAGCATAGGGCAGAGCTGCACAGGTTAATCCCGGGAAAAAGCTTCTGGCCAGGAGGGGGGGGGGGGGGGGGGGGGGGGGGCGGGGGGCGGCAAGGACTGGCCTACATCGGCCCAGCCTCTGGTGGGCCACCAGACACTTCCATAAGAACACTCTGGGATCAAGACAGAGGGATAGCAGTGTAGTGGAGACTTCTACTAGAGATGTATTAGTGTAAAAGTGTAAAACACAGATGCACAATGTATTTCACAGTGTATTTGGATATACTGTTTTATGCTAAAAATGTATCCAAAAGTTAATATTGAAGGCATTGTTGTATTGATGCACTTTCTGTGGTGGTCAATAAATAAAAGTGTGTGTGTGTGTGTGTACCGACCATGCAGTGAAAAGAGTAAATGAATAAAAAGAGACGCATTATCTATAGAATGAACGATCACAAAATTACCAGCAACACCCACAAATCTTCATTACACAAACATGCATACAACGTGGTGCAACCCCCCCCCCCCTCCCCCTCCCCCCCCCAAAAAAGAATTAATCAACACTGTCATCTAGTGGGTAAATGAAGGTGGCTTTGTTTATACTTCTTTGTGAGTAATGTGTTTCACAAATTGTGTTTGTGGGCTGTAGTAATCTATCAGTGTTGCGTTGCATTATTGTGCAAATGTGTTTTAATGTAAAAAAAAGAAATCTGCAAGTTCATTCATGCTGTTGTATTCTATCATACAGCTCTTTCTGGCAATGCCAAAGTACTGTACATGATGACCTCCAGCTTACCTGTAGCTCTTTTACCTGTAGCACAACTTATGCCTCACATTCACCCATTCACACACTTGACGGCGGGGGAAACCACGCAAGGTGCCAACCTGCTCATCGGGATCAGTTAGGGGTTAAGTGTCTCGCTCAAGGACACTTCGACACGCCCCCGGGAGGAGCCGGAAACAAACCGGGAACCTTTCCGATTACCGGACGGCCGCTCTACCTCCTGAACCACTGGCCTCATTTACTTTAGACTCTTGAGTCTTGACTGATCTATAAAGCAGCGAGGTCCCAATCCGTTTCTCCACTAAAAGAAGCGAGTGTCCGGCCTCCACACCAGCGTGGCAGAGAGAGGGCACCGCACGGTGTTCCCAAAAAGATGCTGCGTCACCAGACTCACCATTATAACTCTCGAGGCTGCCAGAGAGCAATTAATGTGACCGATTGAGGTGGTCAATCGTTACGACAGCCTTATAGGTAAACAACAGTTAGACCTGCGAAATCAATAGCTTTTACGCCGGATGATGTATCGTGAAAGTGGTCGGTAGTGAACTTACAAACGGGACGTCTCCCTTTGTGCATGCGTGATTACACGCACCTTGAGTCTCGTGAACATGAAGAGAGCAGTATGTAAGTCTGAGGTGAAGCACAACGGGAGGTTTGACCTCGTCAGAAGACAAGGAGACCGCGTTTCAGCGGAGAAACGCTGAGAAAAGCACAAGAAGAAGCCATGAATTCATACCTGGGTGTCACATCTCTAGGTGCAGCCCCATCTCTCACTCAATAATTGTGTCACAGGGGCGCTCTAGTAGCACACCATGTATCGCGCTGCGTCGCGAAGCGGCCGACCCGGGTTCGATTCCCGGACCCCCCCCCCCCGTCCTTTGCCGAATGCCCCCCCCCCGCTCTGTCTCCCATTCTCTCTCTCTCTCTCTCTCTCTCTCTCTCTCTCTACCGGACTGCCCGGTAGAACAAACAAATAAAAAATCTACCAAAAACATAATAAAATAAAAAAAATAATTGTGTCACCCACCTTTACCTTAACTCTGGGGCTATGCTGGTGGATCAATATGGCCATTACCCAGGATACTTGGACTTGATGTACCTCTGCTTTACGGCACAGAAACTGAATTAGCACCCGCAATCTTCCCAGACACCTGTTTCCCACGTTAACGCTGAGTTGTCACGACGACGTGAGGTGAGTTTGCCCGACTGCATTCTCCCTCTCAGGAGAGGAAACAGCCTATGTTTCAGTATGGGACACTTCCTCTCTCCTGTGTGTGTGTGTGTGTGTGTGTGTGTGTGTGTGTGTGTGTGTGTGTGTGTGTGTGTGTGTGTGTGTGTGTGTGTGTGTGTGTGTGTGTGTGTGTGTGTGTGTGTGTGTGTGTGTGTGTGTGTGTGTCTGTGTGTCTGTGTGTGTGTGTGTGTGTGGGCCACCGGTAAGAGAGTCTGTGTGAATTGAAGGTACCGGAGCTTGACGCTGTCTGACTATAAAAAAACTAAATGGCCAAATTAATAGATCCGTCATTGGCTGCCTCACGACCATCCACTCACCTCCGCACCAATCCAGTGACGACAACCTTCTGAATGATACCTCCATCCGCCCAATGTCGTCGACCAGGATTTCTCATGACAAAATCGAAGCACATTCATCACTTATAAAAACATATCTCAAACCTGACATGTGGCAGAAAAGTTTCAATAAACCACCTTTTGCCCATTCTGCAGTTTTCATGATGCGTCAACTGTCAACTGTGGAATTCTCCCAGAAAGCCGACATGAAGCATGTCAAATTGAGTCTCAATCCTATTTGGAATGGATAAGATAGTCCCAAGGAAATTTAGAGTGAGCGAGTATATATGTGTGCGTGTGCGTGTGTGTGTGTGTGTGTGGTGTGTGTGTGTGTGTGTGTGTGTTTAGGTGTGTGTGTGTGGGTGTGTGTGTGTGTGTGTATGCGTGTGTGTGCGTGTTCGTGTGTGTGTGTGTGGAAGGTAGAGGGTAGTGTGGGGGGGGGGGGGGGGGGGGGGGGGGGTGAGACGCTGAGCGTGTATAGAGTGACAAAGACTCAGAAAGTAATTTTGCAGACACCAAGCCGGAGGAAGAAAAAAAACTCATCTCAGTTATCTCACCCCATTTCTGTTGACTTGGATCCTATTTTCCAGACGAGGGCAAGTTGAATATTCTCGACCTCCGGCTGAGACAGTGTTCTGAATTCACCCCCCTCGCTCTGCCACAGCTTGATTTGAGACGGTGGTCTGAATTCACCCCCTCGCTCTGCCACAGCTTGATTTGAGACGGTGGTCTGAATTCACCCCCTCGCTCTGCCACAGCTTGATTTGAGACGATGGTCTGAATTCACCCCCTCGCTCTGCCACAGCTTGATTTGAGACGATGGTCTGAATTCACCCCCTCGCTCTGCCGAAGCTTGATTTGAGACGGTGGTCTGAATTCACCCCCCTCGCTCTGCCACAGCTTGATTTGTCATGAGACGGTGGTCTGAATTCACCCCCTCGCTCTGCCACAGCTTGATTTGAGACGGTGGTCTGAATTCACCCCCCTCGCTCTGCCACAGCTTGATTTGTCATGAGACGGTGGTCTGAATTCACTGCCCTCGCTCTGCCACAGCTTGATTTGTCATGAGACGGTGGTCTGAATTCACTGCCCTCGCTCTGCCACAGCTTGATTTGTCATGAGACGGTGGTCTGAATTCACCCCCCTCGCTCTGCCACAGCTTGATTCCTCGCAGGGTGAACAAATAACACACTGAATCCAGGAGGGAAGGGTCGAAGGAGCAAAGGACCGGAGGAAGAAATTCCTAATATGTGAAACCTGGAGGTGGAACGGGCCCGTCCGCGCAGCGCGGGACGAAAGTATTTTGTGGGGCCGCCACGGCGGTACGCTCTGCTCTTCCCATCGAGACCGAGGGACACGACGGATGAGTCGACTTGTCCGGAATGTAAAATAAGCGTCTTTTTTGAGTTAGTATTCTATTGTATAGCGCGTCGCAGCAGGGCGCTGTGCAACGAACACAGCGGAAGGAGCGGAGCAGATGGCAAGCCGTTTGGAGATATAAATATATATCAGGTATGAAATATGAAACAGGATTCTGGCAGCCGTGTTTATTACCTTGGCTCCTTTTCTTTTGTTTTCTTTTTTATAGTTTGTTTGTTTGTTTGGTTTCGCTGCAAGCATTGCTGACTGCAGCATGACACCCCCCCCCCCCCTCTCCCTTTATTTACTCCTCAAAACACGACTGAAGTTCGGGGAAAGTGGAGTGAAGTGGTGTGTGTGTGTGTGTGGGGGGTGGTGGGCAAGACGAGCAGAGAGAAGTTTACCAAATTCACATGGCGGCTATTTTGCTCTTATATCACGCTCAGGTTGGGATTCCTTTCTGCCCCTCTGTTCTGAGGAATCCTAACCTGGGCCCTGTTCCTCGTACCTGGTTCAACTAAGTCGATCAAGAGTCCCATTATCCAGCTTCAGTTAACCCGATGTTTGAAGCCGGGATTTTCATGTTCCTCGAAGGTGGATTCAGTCTCGTTAACTAGAACCACACTTGAGACCCAGGATAAGTGCGCGCGGCCGCTTCAGTTGAAAAGCCATCACGTATCGATAGCAGAGATCCAGATTTTTTAACGGCATTGATTGATTAATTGATTTAAAACTTTATTAACAGATTGCATTACGGCTCAATCGCCTCGCCGACAAGTTAAATGCGTTATCTATAGGCTAATTTTAAGTCCCTCATTACCCCAATCAATCAGATTATATTTCTTTAAACTTGCCTGCTGGCAGTAGGTTTATGGAATGGATAATCAAATGAGATCTTGCTAGCGAAAATAATTAGTTAAACTGTTATACGGAATAAGGACACGGCTCTCTTACCCATTGATTGATGTATGGTGGATCTTTTACTTATCTACACTGTGGTGTAACGGTGTCTGCTTTTGACTTTCACACAGGCGGCCCGGGTTCGAATCCCACTTCTCCTAGTCTTTTCCTTCTTTTTGCAATGTAGGAATAATTCAATTTGGTGCACGTTGAGAGCTATATAAAGAATGACATCCTCAATGCATGTAGATTTATAATATTTTAACTTAAAACTAGGCTACTTCTGCGTATAATCATTAATATTATATTCCAAAAATGTATATTGGAAACACGGGGTTTCGAACACCGGTCACCCGGTTGCCAGGATTGTGCACTACCGCTGCGCCACTGTGCCAGATGGGATAAATTCATTGTTTATACATTAATGAACGAGAGACCCGTGTTTAGAATATTCTTTATTTTGAATGAAGTTTTATCTCTTTATTCTCATTCATTAATGTGACGTCAACGGCTCATTCAATTTCTCAAATCCGTCAAACAGCGCATCTCATCAGACATTTTAATCCCAGTTACAATATCACACAAAATCCACAATCCACGCATAGACACTTCAATTTTATGCTTGAATGAAACAAAATCCAGGCGCTCCTCTCCTTCCTCGCTCCTCATCCACAGCGGAGAATATGAAAGGAATCAGAGCCAAACGAGCGATAGGTTTCAATCATTAAGGATATCCCCGCGGGATTCACATTTGCAATGCTGCGCGTTGTTAAAATAACCACATAATGTGTACATCGCACCGAGCGAGCGCCACGGTATAATATAACGTGCATTATTTAGGACAAAGTGAATTTATTATCAGCATTTTGGGTCTATTTTACATTTCAAAAGCCCCCTCTGGAAGAATGAAGCACAAAAACATAATTCAGAATGGTATAATGCAGATCGTAGACTGTGGGAATAATTTCAGGAAACGGGCTGTCACTTCTTTGCGGGGGCGTGGCTATGGTTCATCCGGCTAACTTGAACTTAAACCCTGCTCTCGACCAGGCTCAAACTTTTTGATCTGTTGTCATGGTGATTTAGACAATCCAGCTTCGGGGAATGGGAAAGTCCGGCTTAAGTCAGACTTGACCGAAAGTTATCCGGCTAACTCAGTTATCCAGGTACGGGGAACGGGGCCCTGAGCGTGACACACAAGCAGAACGACCGTCACGTGAATGTGCTCAGCGGAAATGGAAGACTTCCGAACAGAAAAAAGGAGAGGATGAGAGGAGACAAAAACAGGATGAAAAGAGAAAAGTTTAGTCTAGATTCGCCTCATTCTGATCTTGCATACAAACACTTGAACACAAACACAGTCACACACACACACACACACACACACACACACACACACACACACACACACACACACACACACACACACACACACACACACACACACACACACACACACACACACACACACACACGCACACACACGCACACACACACCCTCTTTTCTCTCACTCGCCTTCATGGAATCTATAATTGTGAAAAAAAGCGTTGTAATTACAACCAAAACAATCCCACCATTTTCCAATGGCTTTTTAATTTGTTGTGGTAGCGGATTCCAGTCACCATTTTGACTCGAGGCCGATTGAATCGGCCAGAAAACTTTATCCAATTGCTTCACTTTTATAAAAAAAAGAAAGAAAGAAAGAAATAAAGAAATCAATACATTTAATTCCACATTATTCATTTCCCGCACTCAGCGATTTAATTTAGTATTCCGTCCGAGAGAAGGAACAGGTTGTGCAAGTGACAAAAACAAAAAGCCCAAGAGTTTTTAAGTAATTATTTTTGTTTTATTTGAGGGGAAATATGACTTTAAAAAGACCATAGAGGAGCTATGCTATAAACTAAAGGTCCACAGTGAACATAACTCATTCATAGAGCATTTTCCATTTGTTGCAGTCAGTCATCGGTCATTTCAAAAAGAGAAAAAAGAATCAATATTGAATCTATTTCCCCCCCTGTTTAGATTTATATACCGTATTTTCAGAGTACTAATGTGTGCACCCTAGCAGAACAAGCAATTCCTGACTCCTGCCTCATAACAAAGCTGGAGTAGAGTAAAATACTTATAAAGGGGAACACCACCCAGATTAAGTAGTCCAATATGTTCTTTCCGTGGCCCAGGGAAGTTTAATCAATATTTGTGAACATGAGCTACTCTCTGATAAAGCCAGAAACCAGAGAGGTAAGACTCAAACCTGTGATGTCATCAGGTATAAAGTCTGGAGCTAAGCTTTATTCTACAGTAGTGTACAGAACATGTAGGCATACACTCGGAACGTTCCCCTGGGTGCTCTCAGTGTCATCTTCCCCAATTCATTGTCAATGGAGCAGCTTCAGACTTTATACTTGCTGACATCACAAATTCAACTTTTAATACTATGTATGTATCAGCCTTGATATTTCATGAGGTAGAAAACAGTTTGAACTAGGGCTGGGCGATATGGCCTCTAAATGATATCGGGATATTTTTTGGCCATATCACGATACACAATATATATCGCGATATTTTCACATTTCCTCTAAAGCACTTAAAAATGCTTGATTTAAACCTTTGATGCATACAGTCACACCAATATGATGATTATAATAAGTCCCTGCAACATATGTTTGCATTATTAAACCATGAAGATGCTTTAAAAAATTATTTAATGAAAATGTACTAAGAGTAGTCTACTGACACCAATAAATATGAAGTTATGTTTGAACTTCTGTTGTCAAACCTCATCAATATTACCCCACCCCATTTCCTCACGAATGGAACTAGTGTTGTGGAGTCCGCTTTGAGCGTTTCCAGGGTTAGCAGCTAACGCTAGTTAGCTTAGCCTAGTTATGTGGGATAACTTAGTTAGCAGCTAACATTAGCCCATTGCTTGTGTCAATCAAAGTGCATGTCATTTAAGGTCCGCGCTGGTCTGCGTCTATAATGAAATGAGAGGAAAGCTCTGCGCTAAAGCAAGTCTCATCTCAGCCGCAACTTGACAACATACTCGATGTTCACGATATAGTAATTTACTACATCTCATGTAGAACAAGCCGCGATACATCGAGTATACTCGATATATCGCCCAGCCCTAGTTTGAACTAAGCGCATGAGAGAGAGAGAGAGAGAGAGAGAGAGAGAGAGAGAGAGAGAGAGAGAGAGAGAGAGAGAGAGAGAGAGAGAGAGAGAGAGAGAGAGAGAGAGAGAGAGAGAGAGATTCAATGCATTAGCTGTGAAATGAAACATCTCAACACCCAGGAGTGATGTTGAGCTGCTCAGGTGGGGTGGGGGCCTCTGGGAAAGCTTTGTATTAAAAACGGGCACATCGGCAGTGTCAAACGGCCCCGTCTGCAGAAACCGGGGGGCCACACAGGTAAGTCATCTGATCTGAACGTATCAAAGAGGCCTGACCCCGGCAGGAGGCCCCCCAGGGCACGGAGGAGACTGGCGTATCCACTAGCATCCCTGTTAGAGCCCGTGATGAGCATTAGATGTACGTATTGATCCTGGGGGATTCAGTAAGTGATAGAAGGAGGAGGTTGGGGGTGGGAGGAGCCCAGTGAGAAAGGATGGGACTATCAAGCCCAAGTACCAGAAGAGACAATTCCTGAGTGGGTTTTCCTGATTATTTCTTTGGTGCAGTGCAACCGTGCTGCCTCCATTAATTAAATTCAAACCTTTATTTATTCTCGAAAAGGACACTTGAGGTCACCCTCATTTTCAATGTCGTCGAGACTTAGACATTTCAATGCATACATTATTTTTTACAATATAATAAATAATAATAACTATCTATATAGCACCTTTCACACCACAGCACAAAGTGCCCCACAGCAAATAGCATCAAATTAACAGAGGCATAACATTTGCATACAGTTGACAGAATAAAAACAATGCATAAAGTGCAGACATAAGAATAGGTATAAAAGACAATAAAAGTAGTGCAACGTAGAACGTGCAGACATAAGAATAGGCATATGTTGCTCGAAGGCATGTGAACCCCCCCGGAACAGCCAGTCCCCCAAACACCCCGCACATCAATCCCCACCACATCCCCATCCATGACATACCCTCTGATAAAGCATGTCATGACCGAAGGAAAACACAAACAGCCCGCATGCCACTCACACTGCCATGCACAGCGACGGGAATGCCACCCCCGCGGGCCGCACCATCTCCCCCGGGCAGCCCACAGAAACGACACCCCCACCACCACACACAATGCCAGGCACTGTGCCACAACGGTGGCTCAATCACCATACCCAGCAAACAATCCAAATACACTCAAACTACCTGCGTCCCCCTCCAACCACGACACGCCTCACCAGAAACTGTATCCCAGATGAAGATACAACAAAGACCAATGTGTGAAACACCTGGAAAACTAAATACTGTTTTTAACTAATATAAGTAAGTCAAAAACAGTTACAGACTGTTGCAGGCAGGCCTGCAAGTAAGCCTATAAACTTCCCCTGCGTTATAGGAGTTCCATGTAGTAGTAGGGGCACTATAATGAAAGGCTGATTTTCCAAGTTGGGTCTGTATATGGGGAACCTCCAGTGTAAGCCAATCATTGTGTTATATGGGGTCTAGAGTTCCAAACTAGAAGTGATGTGAGATAAGGAGGTAATTTCCCGTCATATAAGATGCAGTGGTGTGTGTCATATCTGTCACCATGATAAATCTAAGAGCATAATGATTAGCAGAATCTTGTGGTTTAAGAGTAGATGGGGCAGCGTTTCTGTAAATCACGTCTCCATAATCCAAGACAGATAGAAAGACTGCTTCAATAACCCTCTTTCTACACATAATTGGGAAACTAGATGTATTCCTGTACAGGAAACACATGTTTTGCCTCAATTTACTGGCAAGGTTGTCTATTTAAACAAAAATGTATCGTCAAACCAGATTCCAAGATATATATATTCAGTTACCCTTTCTATGTCAGACCCATTTCTAGTCGATATAAGCTAATATTTCAATATATCAATATTTCTGGCCTGAGAGAACACCATGAATTTAGTTTTGCTTGCATTTAGTACAAGCTTAAGGCCTATAAGCTCATATTGCAGAGCATTAAATTAATGTTGTAGATTGTCATTAGCTATTTGTACAGAATCCACGGTACAGTAGATACAGTAATTGTGTCATCCACATATAAATGGGCTTGACAGCCCTTCAAGGACAAAATAAGGTAGCACTTTATAATAACACCCTGTTATAATACTTTTATAAGGTATTTGTAGATAATGAACTAATCATGAACACACCATTTATATACATTCATAAATGATTATTAAATAATTTATAACTATATTTGTATAACATTTACAAAGTATTTATAACACATTAGTGGATAATGAACTAATCATGAACAAACCATTTATATACATTCATAAATTATTATTAAATCATTTATAACTATATTTGTATAACATTTACAGATTAGTTCTACATTATTTATAACTCATTATCAACATTGTTTGTACTTGATTTGTTCATCATTAAATAATGTTGTTTAATGTGTAGTAACACATTTGTAGATGCTTTGAAAAATGGATATGAAAAAACGACTATACTGTATCTCCATTTATTTTTCATGTTCAACAAATGATTTGTTAAGACATTCATAAAACATCTATAAATCATTTGCAGATGCTATTGTGTGCCCTAATCTAAAGTGAAGCCTATTCATCATTAACAAATGTCTAATACAGTTAATTATTTGTTAACTTTTTCATCACATGTTACAAATGTTGTAGACAGCTTTCGGATACACCCTTCTTTGTGACATCAAACAGTGACAGAATTAGGACTAAAGATAAATGCAATTTTATTAACATATAAAATACATGTGCATAACATATAGTGTAGCTGGGGGGCACTAGGACCCAGGAGTACCCTGGACAGGGATTGAAGAGTATCTAGAGTTTCAAGTTTCAAGTTTCTTTAATAGTTGTCATACAGAAGTACAGAATACTTTTGTACAAAATGCTTCTTACTGTTGCGCTCCAGAGACTGTGCATGACAAGATAGTATGAAATAAAAACATAGTAAAAATTAGAAGAAAAAAAAAGAGGTCACAGTGTTCAGTTTAGACATATGTACAATGTTCGTAGACGTAGTTACCATACAATATACAATACTGTGCAGTGTACTAATATACAATACTATACTATATAGTGCAAGGCATAAATGGACGAGGTGCAGTTTAGGTACAATTCACAGTAGGTGTACGAGTTGTAGTGCAAATCCTTTATCAATAAATATAAAGTGTAAGTGTGTTTGTGTGATCTAAAGTGTGGAGAGTGGGTGCTGCAGTGTGTTGTTTGTTTGAGTGAGTGTGTGTGTGCGTGTGGGTGTGTGTGCTGTGTGCATTTGATGGTTGTTGCATAGTGATTATTGTTCGTTTAGCGATTATTGTTCGTTTAGCAGCCTGATGGCCTGGGGATAGAAGCTCCTTCTGAGTCTTTCTGTGCTCGCCATAAGACTCCGGTATCGCTTGCCTGACGGCAGCAGTTCAAAGAGGCAGTTGTTCGGGTGGCTCGAGTCCTTAATAATTCTCTTAGCCTTCCCCTTGCACCGCTTGTTGTAAATGTTCTGGAGGGTGGGAAGCCCCCCTCTAATTGTGCGTTCGGCTGAACGTGTCACTCTTTGTAGTCTGCTACGGTCTTGTGCAGTGCTATTCCCAAACCAGGAGGTGATGTTGCCGGTCAGGATGCTCTCTATTGTACATGAGTAGAAGTTCCTAAGGATCTTCTGACTGACTTGGAACTTCCTTAGGCGCCTGAGGAAGTAGAGGCGTTGTCGTGCCTTCTTCACAACACTGTCAATGTGTGTGGTCCATGTCAAGTCCTCGGATATGTGGGCTCCGAGGTACTTGAAACTGTTCACTCTCTCAACTGGTGCCCCGTCGATGCTGAGGGGGCTGTAGTCCTTGACCCCCGACCTCCTGAAGTCCACAATCATCTCTTTTGTTTTGCTGACGTTCAGGGAGAGGCAGTTCTCCTGACACCACTGTGACAGGTTCTCTACCTCTTCCAGGTAGGCCCTTTCGTCGTTGGCAGAGATCAGGCCCACCACTACTGTGTCATCAGCAAATTTGATGATGGTGTTGTTGTTCCGCTGTGCTACGCAGTCATGTGTGTACAGGGAGTAGAGGAGGGGGCTCAGAACACAGCCCTGGGGGGCCCCTATGTTGAGCGTGATGGATGAGGAGGTGCAGTTGCCGGCTCTTACCACCTGGGGTCTGCCCGTCAGGAAGTCCAGGACCCACTGGCACAGGTCATAGTTCAAGCCCAGGTCCCTGAGCTTGGCTATGAGTTTGGAGGGGACTATGGTATTGAATGCTGAGCTGTAGTCGATGAACAGCATTCTCACATAGTTCCCCTTCCTCTTGTCCAGATGTGATGCTGCTGTGTGCAGCACATGGGCTATGGCGTCCTCCGTGGACCTGTTGGGGCGATATGCAAATTGCAGAGGGTCCAGGTTGATGGGGAGGGAGGAACAGATGTAGCCCTTCACTAGCTTCTCAAAGCACTTCATGGCTATGGAGGTGAGGGCTACAGGGCGGTAGTCGTTGAGGCAAGCGGGCGTAGATTTTTTGGGTACAGGGATGATGGTGGACTTCTTCAGACAGGTGGGGATGACGGCCTGTTCCAAGGACAGGTTGAAGATGTCAGTGAATACCGGGGCCAGTTGGTCGGCACAGACTTTTAGGACGCGGCCGGGGATGCCGTCCGGTCCTGCTGCCTTCCTGATATCCACTTTTTTAAAGATCCGTCTCACCTCATGCTCTGTTACCCTGAACACTGAGTCTCCATCAGCAGACCCCCCCCCCCCCATTGCCGTGGTTTGTAGGCTGGTGTTGTTATTCACAGCCTCAAACCTCGCATAGAAGGAGTTGAGATCGTTTGCTAAGGAGATGTCACTGTTCAGTTTGAGGGGGGTTCCTTTGTAGTCTGTCATTGTTCTGAGGCCCTGCCACATGCCTCTAGAGTCAGCCTGTTCAAACTGAAGTTCAACTTTATCCCTGTAGCGCCGTTTTGCCTCTATTACTGCTCTCCTGACGTTGTATCTTGCCATCTTGTGTTCTTCCATGTTGCCTGTCACCAGCCCGGTGTTGTATGCTGATGTGCGCACTTTCAGAGCCTCACGGACGGATTTGTCTACCCAGGGCTTTTGGTTTGGGTAGATATTAATTTTGGTGGTGGGGATTATTAGAGAGGAAGTCTCACGCGAGTGAGACTTGACGTCACGTGTGTTGCCGTCTGTTTGAATGGAAGCACGATACATGCAGAACCAAGTTATCCGTGATGCTCCTGCCCCACGCTTTTAATAAGGTATGAGCAGGCTAAACACCTTTTTTGTTGGTAAATCTATTCCATCATTTCCGACCTACAAACAACTCTTATATGTTGTGTAGACGTACTTGATGCGGTGGGCGCTAACGTTACATTTGTTCCTAATGTGTGCTCAGTGCTCAGTATATTGCGATATGTGATGATGACACGACACAAATAATTATTTGTATTTTCAGACTGTATAGGCGCCGATACAGCCTGAAAATACAAATAATTATTACTCTGTGTCGTGTCACCTAAGTACACTGGGGTGATGTGTTTCTGTTTCTACACACCTTGCTCTGGAGTCCAGCTCTGGCTCCTCTGTCTGTGGCTTGCTCTCACAGGTTGTCTTCGTGACAAACTTGACTAGCATGTGTTTCTGCACTCTCCCGTTACCGGGATGATAAACTAGGAAAGCAGGGCTTCCTCTGTCGTGTCCTACGAAAAATCCTTTTACATCCTTGGACTTGGGTTTTCCCCTGTCCTGCAGGTACGCATAACACACTGATCCAAATCGGTGCATTCTGGCTAGATTACACTTCTTTCCTGTCAGCGCTGTATACAGGGTGGTGCCCGAGTGCTTATTAAAGCACCTGTTTCTGGTGTAAGCGGCTTCTTGCACCGCATAATGCCACAGGCTCTTTGGTAAGTTACTATCTGCTAGCTTACACCTAGCCATTTAGAAAAGGGTGTGCCATTCCCTCTCTGCCACCCCGCTCTGGTGTGTGGGATATGGACGTGACGTGACGTCTCGTGTCTTATCTTATACCTTCTCAACAGTGATTGGAACTCTCTGTTTGTGAACTCGGTTTCGTGGTCGGACCTCAAACATCTTACTGTACCATAAGGGGCTACGTCTGCCAGGAATTTTTCTGTGGCCTGGAGTGTGTCACTCTTTTCTTTGATAAAGTAAACAAACACTGCCCCTGTACACACGTCTGTAAAATACTGTACATATCTAAAACCTCCTATGGACTTGTTGCTTACTGGGCCTGCTAGGTCCATGTCAACTAGTGCAAGTGGTACCCTTACTCTGTCTGTGGGATTTCTGTATCTCGGTTGGGTAAACTTCCCCGTTTTGCACATTGCACCATTTTTGTCACGTCTACGCTTCTCCCCTTCAATGTGCATGCCCTCTGACACTACTTGCAGTTAAATCCTCGTAATTACAATGACCCATAATCTCGTGCCATGTCTGAATATCGTGACTGGCCGTCCCGCTACACACAACATTATTATCATTACACTGGTCGTTGTCATTACACTCCGTTTTCAGATCAAATATTCTTGGGTACATCTTTATGTCAAACCGGGTACCGTCAGGTTCTACAAGAACATTTTTACCTTTATCGAAGAATACCTTGGCGCCGCTTGCAGTAGCAGCTATTACAGAGAATAGTCCTTGTGGGAACGATGGTACGTATAGAGCATTCTTTAGCATCACCGTACGCCGGCGAAGTGCCTCTCCGGGTGGAAAGTGTCGTCAAAGTTCTTGAACCGACTCCTGTCGTTGATGACATGGGACGACGCACCCGTGTCCACGATCAGTCCCCTTCTCTGGGCCCGCTGCAGCTGGGCCGGTCCGGCGATGCCCGCCGTCCGCGCTCCAAAAGCAGTCTTCTTGTCCCGTTATTCTCCGGGCATCGTCTCGACTCGCCTCACGTCGATCGTCGCCGCCATCGATTCTCCGGGCGTCGTCACCTTGTCCGTAGTCGCCATTTTGTCCGTGGCCTCCGTCTCGTGTGTAGCCGCCATTTTGTCCGTGGCCTTCGTCTCGTCTGTAGTCGCCATTTTGTCCGTGGCCTCCGTCTCGTTCATGGCCATCGTCTCGTCCGTAGCCGCCATCTTGTCCATGTGCGTATCGCGCGCTCTGGTTGTGTTTCTTCATGCATGCTCTGTCTGTGTGCCCCGTGGATTTGCAGAAGCTACACCAGACAGTCTTTGTGCATTCGCTTCTCCGATGGCCTTTATCTCCGCATCGCCAACACGCCAGTTCCGTTGTGGTCCTGGTTCTCTCTCTTGGCGTCGCTCGGGCCTTTAGCACCCTCTCCCCCTCCTCCGCGGTGGCTGGGTGCGTGTCTTCTGAGGCCTCGAAGTTCCTTAACTTAGCCTTGAACTGTCCCAACGTAATGTCCGTTGAACCATGTGTTACCAGGAGTGTGAACGGTTTGTACAGCTCCGGTAGTCCTCTCATTATCATCGCCATCATTAGCCCATCGCTTGGTGCTTCTCCGGCACTCCTCAGTGGTGTCGTGATTTGCTCCGCTCTGTTGACGTATTCGGTCACGGTTTCGGTGGTCCCCTTCCTCAGGCCCGTTAGTGCTATGTAGAGGGCCACGACTCTGGCTCTTCCTCGCCCGATGAAATGCTCTCTCAGTACCGCCAGGCTTTCTCGGCCTCTGTCTTTAGTGTCGCGGAATATCAGCCCCAGGCTGGTGTCGTCGAGCATCGGCGCTAACTCGCAGTACGTTCTTGTTTGATGATCAAGAGGGACGTTTTATTTGTTTTAAGTGAAGTTTGGTGAAAAAGCAATTATTGCACTATTAATCCCAATAGGGACATTCATCTTTGTTTGATCAAGAGTAACCTTTTATATATATATTTTTTTTAAGTGAAGATTGGTGAAAGTTAGGTTTGCACTTCAATCCCAATAGGGAAATTCATCTTGGTTTGATAATCAAGTTGAATCAAGTCAAATCCTAGGTAAGCGTATATCGTGCGTGTGAACGTTGACATGAACGTGCGGCACACTTCATAGGTTTCGTTTTGCGGTCGTCAAAAAAAAAATATATAAAAAAAAAAAAAAATTATATATAAAAAAATTATATATTTACAGTACCGAAATGTGGCACAGACGGATCTCACGTGAATCGGTACTCTGTAGTAGCGACGTGATTCGGTAGGTACCTTTAAAAGTACCTAATTCGGTACCCATCCCTAAGTACTGCGCTTAAGTACAAATTTGTGGCACCTGTACTTTATTGAATATTTTCAGTTTAGGGGACGTTGTACCTTTTTTTTTTTTTTTTTTTTACTTTATTTTTTAGCGTTTATCGCTTTTTTCTGGTCAAGCATGACCGACAGAAACAGGTTGAATGGGATGTAGAGTAGGGGAAGACACTCTGAGAAAATACGGCGGGTCCGGGAATCGAACTCGTGTACCCCAGATCTGTGACGAGCACGGTTGTCCCCGACGCAGAAATAGCGCCGAGGTACGCGGTGAGCTACGGGAGCTCGCCCGGACGTTGTACTTTTACTTTTTTAAGATTGGTGAAAGTTAGGTTTGCACTTCAATCCCAATAGGGAAACTCATCTTGGTTTGATAATCTTTTTGTGTCAAATAAAAACAAAGGTTATTTGAATGATTTCCTAGGCGTTTCTAGTTTTCAAGAGAAAAAAATCGATTAAAATCAGAGATCGGATAAAAAAAAAATGGAGATAAAATCTTTAGGCCATATCGCCCAGCCCTACTTTCAGTATTGTCCGATGAAGAGTACCGAGGTGAACCATTGCTTTTACTGAACAGTATAGACTTAGACCATCATTTTGGATTCACTAGACAAAAACTATTGCAATATAATCTGTTGTGAAGGGCCAGATTAAAGCTGAGAATCTACATTTATTGTTTTATATACCTTGTATATTATTTATATATACACAGTATATCCCTTTAAGCCTGCGTTTGAATCATAGTAATATTCGCTTTCCTTATTGGATAACGCCATCGGCGCCAGACCGCAAGCCCCCAAAGTTAGGTTCAAAGGCGAGTCCGGGCAAGTCCGGGCGAGTCGCAACATGCCCGGAGACAGCGCATTGATTCGAGACGAGAACTGAGGTTCGGCACTAGATAGCCACTTAAGTATATATACAGCGGCAGGTGCGAACAGTAGCTGTTCGTGCAGCAAGTTCAACGTTCATCAAGTTCGGTAAAACAGTGAAGTGAGAAGCAGTGCGTCTAACAGAGCGTTGAGAACCACATGCGCAGTGAATAGTAAAAGTGTCAGATTTAATGCAGTAACGTCAAGTTCGACTTAGCTTAATGTGAAGTAAAGAGTCGTTAATTATTGTGTATCGTGCCAACAGCAGTTTGTTCGTGTGTAGCATTACCCAGCAGTTCGTTCGTTTAGCTAGTGGACCTTAGCCAGTGCGCGTGGACTAAATACATTGGTACCAGCACACGAGGAGGCCTAGTCGGAGAACCTACTGGACATGTGCACAGGAGAACCGACGGCGGCGATTGCAGAACCAGTATTGGTTGGATTATATTGATTGTGGAACGTACTACCTGGAGAAGAGCATCGTTAATCTCCACTGTCGTTTGGATTTAAACACCGTGAGGATCTACATTCGGGCTGGCCTCATGGACCGAGGCTAGCTGGCTATTATCATTGCTATTGGGCAATTGGATTACAGTTATTGCTTTTGATGCTGAGCTTTGGATTACAAGGACTGGCTTCTGTACGTGAATCCCCTTCTTCTTCAATTGATCAGACTGAGTATCCGAACATTCCTCTCTCCTCCAGAACTTACAACTCTGGGAGGAACCCCATTGTCTCCAGCGGTACCAGCGTTGCCCTCTATAATTGCCATTCTACGCCAGGCGGCGTTAGCCTAGTACCCCATCGTAGGAATTATTCTATTCCCATTGACTTATGCTACTGACTGACTTTATGCCTATTCTTCGCCATACAAGCGCAACCCTAATTCTCATATCTGTACATTTACTGCATAATAATAAATACCCTCAAATGATATTTCTTTGTCAGTGCCGTGTTATTATGAGTGTCTGCCATATATTAGATGTACTGTCTGGCCAGTAATTAAAGTACATACCTAGCAGTGGTTTAATCTATCACAATCTTTAATACAGTCAGGGTTTTGTAACCCCTCAGTTACATAATCCATTTTCTCCATTAGACAGATTCAACATGCTTCTACTGTATGTGTTAAAAACCTTGCAAATCCTCCGATACATTTTAGCATGGTATTGGGCTGATATCCGATACCAATATCAGTATCGGTGCTTCCATACATTAAGCACTTATTTTTTTTTTATTAGGGTTGCCGTTGACAACCCATTGTCTTCCTGGAGTCCAACAAAACTCAAAGTGAATTATGAAGGAGCGGGGGAATAAAAGATAATTCAAAGAAAGAATAATAACTATAACAATTATAATGAGTTAGTTATTATTATGAATCATGGATGAGCTGTGAAGCCAAGATCTCTGGGCTTGTGTGTCTCTAATGCAAATGTTAAGCCGGTAATGGGAAAATATTCCGTCTGTGAAATGGTAACATAATCGTGACCTGTGTCAAAATGAGGCCTTTGTTAGTATAGGTGATACTTGCTTCCACACAGCTACAAGCCCTCCCCTGTAGAGGCCAGGTAACCCTGTTCAACTGTCTGTTAGATCTTGATCAGCTAAGATTGTGTTAGTCAATTAGTCATGTTTTCTTTTACACACTGAATGAGTTATTTCCTAAAAAGAAAAGCACATCTAGACATCTTGGTCTAAACATATAAATAATACAATTTGTCATTAAAATGGGAAGAGGATTTTTTTATGAATAGGAAATGTTCTGCTTTCATCACTCCCTCGATAATGAAATCAGTTATTCATTCGCTGGTTCTGTCTCACTTAGAATACTGCCCTGTTATCTGGTCATCAGCTACAAAATCTGATTTGAAAAAATTGCAGGTTGGCTGTTCATACAGTATTTGTTTTATGCATGAACATCTGGCATGGCTAATGGTTGAAAATAAATGTGAGTCTTGTAATGCTACTGCAGAACATTATCAGCACTGGTAAGCCATCTAGCTTGGCTCATCAGTTGCAAATTACTTCTGAACATGGTTACAACACTAGAGAGGCCACTTAACAATACATAACAAAATTACTTTCAAAAAATATAAGAGATATCTTGCAAACTTGTCAAATATGTAACTGTTATCTGTGTATTATTTTTTTTAATTTGACTGGAATGTTAGATTTGGATTTTATAATGTGAATTTGTATATTTGTATTCATTTTACATTTTTGTGTTTTGTTTTATTTTAATTTGTATTATTTTCTTTGCTGTACATTTGTATTGCATGTGTTTTGTCCAGGACCCCAGGAAGACTAGAGGCTCTTTCATGTGTCTTTAATGGGATCCTTTAATAAACATAAACATAAACACATCTCCGTCACAAACTACATTTGAAGAGGCCTTTCTGCATGACTGCATGTGGGAAATGAAGTTTTACAGATGTGTCTATCAAATGGACTAATCACAAGTCCAAAGTTGACTAAGAACTACTTCAGCTGAGAACAGTGTTATGATCGTCACCAGAACGAGAAGGAAATGGTTACAGTGTTTCCCACAGAACCTTTATTTTGTACCTTTTAAAGTTACCGGTAAATGCATCAATCTGGTGCACTTTTAGAGCAAAATAAAGAGGCTAGATCTATGATGAACTTTGTGCTCAAAACACAAAATCGACTAGACTAGTGCTTCCCAATCCTCTCCTCGAAGCACCCCAGCCGTTCAATGTATTTGTTCAATTCCACCACCAGCACACCTGATTCAACTTAACTAGCCCTTTATTAGTTGAATCAGGTGTGCTGGTGGTGGAATTTAACAACATTACTCCACTACATTAATCTGAACCCATTAGTTACTAGAACATAAAAAAAATTATGAAGATGATGTACTTTCAAATGTGAAGCCTGCCAACGTCAAGAGGACGTAATCAGAGCCAGTATAACTGAAATGGTTTGAGGAGCTCCCAAGTACTAGAATGTAACATCATGTAGAACGCATCATTTGACTTTTGATATCAAATACTTCTCTACTATGACTTAATTTTGAATGGACCATCTTTGCTTTTACCAGAGTACCATTTGTTCTGAGTCTAATTCTACTTAAGTAATGTAACTGTGTACTTCTTCCACCACTGCAACCAAGGGGTAGTGGTTAATAATGAAGGGAGCATTTACTGACATTTCAGCACCACAAACCATATCTTCATTGCTAAAAAAAAAAAAAAAAAAAAAAGTATAGCCTCCTATATTAGATTTGAAAGTGATTCTTCTGGTTCTTAAGACCATATCAAACTGCTGAAACTCACAAAAACCACTGCAGTTATAATGTTTTTTATGTTTCCCCAAGCTGACATATCATCCTCAAACTGCCAAACTGAAGCACTACGGGTGTGTGCATAGGCACAAACCACTTCCACTCAGCAGTGCTGACAGGACAGAAGGTTTGATGGCACGCCAAGGGTTCAAGCCGGGCGCAAATAAGCAAATAAAGAAGAGAGAATGATAAACCGACGAAGCTGATTCAACAAGACAGGTGGGGCGCTTGATTTAACTCCCACCTCAGCCCAGGCGCCTTGAGAGGTGCTAGAGAGAGTTATGAAGGAGAGTCCTGAGGGCACAGCCATGCCATCAACAAACCAACCCCCTTGTCGTCACACCCACGCGGCACACAAAGAACACGCCGTGCATCACCGTCTGGTGCCCGCGGCCCAGGCAAGTATGTGCGGTCAACTGGTGTATCCTCCTGCCAGTGTGATTCAGACGCACACACCGTATATAGAAGGTATATGACCAGGATTCTCATTCTAATGTCCCGTCATGTCATCTGCGAATGATCAATGTCAATGGCAAATTATTATTCTGCACAAAAGACAGCTTTTGCATAATTACAACCCATTTACAGTCAATATAACAGATGGCTACAGTAAGAAAGACTGACGGCCACTTATAAGAACAGAGGTAATTAACAAAATGACACAAGGTTCCTGTTCAGGGGCGGATTTAGGATTGTAGGAGATCCGGGGCTTAGCCCAGATGCCCCCTGCCCCCCGCCCCCCCCCTTTTTTTTTTTTTTTTTTTTTTTGAATCTTTTGTTGATTTTTTTTATTATGGTTAGATTTATATATTGGGGGGGGATATATCATATTTTTCATATAATCAAAAAGTGGTGGAGCAAGATCATACCTTTGCTCCCCCAAGTTCAATAGTGGGAGAGCAGAGATGCTCCGAATGCTCTTATGGCCAGGCGTCTATGATTCACTGATACAAAGTAAAATAGTGCAGTGCAATAAATAGTTAGTAAAATAGAATAAAATAATGCAATAGTGCATTGCAATAAAATAGTTATCATCGTATTTTTTCGGGAGGCCGGTAAGGAGTGCATTACAGTAGTCGAGTTGGCTTGAGATAAAGGCATGGATCTGGTTTTCAGCGTCCTTTTGATTTATAAATGGCCGTACTTTAGCTATGTTTCTAAGGTGGAAGAATTACGTTTTTGTCAACTTGTTGATTGTGATTTAAAGCTTAGGTCTGAGTCTACCATAACACCAAGACTTAACTCACTCAAATACAGTTAGCAGCTGGATAGACCACAGATGGAAATTAGCTTCTGCTAAATCTGGTGCAAACATATTTTCATGTAACAATGATGAATTGTATAAAAAAAAAAAAAAAAAAAAAAAAAAAAAAATTTTTTTTAAATAGATTCGGGGCTTTTCAGAATACATCCGGGGCTTGAGCCCAGGTAGCCACCCCCTAGCTCCGCCCCTGTTCCTGTTCCTGTCACAGTGATGGCTGAACTGTACTCGACTACACACACACACACACACACACACACACACACACACACACACACACACACCACACACACACACACACACACACACACACACACCACACACACACACACACACACAACACACACACACTACATGTAAGCCCACACTGAGGTACCATCAAAATGCTATCTTAAAGGCAACACTGAATGATACTATGTATATATTGCAGTTGGAATGTCAAACCCAGACTTCAGAAACGAGGAATATTTGTGCAGCATTGATGATCCATAGCGCTGCCTCATATACATTTGCCTGATTCTTTAACTTAATAACAATTGTGTTGCTGAGCAACATGCATGCCTCACGCCTCCCACTGATGTCCACTAGCATGTTTAGCGTGATCTTAACAAATGCACTGTCTGCTTCCAATGTCTCCAAAACCAACAAGCGTTTTTTTTTTTTGGTGACCCAACAAGGACTCCCTCCCTTTAAAAACGCTGCCCCTTTAAGTAGGCCCCTGCATGTTCACATAGAGCACAGTTAACTTCTCTCCCCGGCACCCTCCGATCCCCCCCTCCTCCTCCTCCT
>NC_140176.1:67140473-67157973 GCF_963971535.1 Notolepis coatsorum | reverse complement strand
CTACATTGTTACACTATGACACTATTACACACTATTACACTATAGCACACGACTACATCATTACACTATGACACTATTACACACTATTTGAAATTTGAAATTTATTGGAAGGATAAACCCCTTGAGATATGCTATCTCGTTTTCGAGGGGGTCCTTAACATAGGATACAAAACATACAATACAATACATAACAAAACAAAAAACAGGACAACAAATGCACTTATACACTGACAGACGCTCTCCCAAGCTCACCCCCACAATCCACACTGATTCCTCCCAACTACATTGTTACACTATGACCCTTTATTACACACTATTACACTATTACAAACTATTACATTATTACGCTAATACACAGTATTCCACTATGACACTATTACACAATTTCACACTATTACACACAAAGACAGGGAATAGATTGGACGATTCCAATGAAGAGCAGCGCAAAGTTCTGCCGTGAGTGAGTTTTCTATCTATTTCCGGTTATCTCAAGTCAACGGTAGATCTACATCTACTTGTGCAAATATGCACACTACTACATTATTACACTATGACACTATTTGGACATTTACCGGGGCCAGTTTCTAATTGCAGCCACCCGTAGGTGCTCTTTGAGAGCTGGTTTTGAAGGAGGGTAGGGATTCACATTATTTTACGGCTGTGGGTAGGGTGTTCCACATTGTTGTGGCATAATTGCGAAACGTGTTTAGTCTCTTGTTTGAGCCGAATCTGGGTTGAACATGATTTGTGGAACTCCCTCTGGTGTTGTGGTCGTGGAATTCACTGACCTTTGGGAAGTATTTCGACATGTACATGTGGTGTAGTGTATCTTTTTTTTTTTATCCACTTTTTCTCCTATTTTTCTCCCATCCCAATTTCGTGATTCCAATTCTTCCCTCCCCTGTCTTGAACGTTGCTAGACTATGCCTCCCACTGGTCGGCTGTAGTGAGGATAGAAGCCTTGCAGCACGTGTCCCCTCCGGTACACAAGGAGGCAGCCTGTCGCATCTTTTCACCAGTGTTAGTATGACGGCCGGCCAAGCCGGTAGCAACGCCGAGAGCTGGGCTCGATACCAGCATATCCTGCGTTAGTGGCGAGCGCCTTGCCCACTGCGCCACTCAGCCGCCCCTTGGTGTAGTGTATCTTGTAGACCAGGCCCACTTGTAGACCATTACACACTTAAGCATGGGGTCGTGGTTACAGCTCCCGAATGAGAGAGCGAATCACTCGGGTAAGGGATAAGAGAGCGGCACAAACTTCTGCCATGAGAAAAGTTCAGTGAGTTTTCAATCTATTCCGGTCGATCTATCAAGCTAACTACATCTACAACATCCGATAAACCTGATTCTGTGTGGGGAAGTGAGGTGGGGTCACCGCAAGTGTTTAGTAAGGGGAAATAACGCCGGGCAGTGTAAATTATCTGATGAGAAAGTGGGTGCAATGTTTAAATTAGTTTTCATTCGAAATGACGACACCCCCTGACCTTAACCCCTCAATTAAGATAAGGAAAAAGTCCCACAAAACCGTAATAGGAAAAAATTTAAGAAACCTCGGAAGGGCAATTTACTGAGAGATCTCCCCTCGACGAGGACGGCCATGCGTGGAATAGGTGTTGAGGTGCGCAACTGATGATTGGATAAATAATTGGTAAATAATAGGTAATGTAATCCAAGGGGAAATAATACAAGTAAAATTATAGACAGCTATAACAATGACAAGCTTTCCCCTCATCGAACACCTCCAAGTAAATCAATTATGGACGGTTCAGGTGTTAATCCTAATACCAGGGATCTTTGAGAAAAGATTTGGATGAAAATCCTGCAGTAGAAACTCAGCAGGTCCATCTGGGGAACTGGCACTGACTGGCACCGGCTCAGCACTCGCCACAATGACGTCGCCATGACGTCCAAGAATTCACTCAATCCGGCCAATAGCGCTGCAGATGGGAATAGCATTCATCAAGGGTCCCACCCAGGGTCCCAAACTGATTACTTTTTATGAATAACGCCGAGGCGCAGCAATGCAGCGCGGTTACATTTTCCATCATGAATAAACCATGAAATGAACGCTAAAATGAGAAATGAACTTGTTTGAACTTGTTTTTTTTTATATTCTCAAGAGTAGTGTACTTCAGAAGCTCACGGTAATCGAAGATTTGTGTCCGGAACTAATTACTGTATGCACCAAAAAACTGCTGTCTCAGCCAACCTTTGGAAATCAGCAGAGCTCTAAACAGGGTGCGACATAAATCGTGTGACAACTCAGACAAACGTGTGTGACAAGAGTGTGTGCGTGCGAGACAGCCTAATTAAGGCCAACTATGATCAAATCAAGATGGTGGCCTTTTAAACTCCAAATGAAAAGGGGCACTTCACCAAAAAACATTGCTGATTTATTTTGCATAATAATCTCACACACATCCAAAAACTAAAACTAAAATGTCACACTTAGTGAGAGTAAATTAGTTGGAATATAGCCACCAGTGATGTCATCGGGGACATTGAATCCTTGTGTTGTGTTAATTAGAGTTAAATTAAATCCTAAGGTAGCAGTCCGTTTAAGACAAGGTATTACTACTTTTTCATCAACATTTAATTTAATTTAATTAAATTTGTATTTATTCGTACATGGAATTATTACAGTGCAACAGTATGTATTAATATGCTCCACTGAATTCCATAATTTCATGGAACTGTAATTAACACAACACAAGGATTCAATGTCCCTGATGACATCACCGGTGGCCATATTCAAATTCAATTATTCTCAATAACAGACAGTCAAACTAAATTAATGTGGGCAAAACTGTTTAGAGTAATTGGATGTGTGTGAGATTAAGTGCAAAATAAATCAGTGTTGTTTTTTGGTGAAGTGCCTCTTTAAGTTGTATATTTTAGAGAGATATGGATGAAAGTCCTCCATCTGTGTTTTTCTCTGCCAATACCTTGTTGCGCTCCCTAATCGTAATTCAATAATTCTTCAAGAAATCATAACATTTTATCAAACCATTAACTAGCACTACATTCTTTGTAGACTAATAAGCCAATGTTGTGGGCTAATTGGTTAGTTGATTTAATCAACATACCTGTATGCAAAATAAATAAAATAATAAATTCACAAAAAAGGACTAATTGACTAACAAAGTCTTGGTTGACTAAGGCCAAACTGACCAATGAACTGATTAGGAGGGGCCAGCATTATCATTAATATGCAGTAAATTGTATAATTTATAGTCATATATAGTCATATATATACATATATATATATATATATACCAGTCCACGCGTCATACAACCAAAAGGCCCTGTGTGACGGTCAAAGAAGGGGCAGGTGAAAGGCCATCTGCTGCAGAGAGAGTATCAAATAAAAAGGCCTGCCATTGTGTCTCATGTATTAACTACTGCTGTGTCTCCAAATCATAGGTGGTCTCCCTCATCCCTTTAAATTCATTTATTTCATTATTGGCCGGTGAATCCCCAATTCCCCCGGATCACAAGCTAGGGCGAGGATACAAAATGAGAAAAGTCCCAGAGGTCCTGAGAAGCGCCGAAGGCAATTCCACCATATTGTCTACTAGGATCAGGCTGGATGAGGCGCGAGCCAGGCAGCCCCTGTGACTCCCGCCGTGGCCCCAGCCCGGGGTGGTGTGATCTCACAAATGTGACTGAACTGAAAATGATAATGTGCATAATTTATGCCTTGTCGACAGATACAACCACAATGTCATGTTGTGTTTTGCAAGACAGTATTTCATCTAATGTGTGCTACTTTTCAATACTCATCCTTGGTTGGTATGTATGTACAATTATGTACATAAGATAAGATAAGATAATATATTCCTTTATTGAGCGGAGCCCCTTGGAGAAATGCGGGCGTCATAGCAGCACAGGGGGAGGGGAGGTACAGGTATGGGCATGGTAATAGTAGAAGACATAAATATAGGCAATAGAATTATAGTAAAGATGAAAAATAAGCAGTGTAAACATTATAATTAACTCAGAATATAAGAATATGAGCAAGTAAACAGTGTAATCGAAGGTGCAGATGAGGGTCTGTATGCCCTATCGTGGGGGGGTGGGTAGGTGCCTTTTGTCAGGGGAACTTTGTCAGTATTGGGCACTGTTGGTACCGGGATCAAACATTTGACCTCCCCAACCAACCAACCAACCAATCCCCTCAATACTGTATAGTCTACGGTATGTGTAAGGATAATATGAAAGCTTATAACAGAGCAAAAATATCGATTGATCAATTTAAACCAAGTAGCATTTGGTGAAAAATCAAGAAAGTGAAAAGAAAAGAAAAGTATTTGATGGCATATGATAAACGACTATGACACAAATCCATCTCAAAATAGCTTTCTATTTCATTTTATTAGCAAACAGTTCAGCATTTTGGCTAATTGAATGGCCCCCAGATTGAATTTGTTTCACAGCCCTAGTTAATAGCACTTTTCGCTATTTGGATAAGTGATGGGCTTTCTTTGAACACACACGCACACGCTTCTAGTGCAAAATTGCTCCATTCCTCATAATAAAACCTACGTCTGAAAGACCGCACTGTTATATTTTATTGGAATTGTTATTAATAGGACTATCAGAATATTACACCAGGTCCCTGTAGAGAGGCAATCCGTAGCGGGAGGGGGAGAGGGAAGAGTAGGGGAGAGGAGCAGGAGAGGGAGGGCTAAAACCGTATTCATGCTACGGCTGCTGAATAAAAGATAAAAGTTTTGACTTGGTTCCAGGTTCCCTCTCTCTAGTGCCTCGTCTCAATTACCAGAGAGGCTGTTTAGAGGACAACCAACTCAGATGGAGGATGCTCAAAAAGAAAATTCACATCTCATACAGAGTACACTGACTGACTTTCTTCCCCGAGAGAGAAATCCCTAAATAATCGAACAGCACGATGCAATTCAGCCGCCTTCCTTTCCCCCGGTGCTGAGAATCAACAAAAAGATACCCCAACATCATGAAGCGCTTATTAAGCCCAATACTGCTTTCAACGAAAACATTGTCTCGTAGAGAAGAGATAAGGACGGAACAAAGGGGGTGATGTTCCTTGTAACAAACGTGTCTCCCGGATGAAGTATGCACTTCACCGACGCCGACAAATAACGCTGCCAATCAATCAGTTGACAGGGCGTTTTAACTAAAACACTGAAACATCAATCCTTGACACCTCCTCAATTTGCCCACGCTTGACATGAGCGAAAGAGAGAGAGAGAGAGAGAGAGAGAGAGAGAGAGAAGACGCCTTCCCTGGGCATATACCTCATGTCATGCCATGATGAAGAGAGATGTGGGTGGATGCGTTGGGTGAGTGGATGTGTTGGGTGGGTGGGGTTGGACGAGTATATGGTTTAGGTCGAGGACATCACAGCTCTCATAAATACTGATCTATTAGTTTGGCTTGAATTCCTCCCCCCCCCACTCCTCCACCCACTGTGGAGTTGTGTTTGAACAGGAGGGCTGAGGACCAAGGTCAGAGTTACCGGCCATTGATCTGAGTGGCCGAGCGATTCAGTGGCGCATGATTGATAGCACCCCTAGCCAATCGGTTGCCAGAGGATGGAGACTGGAGAGGCTAATATGGTGACAGATGGTGGGGCATTTGCACCGTGTTTAATAATGTAGGGGGCTGTCATACAGGGACTCAGGGTAAATGACAGAGTACTAGCGGTGGGGTGAAATTATTTTGCACAAGAATGTCAGGTACTAACTACTTTCTGATATCAGTCCCTGCATCTACACCGTATCAACTCAAGATGTTTGATGAACCAATGGACAGACTTCATTCCATTTTCAAAGGTTGCATTCCTGAGGAGATTAAAGAGAGAGCGAGAGAGCGAGAGAGAGAGAGAGAGAGAGAGAGAGAGAGAGAGAGAGAGAGAGAGAGAGAGAGAGAGAGAGAGAGAGACGATGTGATTAAAAATGTCTTTGCAAAGTTTCACAAGATATTTTTGGTTCCGCGCCTCCATCGGCACTCGGCGGCGTGGGGGAAATGGAACTGTAACGTCTGACCCACCAAAGGCTATAACTAGGGATGTCCCGATACATTTTTTTTGCTCCCGATCCGATCTTGATCATGTGATTTTGAGTATCTACCGATACCGATCTTTCCCGATCCGATAAAAAAAATAAAAATTAATTATTAAAAAATAATATATATATATATATATTTTTTCTCCTGTTGACAGAATCTGGCTATGGGGCGACAATAATGTGGTCAAAGAGGCATGGTTTCTATCTTTAGCCTTTGGCGGTATTAGAGTTCTCCTCTCTCTGAGAGGCAGGTGGGAAAGAGGTAGAGGGGGAGGAGACATCTCTTTAAATACTCGCCACCTGGTGGTATCATGAGTGGCTCCGCCTAGAGCGCCCTCTAGTGGAAACAGTTATATATGCAGTTAGACAGTTACTTGCAATCCTACATAGAACCTCTAACTTTAACACTCCCACTTAGGGTTGTTTAGCACACTGGATAACTTCTCCGAAAACATTTTACAAAGAAAATAATACAATCCAGAATATCAAAAATAATATGGCAGTCAATATTTACACACCAAACATGACCTCTGCAAATCTCTTCAATTTCAATTTGGAAACAGGTTTCGTCATAGCGTCTGCTACCATGTCGTCTGTTGGACAATAAATCAGTGTCATCCTTTCTTCTCTGATGACAGATCTGATGAAATGATATTTTATATCGACATGTTTACATCTCTGCCGGCACACAGGGTTTCTAGCAATCGCAATGGTTCCCTGGTTGTCCTCGTAAACAACAGTCTTCTTATATACATAGGTATCCATCCCTTCAAGCAGTTGTTCTAGATAAATACATTCCTGTATTGTCATAGCTAGAGCCATATATTCGGCTTCACAAGTTGATAGTGCCACTGTGGGCTGCTTCTTTGTTTTCCACAAAACCAGTGAGCTGTCTGTGTTCAAACTCACACAATATCCTGTGGTACTTCTTCTATCTGTGGTGTCAGCTGCCCAGTCTGCATCACTGTAGGCTTTAAGCCCTAAGCCCTCGCTGCTCTTTCTGAAACGCTGTTTATCTGCTGTACCTTTGAGATAACGAAAAACATGTTTTGCTGTAATCCAATGCTCCTCTGTGGGGTCAGCTAAATGTTGTGACAATTTACTCACTACAAAATATAGGTCAGGGCGGGTACATGTTGTCAAATAAATGAGGCTACACACATTTTCTCTGTAAATGTTTACATCTGTCCGTTTCTGAGCATCCTCCTGGTAGTCTAATTTTTGATCACATGGTGTTTCCCTTGATCTACATTCTTGCATGTCAAAACATTTCAAGATCTTTTCCACATATCTCTTCTGGGATATTTTTACACAATTGGCAGAAGTTCAAAGTCCATGCCTAGAAAATACTTTAACCTTCCAAGGTCTTTCATTTTGAATCTGGTGGAGAGCATACCTTTCACCTGTTCTAGGTTTCTAGTGTTGTCTGCTGCGATGATCAAATCATCCACCCAAATGACGATGATCACTTTTCCTGACTCTTTTGACTCCCTTGAGTATACACAGGGGTCTACTGGGTTCTGTAGGAAGTGATCTTCTATGAGACATGTATGGAGCATCTCGTTCCAATTTCGCCCAGACTGTTTCAGGCCGTAAATGGATTTTTCTAGCTTACACACTAGCTTCTCTCCTTTCTTTTCGTAACCTTCAGGTTGTTCCATATATCTCCCTATCTATGGGTGCGTGCAGATAGGCTGTCTTCACATCCATCTGATGTAAAATCAAATTGTCCTCAGCTGCTTTTTGCATCACTACCCTTACTTACACTGGTCAGATTGGCTGTGGGGGAGAATGTTTCACCGTAGTCTATCCCTCTGACTGTAACCTTTAGCTACAAATCTCGCTTTGTACTTGTCGTGGCCTTCAATACCCTCCTTGATTGAGTACACCCATTTCCCTCCCACTGTCTGTCTGCCCTCTGGTAACTTGGTTAGAGTAAAGGTGTGGTTGTCCTCTAGGGACCTCATCTCCTCATCCATTGCTCTCTCCCATTTACTTGATTCGGGGGACACTATGACCTCTTTAAAGGTCTGAGGTACCCCACTGACTACCCTGTAGCAGTAATCAATGGTGGTAAATGTACTGTCATCCTCGTCACTTCCTCTCCGGGCATAGTCTGTCAGATACTTTGGGGGTTTGTGTTCCCTTGAGGGATACCTCCCACTGCTTGGGGCACTTGATGTCACCCTCGGGTGCTCCTCGTCATCGCCCTCTGGGGGTGGCTGACTGTCTGTCTGCACGGCCGTGCTAAGTACACTGGGCTGAGGTGTCTCTGTTTCTTCACACCTTACTCTCGAGTCCAGCTCTGGCTCCTCTGTCTGTGTCTCGCTCTCACATGTTGTCTTTGTGGCAAACTTGACTAGCCTGTGTTTCTGCACTCCCCCTTTACCGGGATAATAAACTAGGAAAGCGGGGCTTCCTTTGTCGTGCCCTACAAAAAGTGCTTTTTCACATCTGGACTCGAGCTTTCCTCTGTCCTGCAGGTAAGCATAACACACTGATCCAAATTTGTGCATTCTAGCTAGATTACACTTCTTTCCTGTCAGTGCTGTATACGGGGTGGTGCCCGTGTGCTTATTAAAGCACCTGTTTCTGGTGTAAGCGGCTTCTTGCACCGCATAGTGCCATAGACTCTTAGGTACGTTACTGTCTACTAGCTTACACCTAGCCATTTCGAAAAGAGTGCGCCATTCCCTCTCTGCCACTCCGTTCTGGTGTGGGGAATATGGACAATGGACATGACGTATCGTGTCTTATCTTGTTCCTCCTCAACAGTGATTGGAACTCTCTGTTTGTGAACTCGGTTCCGTTGTCGGACCTCAAGCATCTTACGCTACCATAAGGGGCTATGTCTGCCAGGAATTTTTCCGTGGCCTGGAGTGTGTCACTCTTTTCTTTGAGAAAGTAAACACACACTGCCCCTGTGCACACATCTGTAAAAGACTGTACATATCTGAAGCCTCCTATGGACTTGTTTCTTACTGGACCGGCAAGATCTGTGTTAACTAGCGCAAGTGGTACCTTTACTTTTTCTGTGGGATTTCTGTTTCTCGATTGAGTAAACTTCCTCTTTATGCACACTACACATTCTTTGTCAGGTCTACGCTTTTCACCTTCAATGTGCATGCCTTCTGTCACTGCTTGCAGTTTCAGTAAATCCTCGTAATTACAATGACCCATAATCTCATGCCATGTCTGAATATCGTGATTGACAGTTACGTTACACATATCATTATCATCATTACATTTGTCGTTGTCATTACACTCTGTTTGCAGGTAATACATTATACCCTTATTATTTCGCCCCTGCGTGATCTGGGCCCATAACCTGTTGACAGAATCTGGCTATGGGGCGACAATAATGTGGTCAAAGAGGCATGGTTTCTATCTTTAGCCTTTGGCGTGGTTTATTCATTCACATGTTAAACAGCAGCAGTACTAGAGTTCTCCTCTCTCTGAGAGGCAGGTGGGAAAGAGGTAGAGGGGGAGGAGACATCTCTTTAAATAATCACCACCTGGTGGTATCATGAGTGGCTCCGCCTAGAGCGCCCTCTAGTGGACACAGTTATATATGCAGTTAGACAGTTACTTGCAATCCTACATAGAACCTCTAACTTTAACATCTCCCATCCCAATTTCTCCCATTACATTCACCCTGAATGTTGACGTTATCCAGGTGAAAAGTTAACTTCATTCAAGCGAGGCATTGCAACCGGAGTAATCTAAAAACTCCGCCTCCAAGCTGCTGCTTCATGAGAGCAATGGCGCCATCGTCTGTAAAAATCAGGTGACTGCAAGTTCTGCAACTAGTGGATGTCCCTCATCCTTGACAT
The DNA here is from genome assembly GCF_963971535.1 of Notolepis coatsorum. Classification (NCBI taxonomy): domain Eukaryota; kingdom Metazoa; phylum Chordata; class Actinopteri; order Aulopiformes; family Paralepididae; genus Notolepis; species Notolepis coatsorum. The sequence goes on along the minus strand of NC_140176.1, from coordinate 67,148,096 downwards.
AAATCATTTGATGTATAATTAAATCAAAGGAAATGCGTTTGTTTTGGCTAAATTCTTCTGCTCTGTGTGACTGAATGAATGATGATATGCAATTTAAAACCAAAACTAAGGCCTCAGAATGAGTTTAAGACGTGAACATGGTCATGTTTGTTGAAAAAAAAAATAAATAAAAAAAAATCCTGATTTTTTTAATATATTTTTTTTGATCCCGATCTTCTGAAAATCACGTGATCGGCCCCCGATCCCGATCACGTGATCGGATCGGGACATCCCTAGCTATAACATATAAAGTGTAGACATTATCCAAGAACCCTATCATTCACGACGGCTTCCGTCTCCCTGTGGCCGCGACCTTTCCGTCATAAACCCTCAGAGCCCTTCATGGCCGTCCTCTGCTTGACTACTGCATGACAACTATCTATCATGGCTGCCGCGGGTCACGGGGGACCGCAGACGGATCAAAAGATGCTTTCAGTAACCGTCTGTCAGTGTGTGTCGGGGGGCTGTGCCCTTGCCTTGTTCACGGAAGCGATTCATCTCTGAGAAACACGAGCGGCAGTCGCACAATGTCATATCCGAGTTCCCGAAACTTTTAGAGACCACAGGGACGGACGGATAAAGAGATTTGCTGTGTGTAGCAGCGGAAAGAGCCAGTGAACCTCGGAGAGATTTCCGCCGCGGCTCCCCTGACAGGTGGAAGCAAAGAGAGGGGAGGGTATAGGGCTAGGGGCAGGAGGAACGTATGTGGCTGTGGTATTGCCCATCAACCCCTCCTCTCGTCACACGACAGACGGGAGAAATATTTCCTGCATCCCGGAGGAAATATACGAGCGGTGCGGTGGGACGATGATGGGAGAAATAACACGTCCCTCCCCTCCCTCGTTTACCTTCTCCGCCTGCGCTCACACCGCCATGAGCACCGCGGGGATAGTGGGACAGACGTCTCCCTCCAGGATGAAAGGGCCACTGCAGTCACACAGGGCCCCCAAGGCGGACGTGGCCTGAGTTGGTAAACAGCTCGCGTTCATTGTGGGGAGAGAGTGAGAGAGTGAGAGAGAGAGAGAGAGAGAGAGAGAGAGAGAGAGAGAGAGAGAGAGAGAGAGAGAGAGAGAGAGAGAGAGAGAGAGAGAGAGAGAGAGAGAGAGAGAGAGAGATCAAAGGCACCATAAGAGCACCAAGACAATAAAGGGCAACTGCTATGTTCACAGATCTGACAAGCTATTTGTGGCTTTACCAAACCGTAAAGAGGGGTGCTTGTTTTCCCTCTTGCGCGTTAAGAGGCCCCGACAATGTTCATCTCGTGGGACTTATCAGGTTTCCTTCCTCCATCTCGTCCACTACATTAACGCTGTGCCAGTAATGTGTTTAATTTGCAAATATCTAGGCCTGCAGGAGCTCATTATTTGTGAGACAGATTATGTGCAAGACATAAACCTGACAGTTCGACAGCTCTCTCTCTCTCTCTCTCTCTCGCTCTCTCCTCCCCTGTGAGTCACATGACACCGGCGCCGCTTACATCTTCAATACTTTGACGGCGCTCATGAATCACACATACTGTAACTTGAAGTAAATAAGCCATTCGCCAATTCCTAACTAAAAGACTTAATCGTTAAGTAGTCCATAATACCCATCATCAACTATCCCGCATCGTTCGCCCCGAGGCCCAGGCAGCCCTCGTGTCTGTCTGTCTCTCTCTCTCTCTCTCTCTCTCTCTCTCTCTCTCTCTCTCTCTCTCTCTCTCTCTCTCTCTCTCTCTCTCTCTCTCTCTCTCCTTCTCTCTGCTGAATATAAAGCGAATCAACATACTGCGGGAATGATACTCCAGAGTTCCAGTGGTGTTCCTAGCTGCTGGTGTTACAACTACATCTTGATAATGAATATGCCGTGACAAACAGACGTCACACGGCAACGGGCCTAATGATAACGGAGAGCCGACGCCAGGAGACAAAGCTCCTCAGACAGCAGTCGCCGGGCTCCGGCACTGTGGGGCCTCTGGCAGGGCAGGTGTGTTCATTTGTATTTCTTTCTGCCTGAGAAAGACATGCAAAATGTCAATGACAAATTTGTCTAGACGCATTATCTTGGTCCGCATTCCGCCAGGAGAGCTATAGCGAGGCGAGAGCGCGGAAGCTCTGAGCTACATGGTCGTTTTTAGCAGAAACACCAAAGAAATGCTGATACGTTTCTCCGGGGACAACGTGCGCTTTCCCTGACTACAAAAATCCTTTCAGAAAACACATTTTGGCCAAGACTAGAATCGAAGCCGCTGAGGCAAGACGAGCTGTTCACTTCCTCGACTGTGAATTACAATGAGAGCCTTATTTAGCTACTCGCTGCTTGGAAAACAGAGCTAATTATGTAATTAGGTCTCAGCCTAAACTGAAGGCCAGGCACTGCGGGGAAGAAATGGAGAATTTTAATTAGAAATGTCAATTCTGATATTTGTGATTCCCCCCCCCCCCTTCCTTATATAATGTCTAGGGTTTAATCGAATTAACAATGTAGGCTATATCAGCAAACCCTTCTTCCCCGAAACCGTCTGTTCTGCTGGTGTAGCCACATAATCTTCCTCTTCTTCTTCTTCTACTTTCATGGTAATTGTACAGAGGCATTTTATTTTTGTATTTCAAAATAGCTATATCTCCCCGTGAATCACAAATCCAACCAACACATTAGAAGAGCAAGATGAAATTATGCAGACTTCACACACTGAGGAAAATATTGAGATGTTTGCTCATTTGCATATTTGAATGACAAAGTAATTTCAAAGTTAGAAAATGGGCAGCGTTGCTGTTTCGACAAAGTAAAGTTTAATTCCGAGAGAGGGAATGACCCCCTTTTCCCCCCTCCCTCCACCACCGCCAGTACCTCCCCTGAAACGTAACATCAATATCATCAGTCATTTTCAGTTGCAGAAGGTGGCTTTTCCCAATAATTACAGACAGATTGATAAGAGCAGGTTAACAGTAAAGTAAACAACCTTCCCAAAAACGTTGCCTCTTATAACCTGGTCTGTATGCGTTCCTTCAAAAAAAAAAAAAAAAAAAAAAATGCAGATGTCCTGCAAAATGTTTATATTCATTCAATTCAAACCTTTATTCAAACTCGAAAGGCAACAGAGGTTTCCCTCACTTACAGTCACGTCGAATATACATACAGAAATAAGCATAATGCATATAAAATGACAAGACGAGGGCAGATAAAAGCAAGGATAACAAATCAGTGAAAACACGTACAACTTGATTGACAAAGGTTGGAGGTAAATTATTATTCAGCTCATTCAAAAGGATGACTGACTACAGGATTTACATGCATATCAGAGATCACTATCTACACAAAGTAGATAAAGTAGACAACAATCTGCACAGTCTATTGTGTGCATGGTGTGCTGCATGTCCATGTCGGATCCCTTCCAAGTCCTTCAGTAGCTCCCCGTTCTTATCTCTGCAGTGCCAAATACATTGGCTACACATCCACCCTGCTACTCTGAACACCAGCCGTATACACACCAGACCAACACACCGCGAGGACGGACAGAGAGCGAGTTAGGGAGGGAGGAAGGAGTGGAAGCAGCTAATTACAAAGGAAGATTTGGCACTGGGGAGCGGTAGGGAGCGAGGGATGGGGTGGGAGAGAGGAGAGACTTGGCAATAAGTCATCTCACAGCTCTGGCCAGAGTCCCTGTAGAGAGGTATGGCTGCGGTCCCGGGCACCGGCCACTTGGAGAGAAGAAGAGGACAGTGAAATTCACACAGAGGCTGTTACTCGGGGATAAGAAAATAGGGGCCTGCCAGTACCAGGAAAACATAACGTTTTAATCGGTAATCTGTGTCGGACTGTCGGTCCGTTATCTGATCACCGCTGTCCTGCACTTTCTATTTAACTTTTTTGTATTAATGATATACTAATAGGATATTAATTGAAAGCTTGGATAATAATATTACACACATTTTTTACTTTTCTCCCTAATCACTTTCCTTGTAAACTTTTCAAGATGCAATTTCTCTCTCTCTCTCTCTCTCTCTCTCTCTCTCTCTCTCTCTCTCTCTCTCTCCCTCTCCCTCTCCCTCACCACACACACCCACACACCCATTACACACACCCACTACACACACACACACACACACGCACGCACGCACGCACGCACGCACGCACGCACACACACACACACACACACACACACACACACACACACACACACACACACACACACACACACACACACACACACACACACACACACACACACACACACACACACACACACACACACACACACACACACACACACACACACACACACACACACACACACACACACACACACACACACACACACACACACACACACACACACACACACACACACACACACACACACACACACACACCATTTAAAATGCCAGAGGCAGGCTCTGATCACCAGTACATTAGCTTTATATTAGAAAACGACCATTAGGATGAGATCATGCTCGCGACCAATTTGCCATTGGAAAATAGTGGCGCTCCACTACACAGGAACCCCGCAGAGAACCAATGAGCCATATAGGAAACTTGATTATCCCTAATAGTAATGTATCATCCTCCCGGTCAAGGCCGAGATGAATGGCCTCCCTTGAACATTGAGCACACTGTCTAGAACGGCTAGGAACCTGAGCAGAAAGAAAGCATCTGGAGGGAGTTCATTTCGATAGCTAAGGATGTGTGAAAAGATAATTGCGTAATGAGACAAACATATTCACCCAAGGCTACTGATGCCCTGAGAAGTATATATATATATATATATATATATATATATATATATATATATATATTGTGGCAGATCACCCCTCGTCTCATGGATATGTTTTTTTTCTTTCAATGGAGATTTCAGTAGCAGGATTCTGGATGTGCAGCATGTATCTTGGATTACGTTTCAGATAGCATATTTCACCATGCAATAAGGGGATTTATCATCAGCCAATGGACATATCGATCTACCAGATGGCGATCGATAACGGGGAAATGCTCAAGGGGATCAGCCCGGACCACGGTAAGATCTTTTTCACGTAAATTACAGCCCGATCGGGCATTGTTTTGATAGCCATCCAGGCATCCAGGCGTTCGGCCTATGTGGCTAGTTAGACGAACACGGTTATTGGTAATCAATAATAATAAACAACGTCCCCCGCCCCCCCCCCCCCCCCTTTCATGCATACATGCTTTGGGATCGTGTCGATCATATGCAGTTTGAGTTATTTCTGTAGCATCTGTAAAACGGAAATGCCATTGGATATAACGTTAGCAGCTATTAGCCCTATAACTAACCTTCCAGAAAATATACTAGTCCCAAATCCCGTATAACGCTTATATTCACGGCGCTATAAAATGAGAACCTATTGATGATTTTTTTTCTTCTTTAAGCCATTTTGAAGGGACGGTTTATGGACTCAATTGACAATGAGAATGGACAGATAGCAATACTATAAAGTATAGATTTAGCTCTACAAACAGCCCCACGTTTGTTTACATTCCCCGGTCCTCTTGACATTAATTAGACTCAGCCCAATGGCCCCGAATGTGTTAATGTTGAGCGATCTGCAGTGTCAAATTTCCCTCTGGATAATAAAAGTATTTCTATTCTATTCTATTCTATTCTATTCTATTCACACACACCAGACACACACACTAGGACAGATAGAGTTGAGAGGAGGTGACTCGGACGACTCAGCCCTGCTGGTCTCTGACAAGAACAAGTTACAGGTTGAAAAAACCCTCAGCTCGGAACTAGCCAGAATCTGCATATGGCTCGCTGATAACAAACTATCATTACACATGGGCAAAACAGAGTCCATTCTCTTCGGTTCAAATAACAAACAGACCGACGGCTTCTCAGTTACAGTGGGTGACAATATTGTCACAAGGAAAGATGAAATTACCTACCTGGGTACATCCTAGAGGCTAATCTCTCCTGTGACAAAATGGCATCCAATGTAATAAAAAAAGTCAACCAACGAACTTGATTCTTGTACCGGATCTCCTCTCTGGTAAACAAGAATACCCTGAAGACTCTGGCAGGAGCACTCATTCAGGGGTACTACGACTATGCTTGCACCTCATGGTACCAAAGCACCTCAAAGGCGCTAAAAACAAAATTACAAACATCTCAAAACAAACTGGTCAGACTACTGCTTGACCTTACTCCTAGAACCCACCTCACCCCTGCCCACTTTGACAACCTAGGATGGCTTAGAGTAGACGACAGAGTACAGCAACTTGCAATGGGCCTGGTCTACAAGATACACTACACGACCAAGGTACCCATGTACATGTCAAAATACTTCCCAAAGGTCAGTGAATACCACGATCACAACACCAGAGGGAGCTCCACAAATCATGTTAAACCCAGATTCGGCTCAAATAAGGGACTAAACACGTTTCGCAATTATGCCACATCAATGTGGAACGCCCTACCCAAAGCTGTAAAGGAATGTGGATCACTACCCACTTTCAAAACCTCTCTCAAGGGACACCTACGGGAGACTGCAATTCAACACTGGCCCCTGTAAATATCCTAACCCAACCCCCTCCAATGTACAGTAATTTACCTAGTATGGTTTTGTCAATAGTCCAATGTACAATTTTGTTTGTTTGTACAGTCTCTCCCCCCCCCCCCCCCTCAATGTACAGTTTTGCTTGTATATACAGTGTGCCCCCCCCCCCCCCCCCCCCAACCACCTCCAATGTAGATTACCCAGTATGGTTGTCAATATCCCAGTGTACCCAACCCCCCCCACCCAACCTCCTCCAATGTACAGTTTCTACGTCAAATGTATATACTCCCTTTTCCTGACTCCTTCTGTATCACAAACAGTACTGTATTTGCAAATCTGGTATGTCATAAATGTATAGATGTAGCAGTACTGACTATCTGTATGTCATGTATGTCATATATGTCCTGATGAATTGAAAATGGGGGACCCTGATGTAAACAAGACGAAAGTCTTTCTCTGGTCTGCATCCCCTTAACAATTGTGTGTATTGAGCTGTACTGTATTGTACCCATTCTGCAATCTGTTAATAAAGTTTTCAATCAATCAATCAATCAATCAGGTAGGAGTGTTGTATTGAGAGAGAGATTGTTTGTGTACAGAGTTTTGTGAGCTGAGAGGTAGTGAGAGGAGAGGTGAAGGCGAGAATGAGTTCATTGTGTACTGGACCCTAGACTGGCTAAGACGACTATTAAACAAACAAACAATAAACTATTAGACAGCCTGTTTTGTGTTTTGGACACCGGACTGTATTACGACCATTCTATTTGCCCATCGGACTATATTCTGCCTTGAGTCAATAAATATTCTTATTGATTGATATTGCACTTGTGTGGACATTTTAATTTGTTTGTTTTTGAACTGTGACGAGTCTGAACACCAAATATATATATATATATATATATATATTTCTCAGGGCAGGGATCATGGGTTTGATTTTCAAAGAAGCAATTCAATTCAAAGAGGAAGAGAGAAACAAGCCCACAAGCAGTGACTCCAAAGAAGCGTTTTCCCGAAAATCTTTGGAAATGACTGTAAACCGAAAAGTGAAACCTCTTTTTCCTTTCCATTATCTAGGTTTGATGCCAGGCTG
>NC_140176.1:67020473-67137973 GCF_963971535.1 Notolepis coatsorum | reverse complement strand
GTAACAGGTCAAGTAACGAGGTTGAAATCTTGCAACCCTAGTGACCACCGTTACAAGTGGTGCCGTGGCCCAGATAATATGGTTGAGCCCAGCTCTCCAGCTGGGGTCGCTGCAGAATGAGTTTAGAAGGGCCAGGGTAACGAGGTTGAAACATTGCAATGCTAGCCAATGCATTAAAATGTATTTTCCAAATCAAATATCATTTTGATCTTTCTGTGCCACAGAGAGTAGTGCCACAATTAGGATGAGGGGGACAATTGAGTGAGTCAGCAGGTTCGAGACGAGCGTGAAGCTGTCCAGACCCATGGCGCACCGGTACTGCACACGTCGCTGCAGCAGGGCAGTGTTCAACAGGGGGGGGGGGATACGATAGCAAGGTGCATCCGGAAGAAAAAAGCTGTGAACTGTTAAGGTTACTTCTCATCTGGCCTGACACGTCAGACTCATGGAATCTAAGCAAGCTAAAGAAGTCAGTAATCTGTAATAGAAAACATTTTAAAGGTAGATGTCCCGGGCCTGCAGGTATTTGAGGTAAGGGACTGGGGGAGGAGGGGGTATGGGGATCCATATTTTTTGCTCCAGGGAGGTGCAATGTTTGGAACTTTTGCCTCACAGGAAGAAGGTCCTGGGGTTCAACCCCCAGCAGGGGGCCTTTCCGTGTGGAGTTTGCATGTTCTCCCAGTGTTTGCGCGGGTTTCCTCTGGGTACTCTGGGTTCCTCTGGGTTTCCTCCTACACCAAAAGACAGCTACTGTAGGGCAATGGCAGGAGCTAGATTTCCTGTCATTGCCCTTGACCAAGGTACAGGCATTACATCTGGATTGGTCCCCGGGCGCCGCACTGTGTGGCTGCCCCACTACTCCTAAATAATAAGATGGGTCAAATGCAGAGGACGAATTTCCCTAAGGGGATCAATAATGGTTCAACTTAACTTGTAGTTTTTGTATATTGTTTTTTCGCATTGCATTTCCTCCCCCCACGTAATTTGCGTGATGTTGCTATTTAAATATTTTACACTTGAAAACGTTTTCCATTGCATATTTCTTTGTCAGTTTCCCATCCTTCTTTGCCAATGCAGTACTGTCATATTGATGAATGTGAATGTAATCCTTGTGTGCATCTATTACCACAAGATGGCACTAAATGACTTTATTTAGGGCAAAGTAATCCTTCATGACCCTGTTCTGGATGGGTCACTACAACAACTCTCCTACAGCATAGCAGAGCAATTATGTTGCATCTGTCATTATGCTGCATCAGCATAGCCATGCAGCAAGTGTTCTTTGACCCTTGCGTGCCGGAACATACTCCAACATCAAACTGGACCATTGTTAATTTCGTAGCGCAATCAGTTTGTTTGTTTGTTTATTCAGAAGGTCATCCTCTCGCTACTCTGGCAGAGCGTTCAAATGTTTACAACAGTAATGTTAGCACTGGATACAGCTGCTAACAAGCTGAAAATAGCCCGTTTCCATCAGCAAGAACAACAGACGATGTGGATTCATATAAGCCACTGTCTTGGCAAAGATAGACTTGGATAAATAATGTTACTTGCATCGGCGGCCAAGACAGTGATTGGCAAGGAAGATACGGCAAGCATTACCAACGGTTTCAAGTCATGCAGTATAGTTGTGTATAATTTAAAATTACAGACCCAAAGGTATGAATTGTACAAATTGCCAAACATCTAATAATGGCAGTGATTTAGCTGGTTCCTGGCTGTATATGTAATGCTACGTTACACTAGCTGTATACAGACTGTACTTATACTGTACGTAGGGCAGAGCATATATAGTATCTACTAAATCCTAATGAAACAAGTAACTGGAATAATATAAGCCTACTGTTCATTCATTAGACACGTAGGCCATACTGGCGCACACAAGACTTGTTATGGAATATTAATGCAGTCTATTTCCACACGATTAGCTTTAGTTCTTATTTATTTATTTATCCACTGTCATTTGCAGCGTTGGTGTACTAGGCTACATAGTGTATTTCAATATCTGTTTTATTGATTAATGATACATTTGAAGGAATGCAAGTTATAGATATATCAAACAAATGTCTGTCCCATTGTACCAATCATGTTGGCTATAACCTGCATTATTTCAAATGTATAATTAATCAATAAAACAGATATGTAACAAATAAGAAATACAAATTCCACAGAAGGCATTAAATAATTATTATTTTCAATAATTTCACAATAATTGCATAATTGTGTTTGAATATCTGAGTAATTAAAGTAATTATACATTTGTCTCCAAAATAGCTGGTACAGATATGGTTAATCCAGCTGCCCTGTGATCAGATGAATCCATATTATTTATCTTTCCGACATCAAATGCGTAATTTCTTATCGTACAAATATTGTGATATTTATTTTAATTATGATTAAGTAATTAATCCCAAGGAGGCCTGTAGCGTTGACATGAAGGAATCACTATGATTCCTCCCAAATAAAGCCATTACGAACGGAGAACACAGTCTATCAACTCTCAGCGTTGCTACCAGCTTGGCTGGTCGTTCATACTAACACAATTGGCAGTGTTAGGGGTGGGAAAGCTGGTGGGTGGGTCCTGGTCGTTGTAAACAGCGACTCCTACAGTTCGGTCGGGGCGCCTGCTCAGCGAGGAATGGATCTAAGGGGGGTAGTGTGATCCTTCCACACGTTACACCCTCTCAGTGAGAGTCCGTGCTGCCAGGTGAAAAAGAAGCGGGTGATTGGCTACACATGTGTCAGAGGAAACATGTGATAGCCTCCACTCTCCCAGACCGACTGTAGGGGGTAGGTGCGCAGCGACCAGGAAGGGGATTGCGAATTGGCATAACGACTAACATTGGGATGAGAGAAAAACGGAGGAAAAAGGAGGGGGGAAAAGATAAAAAATAAATAAAAAAGATACATTGGAGGACGTTCCACGTGTCGTGGGCACAGAGGCTAAAAGCTGATTTCCCAAGTTCAGTGTAAACTCTGGGGGTTGGAAATGTAAGCCCATCATTGGAGCGAGTATATGATAAGGTCCAGAGGTCCAATAATGAAGTGATATAAGCTGGAAGATCTCCAACAATGGCTTTATATAGAAACAGATGCCAGTACAAATCACATCTCTCTGCCAGACAGGACAACCCAACCTTATCGTACAGTACACAATGGTAACTACCATAACAACAGGGATTAAAGATCTCCGTTGCTAAGACGGATTTCTGTCATTTGGTCCGGGGAGGGAAAAAAGAGCAGGGGAATGAGAGAGAAAGATAAAGAGAGAGAGAGAGAGAGAGAAATAGAGAGAGAGAGAGAGAGAGAGAGAGAGAGAGAGAGAGAGAGAGAGAGAACTCCCCATTATAACAATGTAAGATTCATATTATTGTTGTTGAATGTTCAATCACTGAAAACAAGTTAGAATTTTCCATTTCAAAAGATTATTTCTAACTTTTTTTTTGTTGCTTTAATCCCTGTAACCGTCACCACTGATAAATGTATTGGAAACGGTATTTGACAGGGAGCCAGTGTAGGTGTTAGAGGGTGGGGGTGAGGTGGTGTTCCCAGGATTTGGCATGGGTGAGGACACCTGCTGATGAATTCTGGACATATTACAACCTGTTCGCCCCTCAGAGGATATGCCGAGGAGAACAGCGTTGCAGTAGTCCATCTGGATGTGATACAATTGTGGATGAGAGTTCACAGTAACAGTGTTGTATAAGAGAAAATAGAAACATTTCTTGGAGGTGGAAGAAGGCCATTTTAGTGATTTGTTTGATGCAAGAGCATTCGGTATGGGTCAAGGGTCTTCACTTCGGTTCCCAGGAGGAAATGTAACCAGGAATGGAAAAGGTGCAATGGGAACTTAGGGGACTCAGGGTAGCTGGAGTTTTACAGTAGACCATTGAGTTTGAGGTAGTCATCTGTCAGCCAGGTATTGATGTCTTCATGTCATTGAAAAAGAGCAGAGGGAGGTCTTGGTATGAATGTTGTGTCATCATAATTCCCTAAGTAAATTTTTTTGGAAGCGGATACGGACCAGCTACCCTAGAGTGTTAAACTAGGCTAGCGGTCCATATCCACTTGCATTAATTTGTACTAAGCTAGGCTAGCTTGCAGCCGGATAGCTTTCTACTGAACACACAGAAAGGAAATTGGTATCGATCTTCTTTGTAAGCACATTTCCCATAATGTTACTGTAGTTAACATTGTTAGTTTAACAAGGATGGACAGGAACACTGTTTCAGTGCTATGTTTTACATGAAATCCAGACTGAAACACCTTAAATAAGTTATTAGAAACCATGTGATGTTGGATCTGTGCAGCTACAGTGTGCTTAGTAGTTGAGCGATCTAGGCTCAACAATATAAACAGATCGGATTAACGTCGTGCATAAACATCAAGCAATGCTAACTCGCATGCTATCTACTAATTAAGACATTATTGGCACTAATTTGGTGTTAACATTCAGTCAACGGACATGTTTACAAGGCACACTCCCAGATTTGCTTTTGCTATTCGGGTCCCTCAGACAACGTCAACATACGTGACACAGTGCAGTGTGTGCAGTTATCTAACCGTCTTGCTGAAGCCACAGTGACTTCCTGTGTCATGGACCTGCTACCCTTAAGGCAGGTCTACTCACACAAGCACAGTGTACAAAAGAAAAAGAGATATCCGCCTTCACAGCTCTTAACATCAGACGAGAAGAAGAATTCCATTGGTTTTTTGCATCGTCTGTGTCTACACTCACCACTCCCCCTGCCTCATCTCAATGTCCCCCCCTGTACAATGGACCGTAGTGTTGCATGGCTCCTCAGCCGCTATACAATTCGAAAGGCAGAGAAGTACACAACGACGGGAGATCACATTAGGACCTCACTTCTTTCGCACTGTGTGCATGGAATGCTGGATGACTTGTGCATAACACGCTTAATATACTGCGACAGCCACACACATGTACTCAAACACAAACTTAACGGCAAAACAGATCTCGATTTTTCTCTGCGAGGAAAGACAGCTCAACCTTGAAGAGGTTTTGTTAGTGACTTCCAATGAAGTGCAGCGGGCCCTAATTGAGGTGTGTATAAATTGTGTGTGTAAGTGTACAGGCACGACAAAAGGCTGCTTGCCGCACCCCGGGTCAAGGTTCTGTAAGGGTTGATTTAGACATGCAAAGCATTCTCCAGACACTGTAAGGTAATGTCCTGCTAATGCTAGGGGATTACACAGCTCTCCCTCTACGCTAAGCAGGTGTCACTTAATTTTCTGTCTGGCTAACCTTAATTGTCTCATTTAACAGGCACTTGTACAGGGAACAGGCTATCGGCGCCTCGTGTCATGAGACAGAGTACGACTACAAGAGGGGTACATTTCCGTTGGAAGAACAATGCCGCTCGGCCCATCGGTCTGACATCACACTCGCTCACATGATGGACAAGACACTGAGACCTAGTTAAAAAGGCAAATTGACTTCCCTAAATATGGCCATCAAACAATACCTGCTTTGTGGCAGAGACAGTGGAGACGCAAACAGAGAATCTTGTTATAGCGGTGTTGTACATCATTACCCAGAATTCTTCCTCCAGGAACCAAACGACACAGATGACTCATAAGATGTCTGATGGTACGAGGGAGTGGAGCGTCATGGTTCTTTCCCTGTTCTCCTCATAATAACCCCTGTTCTCTCACAGACACCCCCATCACCAAAAAAGATGAACACCATGATATTTATGAGGACAAAGAAAATATTCAATTCAATTAGGAAGGAACTATCACTATTAGATGATAGTTGATACAGATGATATAGGCTATGTAATCCAATTGATGTCTATGTTTGATTTGATATTTGATTGCATGGTGATGGGAATTATTCTGAGTATCGCTTTTTATAATTATAATATACCTCTCTCGCTTTCCAACACATGACAAAGTCTTCACTCGTATCTCTCTTTATCTATTCTATCACATGCGTGCACACACACACACGCACTTATATCCACATAGCCTTCACGTAACACACACACACAGCCTTCTCTGTCTGCATAGTGCATACCATATTCACACACGCACACTTTCTCTCTCTCTCCCCCTCTCGCTCTCACACACACACACACACACACACACACACACACACACACACACACACACACACACACACACACACACACACACACACACACACACACACACACACACACACACACACACACACACACACACACACACACACACACACACACACACACACACACGTACATTCACATAGCCTTCTGTCCACATAGCCTTCTTATAGTCTGCATAGCATATCTATAATTCATATAGTCTGTACGCCATACGCCAAGGTACCACTTAGTTTTGTCTACTCTCCTGTATAAATACGCTTGCCATTCTATAGAGATCTAGGACTTAATTGAGATCTAGGCTCTTTGCTGTAACCTAGCCATATAAAATTATTAACAACACTTATTGCACGCACACACACACACGCACACACACACACACACACATACACACACACACACACACACACACACACACTCACACTCACACACACACACACACACACACACACACACACACACACACACACACACACACACACACACACACACACACACACACACACACACACACACACACACACACACACAGTCATTTGGATGTGCTTACTTAATTGATGTACTTGCTATTTCAAGGGTTGCAATTTGATTACATCATGAATTCAACATGCTAATATATTATAGACTTACTTTAAAGTGAACACACCACTTATAATAATAATAATAATTCATTACACATATATAGCGCTTTTCTAGACACTCAAAGCGTTCCCCACAATGTAGGTTGGAAATTGCCTCCTTCACCACCACTGGTAGCACCCAACCTTGGGCTATGCAGGCTCAATGGCTGCCATACACTGGCAACCGGCACACATCACACTACACAATGGCTGAACGGCTCAGGAGACAGGGATTGATACCAGCCAATTAAGGGGAAGGGATGATTAGGTGGTCTTGATGTCAGGGACCTGATTGGGAATTTGGCCAGGAACGTCGAGGAAATCCCTACTCTTTGCGATAGGCCGTCCAGGGTTCTTTAACGGCCGAGATTCAGTCAGGACTATTATGGCTTATACTCTCACACATATATTCCGAAACTATAGACTATCTTGTACAAATTAAATTGGTATTTATTTAGTTATTGAGTAATCTCAAAACATTTTCATATACATACATGCAGGGAACAAAAGAAGTACCCGCCAACCGCCAATGGCGAGCAGATTTAAGGTTTGGCAACTAACAATGAGAGGTCTGCCCGCCACCTGGCGTGTAGTTCATATCGATACTCTTATTTTGAAAATCCTGTGCGGGTCTCATTTCCGCCCTGTCCGTGCTTTTGCTCGCATTAAAGCCGAGCAGCGCTACACAGCAATGCGCCTATTTTGCGAGCCGAAATAAGTCTGTGGTGTTTTTTTTCTTCTTACAACGGGTCAAATGCATCTAACATGCATTGCATCGTCGCCATTCCTTTATGCCCACATCGCCCGAAATGAACGTTACGTTAGCATAAGCTAACAAGCTAATCCTGATCAGAGGCAGAGGCGCAGAGCCATAGAGAACAGCAGACAGTGTGGACTGGGGAAAGGGAAATGGGGAGGGGGGGAGGGCACTCTCCCTTTCCCTGTGTGTGTGTGTGCGTGCGTTTGGAAAGACGATGAAGTCACTAGTCAGGAATCAGGACAGGAGTATATTATAGTAAACTGAGGATTACTGAGGATGGACAGATAATGTTGATATTCAAATATAAAAAAGTTTCGAGAGGAGTGGAAGTTTGAAGACAGACTAGACTACAATATGATGCAGGGGTGGTGAGTTGAAACAGTGTGTGTGTGTGTGTTTGTGTGTGTGTGTGTCCCGACCCCACTTCTATGTTTCAATAAATTATTTGCATTTAAAACTATTAACGCTGACTCATTCCTTCAGTCCACTCAACATTATGCTAATATTCCTTATGTTGTTTATGATATTAATTGAAAATAGCATATGAGTAATAATAACACATGGCGATATACTAAAAAGCTATTTATAATTTTTGGCAGGTAAAAAATCTGCCTGGCTGGTAGTTTTTCAAATCTACCAGCCAAATGGCTGGTAAGTCAAAAAGTAAATTTTGTTCCCTGCATACATGTCTATTTTGCCAATTGATATAACACAATAGTGATTGTACCTACAGTATACCCAGTTCATGAATGCTTTTACATCGGCTGTTTTGGGCTGTTCTAATCAGGTAGGACATTTCCGGGAAAATCATCCAGCAGTAAGTAATGTGTTTTACAAAAGCAGTTTGTTTGGAATGACCTCGGTAGTTTAGCATGCTTAGCAAGCTCTTTATCTTGTGGATAACCATTTGAAAAGGTTAGACATACTGTAGGGCTGGGCGATAAAACGATAACGATAACTATCGCGATAAATTATTTCCTCGAAATAAACATGAAACGTGGTCGCAAAGTTTCGATATATCGATTTTCCAAGCTTGGATATGAGCACACGCACTAACAACCAATCAGTGAAGGAGATGGCCGACAGCGGAAGGAGACCTGCGCTGCACCTCTGGGTAGAGAGGTAGGACTCAAGTAGTAAACAAGGCTGGCTAGGATAATTATCTTGCACGGCGCTATTTTATAGTTTACGTGCCGAGTGGGTGTGTGGCGTGAATTCTGAGGCCACGGTTATAGTAGTGTGGGGGTATACGGTGGACGTCGTTGCAATGTATTGGGGCGGAACAGAGTATTTTAGGGTGATATTTAGTACTTTGTAAACAAGGCTGGCTAGGATAATTAGCTTGCACGGCGCTATTTTATAGTTTACGTGCCGAGTGGGTGTGTGGCGTGAATTCTGAGGCCACGGTTAGAGTAGTGTGGGGTATACGGTGTACGTCGTTTCAATGTATTGGGGCGGAACAGAGTATTTTAGGGTGATATTTAGTACTTTGTAAACAAGGCTGGCTAGGATAATTAGCTTGCACGGCGCTATTTTATAGTTTACGTGTCGAGTGGGTGTGTGGCGTGAATTCTGAGGCCACGGTTAGAGTAGTGTGGGGTATGCGGTGAACGTCGTTGCAATGTATTGGGGCTGAACGGAGTATTTTAGGGTCATATAATACATTGTCATGCGATACACAGCTTGCTCTGGCTAACTGCTAACGTGCACGGACTGATGACGACATCAACTCGAGACATTCGCAGCAGCAAAACAAGTCTATTAATAGCCCGTCCATCGGCGCCGGGCATAAGAAGTTAATTAAACTTGACAGACATTATATTGACGATAATTATCAATATCGAGTTATATGAAAATAATTTTATAATTTTATCGCAATAACGTTTTTGGCCATATCGCCCAGCCCTAGTTAGACACAATGAAAATGTATTTATAGAACATAGATAATAAAGCCACAGATGAAACATGGTAATAGCTGTATTTTCAAACACAATGCATAGGAAGCAGCATTCGCACACCTACAGCTTTTGTCTAGTAAAAAATTTAAAAGCCATGGGGGCCCTGATGTGGAACATTATCATAGTAGCAGCACAGCGTTTCCTGAATCAAGGCTGATAGGCAGTGGCCTCGTCTCTCGTCTCTGTGCCTCAAAGGCACACTGTGGCCATGGAGTTATTGCTAAAAGCAAAATGGCTAAACAGTTCACATTAGCTGCCACTCAACACAGTGAAACAGCTTTTTCATGTAGCTAAACGCTCGCAGGAGGGACCGGCTCGAACAGAATACAAAATACTAGAGGGATTTATGAATGGCTGGAAATCCTGGAATAATAACATGTATGAGAGGGATGCTATCCTTCAAGTAGGAGTATAGCAGCTGCCAGCATTAGCAGTGTCGTCGGTCGGTTAGCTAGCAATTCTAACAGCTAGGTTATTGGCAGCTTGCCCTAAATGCTCTCTGAAGCTGCTAGATTCAATGTGTGTTGTTGCCTTCATTTTGGACAGATCACCCCACCATTTTTTCCACTCCACTACGCAATATCTTTCAATGTCGTGAACGTGAACACCTGCGCTCAGACACTGCCACGTCGACGGCGTAGCTAGCACATAGCTTATTCCAAAAGTACGGTGCCATGATTGGTTGAAAGACTACTGTGTGTGGGGGGGCAGGCAAATAAAAAATTATATCACATAAACTGTAATGAATAGAGGCTATCTATGAGGGTAGCCTACAACAAAAACAATAAAAAGTGGTAGGACGAGGGGCGGGACCGGTGTCATGGAGTGTGGTCGCACATTCGAACTGCTCCCCTAACTTTTACAAACTAAAACTTTGAATGCCCTTACTAGTCTTTTTTTTCTTCTTTTAATTGATGATTTCGACAGTATAATATTTTTGTGACCAGCATGGCAAGCAAACAGACAAATAAGCAAGGTGCTGTGTCCACGGTAGCCGACAAGGTACAACCTCGGCCGCCAAGCACGCCCGAAACCACGCTGAGTGGTCCTAGCCTAGCTGCTATCAAGCTATTCCTCACAGAGTTCTTCGAGAAGCAATTCGAGAAGCACTTTGGACTTACCGCCTAGCAGTAACAGCTGAGATAGGAGCGGCCATTCAACCCTTGGATGGGAAGGTGGAGGTACTCCAGACGGAAACCAGGGGCAATGCCGGAGAGATTGTCTCACTTGCGGGAGAGGCTAGCCAGCAGGTCCAATGTTTGCAACACGTCGAGCAGAACCTAGCTACCAAGCTAGCCGAGCTAGCCAAGATTCAAACTAGGCCCGCCCAGGCTCGGTCTCGTGAAAGACGGAATAACATGGGAATTGCCGGTATACTAGACAGAGGACACTGAAGGAACCCATCCATCAAGCTTTTTTCCTGATATGCTGCAAGAAATCCTGGGTAAAGAACTGTTGGCTGGCCCTCCGGAACGTGACAAGCCCACCGCACTAATATGACTAAACTGTAAAAAAGTCAGAAATAAGAGGCACTTTATTGAAGCTAAGCTAAGTCATCTGAGTTCCTTCATGTTATGACCATCAAACTGTTCAATTAAGCTAGGTGTACCACGTGTGTGTGCTAGCAAACTGTATTGCATTAAGCTAGCCTGGCTATGTTCGTCCCAGGTAAATTTGTTAAGCTAGCGGGTTATAGCCTAGCGATTTTGATATGCAGGCTACAAGCCAACTATATTTCAATTACAATGGTTCATGGTTGGAGGATAAAAGTGAGTTCCTCCATTTATGGGGTCATCCCTAATTCCCTATGTTCCCCGGGTTCTATGTTCCCCGCTTTTTTTTAAAAAGAAAGGGTCCTATGTTCCCCGCTCCCGAAATAAGGGTTCTATGTTCCCCGGTCCCGCCCGCTCCCGAACGCTCCCGAACAAAAAAAGGGTCCTATGTTCCCCGGGTCCTATGTTCCCCGGTAGCGATAAAGGCTCGCCACCCCAGCGCACGTACCGGCAGTGGTTTTCAACCAGTGGTAAAATACACATAAAAGATAGCCACTTATAGTAGATAATTCATCTGTATCACAATGGAGTCACGGATATGGTCGGGCAGGTAGCAAATGTGAATTAAAGAATTTAAAGCGAAGTTTAGCATATTAAATCGTTGTATAAGCTTATAGCCTTCTTCGTGCTTATTTGCGAAGGGTCCATCCAGCTGCATAACCGGAGAGCAACGCTCTCAGGGCCAAGATAGCACTTATACCATTTTGAGAGAGACAGACAGCAGAGAGACAGACAGACAGACAGACAGACAGACAGACAGACAGACAGACAGACAGACAGACAGACAGACAGACAGACAGACAGACAGACAGACAGACAGACAGACAGACAGACAGACAGACAGACACTGTTCCACAGTGTGTGTGTGTGTGTGTGTGTGTGTGTGTGTGTGTGTGTGTGTTTGTGTGTGTGTGTGTGTGTGTGTGTGTGTGTGTGTGACAGCCGTGTACTGCAGTGAAAGGGTTAAGTTAAACTTAACCCTTTCACTGAGGAGGAGATGAGAGATGAGCAGGGGAGTGGAGAGGAGAGGAGTTAAACTTAACCCTTTAACTGCAGTACACGGCTGTAACGTCATATTCTGGAGAGGATCATGTTTTCTCTTGCTCTTATTTTTTACTTATTTGTAACATAAGCACACGCACTAACAAAAAAAATTAAAATAAAATAAAAGTATTAAAGAAAATGCATTTAAAAAAATAAATGTATTTTGTTTTGCTAAATCAACTCTGCCTCTCTTTGTTAACTACAACAAGCAATGCTGTTTGTTATTTAAGATGAGGTCGGACTCGGCACTGAGAGATTTGTGTTCATTGTGCTGCTTTTATAAAGCCTCAAATGACGGCTTACAATATTTCATGAAAGCAAAGTGTTTCGTTTGTCTAAGATTTAAAAAGGTTTAAACTTTACAGCACTGACAAGTCCTGTACAAGTCCCACAACATTAAAAAAAAAAAAAAAAAAAAAAAATATATATATATACCTTCGATTTTTTTTTTGGAATTCGAAGCTTCGGGGCCGAGATTCTATTTTAATTCGAAGCTAAAAAATATGTATATATTTAAATGTTTTTTTTTTTTTTTTTTTTTTTTTTAGCTTCGAATTAAAATAGAATCTCGGCCCCGAAGCTTCGAATTCCAAAAAAAAATTCGAAGGTCAGCCCAACAGTGACAGTCTATTACGGCCAGTAGTTGTGAAAAATTTCTGCGTCTCACTTCTAAAAAGACTGCAGTCGACTTGCTGATATGAGCCTTGACAATGCAGAGTGATTTGAGGGCGCTTGGAGCTCCCTGCTTTGCCAGCATTCTGCCAGAGTTTGTTTTAGTCAGCTTCGCTTTTTAATAGAGCGCCAAGCTTCATCGTAATTGCTGGAATCATCTGTCCCATTTCAAAGTCAAAAACTTTGCCTTGGCATCTCTCTCAGCCCCCCCCCCCCCTCTCCCCCTCTCTCCCCCTCTCTCCCCCTCTCTTTCTCCCAACAGTCCCATTTGAAAGTCAAACACTTTCATTACATTACATTACATTTCTCTCTCTCCATCTTTCTCTTCCTCAACCCATCCCGACCATCCCACCTGTTTCTGGGTCTATCATTTCATCAGGACATTACTGTACATGTGTCGTCGTCTCCCCCCCCCCTTCCCTTCTGGAGCAGTCACACAGAGACCCAGTGTATGGTGGTCACAAGGTACAAGCAGGCACTTAGCGCTCGGCACCTTGACGTGCCACGTGACCACCTATGTCAAATACCACGGCCTCATCCGTTCCGCCCGCCTGCAAAAGGATCCAATTCGGGTGGCCTAAGTGGGGGGTATTTAACTCTGGGGTGAGTTTATGGCGAGGCGATGCCATTTGCGAGGTTTCAACCTCGTTACGCGAGCACGCTAAACACTACAATGACTTCCCCCTGCAGACACTCCAGGTCGTCTCCGTTTGCTCATTCCGTGCACACGGCCTGGGCTCTGAAACATAATTATGCTCAATGCCATGAGTAAGTGTGGGGAGCCGGCTTATGATGGCCGGTTCCTAATGAGCGTCACTGAAGGAAATCATCATTAATGCTCTGCACACAAAGACAATCTGTCCCAGCAGGGAGGGAGGGAGAGAGGGAGGGAGTGAGGGAAGGGTGGGGAGCTTTGAAAAGACAAACTATCTCTCTCTCTTCTCTTGTTTTTGTAATTTTCAAACCCCTCTGCTGATTGTGTGTCACACCAATTACTGTGGACTAAAGCCAGGCTTTCACAGTGTAAGCCCTACTTTCAGAGAGAGAGAGAGAGAGAGAGAGAGAAACACACACACACACACACACACACACACACACACACACACACACACACACACACACACACACACACACACACACACACACACACACACACACACACACACACACACACACACACACACACACACACACACACACACACACACACACACACACACACACACACACACACACACACACACACACACACACACACACACACACACACACACACACACACACACACACACACACACACACACACACACACACACACACACACACACACACACACACACACACACACACACACACACACACACACACACACACACACACACACACACACACACACACACACACACACACACACACACACACACACACACACACACACACACACACACACACACAGCTCCAGAACTGCTCCCTTTTGCGTGTACCAAACCTCCTCGCCTGCCCCGGCTCCCATCCCCGAAACAGACGCGCCAAATTAGCCTCTAATTACACCGCTGTCCATGTATCACGTGACCTGTGCTTCAGTGTGAGCCGAGGTTACCGTGTCTCGGTATATCACCCTCCTGGTATCCTGCACTAGGGAGCGCAGCGGAGCGTGAGTCTCTCCAGCTTGGGTTAATAAGGACGGGGAGGGGGGGCAGGTGGCGCACGGAGATTACGTTCGTCACCAACACCGGGAGACACTAGGATTCGCCTGTTCGAATCCAGCTCCCGGCGTTGCTATCAGCTTGGCTGGCCTCTCACACTGATACAATTGGCTGTATCAGGGGGTGGGAAAGCTGAAGGGTGGGTCCTGGGCGTTGTGGACAGCGACCCCTACAGTTCGGTCGGGGCGCCTGCTCAGCGAGGGTTGGAACTGAGGAGAGATAGTGTGGCCTCCCACACGCTACACTCTCCCCGGTGAGAACCTGCGCGGCCAGGTTGGCCTGCCCCAGGCTGCACATGCGTCGGAGGAAAGCATGTGACAGTCTCCCGTCTCCCGGACCAACAGTAGGGGAAAGTACGCAACAACCAGGAAGGGTGGGATGGGAGACAAATCGGGAAAAAGGAGGGGAAGAAAGCCAGCGTCACGCTGAAAAGGGTATGGGAACAGTTACACTGGAAACAGAGAAAGAGAAATATCTATGGCTGTCTTAAATACTTCGAAGCTTCGAAGCTTCGTTCGATGGGCATGGGATTCGAATATGAAAATAAAATTCGATTATGTAAAAAAAAAAAAAAAAAAATCAACTCTACCTCTCTTTGTTAATTACAACAAGCAATGCTGTTTGTTATTTAAGATGAGGTCGGACTCGGCACCAACAGATTCGTGTTCATTGTGCTGCTTTTATAAAGCCTCAAATGACGGCTCACAATATTTCATGAAAGCAAAGTGTTTAGTTTGTCTAAGATTTAAAAAGGTTTAAACTTTACAGCACTGACAAAGTTGAACAAAGTGCTGTACAAGTCCCACAACATTAAAAAAAATGTAAATGTATTTCGAAGCTTCGAATTAAAATCTAATCTCGGCCCCGAACAGGGAACAAAATAAGTACCAGCCAACCGCCAATGGCTGGTAAAAAATCTGCCTGGCTGGTAGTTTTTAAAATCTACCAGCCAAATGGCTGGTAAGTCAAAAAGTTAAGTTTGTTCCCTGAGAGCAGAGCTACACAGCAGTGCGCCTATTTTGCGAGCCGAAATAAGTGTGGTTTTTTCTTCTTCTCACAACGGGTCAAATGCATCTAACATGCATTGCATCGTCGCCATTCCTTTATGCCCACATCGCCCGAAATGAACGTTATGTTAGCGTAAGCTAACAAGCTAATCCTGATCAGCGGCAGAGCCATAGAGAACAGCAGACAGTGTGGACTGGGGAAAGGGAAATGGGGGGGGGGGGGCACTCTCCCTTTCTCTGTGTGTGTGCGTGCGTTTGGAAAGACGATGAAGTCACTAGTCAGGACTCAGGAGAGGAGTATATTGTAGTAAACTGAGGATTACTGAGGATGCACAGATAATGTTGATATTCAAATATAAAAAGGTTTCGAGAGGAGTGGAAGTTTGAAGACAGACTAGACTACAATATGATGCAGGGGTGGTGAGTTGAAACAGTGTGTGTGTCCCCGACCCCACTTCTATGTTTCAATAAATTATTTGCATTTAAAACTATTAACGCTGACTCATTCCTTCAGTCCACTCAAAATTATGCTAATATTCCTTATGTTGTTTATGATATTAATTGAAAATAGCATATGAGAGTATTATATAGTAATAATAACACATGGCGATATACTAAAAAGCTATTTTAAATTTTTGGCTGGTAAAAAAATCTGCCTGGCTGGTAGTTTTTTAAATCTACCAGCCAAATGGCTGGTAAGTCAAAAAGTGAATTTTGTTCCCTGGCCCCGAAGCTTCGAATTCCAAAAAAAAATCGAAGGTCAGCCCTAGAAATATCTAATAAGGCCAATTAAGAGAACATTCACACAGAGGCTCGCTCACACACCGCTCGTGTCTTGAGAAATGCAACCCTATACCTATGACTAAAACTAAACCCCAAGATGATGCGGTTATGATGGATGGATGTGTGGGTGTGGGGGGGGCGGTGTTAAATATTCAGCTACTGTATACTCATTATTTTTTTGCAGGAGCACATGGCGTGGTGTAGTCTATCTAAGTGGGGGATTGATTGCTCAGGACTCGGGAGCGTGTGCGACAGACGGAAACGGAACGATATGTATTTTCGTGAGGGGGGTAAAAATTCCTCTGCATCTTTCCTGCTGTGGCAGTAGAAGAAGAAGAAGGCAAACCCCACAGCAGGATTTAGTTTGTTTTATCAAGTTTAAGAACATTCCCCTTTATTATCACTTCATCATCACTTCATCATCACTTCATCATCATCATCATCATCATCATCATCATCATCATCATCATCATCATCATCATCATCATCATCATCACTTCATCATCATCATCACTTCATCATCACTTCATCATCATCACATCATCATCATCATCACTTCATCATCATCATCACTTCATCATCACATCATCATAGGGCTGGACGGTATGGTCTAAAATGTATATCACAGTATAATTTGAAGCATAGACAGTAACGGTATATCACGGTATATTCATTTATCTTAAAATGTCTATATAAATGCTTCTGAAGGGGTAAAACACTGGCAGCTATTACTGTACTCTTGTATTACTAGGACATATTTCACATAGTACAAAGGTATTTTAAGAACATTTATTGTGCAAAACTGCAATAGAAAAATGCAAAACCTTTTCTCAAGTTACTTCCATCTCTGAAAAACACTGTTTTCATTAAATACAATCAAATCAAGCGGCACAAAGTGAAAATAAAAACTACTGCAGGACAGGAGGTTTCTTTCCCTCAAACAACTCAAACACAATAAAACTCCAACATAACTTAACTTTAGTGTACATGTTTGACAACGTAGAGAGAGAGCGAGAAAGTGTGATGTAATAGGTTTCAGTTTGAGGTTTGAGCGTCCTAAGTTGCCGTAGTTGATGATGTCACACCAAGATGTCATTGTCAACACACAGAGTTGGAAACGAGAGCAGCCCGATGGATAAAGCGATATAAAGAAACGAAGTTTCTTATCTTTGGAACCTCTGTTGTCAAGCCTTGTCAATATACCCCCACCTTTCCTCACTAATGAAACTGGTGCCGTGGAGTCACGTTCAAACGACTGCCAGCCTAGCTGCGAAAAACCACAACAACAAACAACAACAAAAAACAACCACAGCAACTACTCCACAAAATGTTCTCTGTAAAACCCCTGCGTAGCTGCAAGGAAAACACTCAAGTATGATGGATTCCAGTGTGCCTAATGAAACGCTGCTGTTGCGCACTGGCGCCGTTGAGAAATGGTGGCCCACATAAAGGTCACTATAAATCACGGCCCCTCGTTTGCCAACCTGCCGTGTTTCCGGTCTCGCCGAGTGCCGACCCCAATCAAAAAACACAAACATTCCGAGGCGTATCCGCAAAACAGGGGGGAGAGAGGCCCTCCTTCAGAGCTCCGCCGCACCGAACACGGGGGAGAGAGAAGCGTCGTCTCATCACACAGAGTGGCCCTCCTCTAAGATGAACTCATCAACTTGTGTGGGACACAAGTGGCTTAATAAGCTGAACAGCTGTTGGAGACACAAAACAGAGGCGTTCTACTACTTCAGTCTGGGCTCCGGGAACAGACACCATGAGCACCAAACGAGGTTAATCCAGGAAATAAAAAGGTGATACTTTTCATATCGATCTTAATCCTAGGCTAGTGACACGCTTTTAGAATCGTAGGTAGGGGTGTGGCGAGTCACACACACAGATTCCATTCGGATTTTGATTCCGAGGTCACGATTCGATAACATTTTTGTGTTAGGATGTATTCATACTAGAGAGCTGTAAATGTAGCTCAACTAAAGCAACGTTTGGGTGAAAATTATGGATGAGTACCAGCTATACTAACCTACACTGTAGCACTCAACACTTTTATGAACATTGTTACTCAGCTGATAAGAGTTGTGCCCTTCCTGATGACTTGTCGTACAGAACTTGTAAGTCGCTTTGGATAAAAGCGTCCGCTAAATGACAAAATGTAAATGTAGATAGACTGAAGAACAAAACGCTGTGATACACTGGACAACTTTTTGCCCAGCTTTGGGCAATGTTGCCTGAGGGCTTCACTCTGCATTGTTGCTTTAATCATTGTGACGAATGCGTCTGTGCGCCGCACCTGTACATACATACTGAGGGGGCAGCTTCCTGCATACCATATATGGGCAGCTTCCTGGCAATCAGCTAACATACTGAGGGGAGCAGCTTCCTGCAGACCATATATGGGCAGCTTCCTGGCAATCAGCTCATTCAACTCACCTGCTCAGCAACCACACCTGTCAGCCATCTTCTCATCAGCCCTGCAGTACATCTACCCCGGTTCTTCAGTCACTTTGGGGCAGATTGTTAACTCAGCTACTTGGATCACCATTGCTGGCCTGCCTGCCTTCTATGTTTGGGCCCATTTATATTCTGTTTATAAGTTATGTATTTGTTTAACTTTGTTTGGGTAAATAAAACCCCTTATTTTTCCTGCACCACTGTGTCCTCATCTTCTGGCTGCTTGGTCCCTTACAATCATGTAGAAACATCTGAATGGATTTTGGACTCACTATTGCTGGCCTGGGAGTATTGCCCATCTGCATTGACCCAAAGGATGCCTATAGTGTATCACCACCACCAGTGGCGGCTCTGCCACTAGGGGCGCACGGGCGCCGACCCACCTGCAGGTGACCTGCTGTTAAATCAGAGAAGAAGAAAATAAAACTTTTTAGTTTTTTGTTTTATAGCCCTATAAATAATATAAACATGTTTAAAATGAATAATATTTACTCATTTTAAGTATGTTTGTATTTCCAATGCACAATATAACGTTATTATCGCAATTAAAAAACACTCGTTTTCCTGAGCAGGAAGTGACATCACGTTTTTTAAATTTTTTTTATTTTTTCGTATTTCTCGGCCCGGGCAAGACGCGATAGCGCTCTGAGTGCGCGTCACAGTTTGATCGCTGTATCCGTCACAGCCAATCAGTGCATAACGCGTTGTGCGTTGAAATATGACTATTATGTTGGAATCCGGGCGCGATTTGAAGCGGTCTAGCCAGTAGCGTCAAGAATTTCTGTAGCCGCATTTCGCGGAGACGCTCTCTGATTGGCCGACGCCAGTATTTTTTTCCGTAGCAGAATTTCACAGAGACGATCTCTGATTGGCCGAATCCAATTTCTAATGTTCCAATTCTAGGTTATTCCTAGGTTGGTCGGTGGAGATAGTTGTGTTGTTGTGAGAATGATGCAGGCAGCTGTTTGTCTTAGACGAGCGTGCCGTGACTGCAAGTTCTTTAGACTGTTAAGCTTAGGCACTCTTTCAAAGTTGGTTAAGGTTAGAGTTTGTCTTAGAGCATGGCGATAGAACGCCAGGTAGTTTGCAGTCTGTTCGAGCGGAAATGGACAAAGGAATGTACTTGTGTTGTGCTAACAAGCTAACACTTGACTAACAAGCTATATGGCGGATGCAGTCTGGAGACAGTGGACAGTGGTCTGGAATACATCAACAGTGGATTATACACGTTTATCAAGCTCTCCTGCCCTGGACGTTTCAACTAAACAGTGAGTCTCTCTCTCTCTCTCTCTCTCGCTCTCTCTCTCGCTATACACAGCTGTCTCCGCGAAATGCGGCTACGGAAAAAAGTATTGACTGTGCTTGCTGAGACGATAATTAATAGGCTAGCGATTCAAAACGCGCTGCTGTGTTGTGAACTATAACATTAATTTAGCTGCTGCTGATGCATAATGAATGAATGGTGAGTTGTTTAAAATGACAACATACATGTGTTAATTATTTGATTTGATTGATCCGAGAGACAGAGAGAGATTGCTCCAGAGCATCTCAGAGCATTACATTTTCAACTCTACCTATTAACGTGAACTGCGAACCACAAGGCACCAGCGGCAGCGGCCGCCACTGACCACCACCCTTAACTCAATCAGCGCCGGACCCAATGATAGTTGGGTTATCTTGCCATGCGTTGAGTGCCAGGACCCCCGAAAACCCGAGTATAGTCGGGTTTTCATCGTTATTTCTTTTATTCGATATTTCCATTCATTACAGGCACACAGACTTGGGGTTAACATGGGGAATCATCCTGAGAATGCCAAAGTGCAATACCGGCCGCATCCACCCAGGTGGCAGTATCGAGCACCCTTTGAAACATTATATCTTGGCCTGTGCGTCGATCAAAAGTCTCTGGTCGGACATTTATTTGTCGCGCAAGTGGACCGGTTGTCCCGATCGGATTGACAAGCGTGAAATGCTCCCGGTGTGATGTGTGGCGGATTATGTTGGCGACACGATCGACACCAATACTGGGACTCGCGATCAGATATCGACACCAATACTGGGACTCGCGATCAGATAATTGGAATAGTGAAGGTAAGGCATATATGGTATCAATACTGCTGTGATCCAACCATGACTTCACTTCGATAACAACATATGTCTGTAACGTTACACCACAATGTGTGCCATTGGTGACGATCAAAGCATAAAAAAACTAGGGATGCAAGATATTGCTTTTTTGACACGATACCGATAACTTTATGCTCCTCAAGCCGATAACCGATACCGATAACCGATGTTTATTGTATTATACCTTTTTTTTTAATGTATATATTTTTTTTTTATCAAATCTTTTTTTTTCAACATGAAACAAAACATATCACAATACAATAATAATACATAAAAAGACTTCCCAGGACAATAACTTAACACCAACTTAAATGTGACCTAACCAGACAACAGAAACAGTTTTGACTGATAAAGTGACCATATTTATTTTTCCAAATGAAAATTCACAATCCGTCAACAACTTATAATACATCCAACCTAAGACGCTCAAAGCTTTTTGTTCTTCTTTTTTCAAAGCGGAGCCTTGAAAAAAAGGCTTTGAGTGGACACATCACCACCTCACATCACCACCACAACAACAAGTCACCTGCAACATCACCACAGTGTTAAAAGCCCACGACGACGGCGCGAGCACGCTTGTACCTATTGACGAGTCGTTTGCTAAATTAAAGAAGTTTGACAGAAATGACCCAAGGGCTCAAGCCGCTAGCTTTTAAGCAGTCCTTGGTGGTGCAAATTAACCTGGCTACTACGGAGCAATAAGTGACTGCGTATTCAACCAAGGGTTGCATCACAGCCATGAAAGGGGCTAGCTTTGCTTAGCTCCTCGCGTCGTCGTAGGCTTCTAAGTTAACACAATAACACACCATCGTAGCGGTGGTGATGCCGCAGATGACCCGTCAGGCTGGATGTATTACAAGTTGTTGCCCTTTTCCCTCCTTGTGGAACTTCTGCATTGCATTTATTACAAATAGCAAGCAAACTTTTTCCTCTGAAATTCTGAGTACCGACGCGGCCATCTTTGTTGTTAACGCCCGCGCTGCTTCCAGAAACTTGCGTGGCTACGTCACAGCCAAGAAAGGGAGCGCTGGATTTGTGTAAAACGCCCTGTTCCTAAACCACACGCTATCAGTCGTACCACAGTACTGACAAAACGGGAGGAGCCTACAGTCAAAACAAACGCACTTCATTCCAATTCACCCACACCGCATTTTTTTTACCAAAAAATATATTATATTATCGGAGCTATTAATAACGTTATCGGGTTTATCGGGATGACGTCATAATTGCTGATATCGGCCCGATAATTATCGGCCCATTAATTATCGTGCATCCCTAAAAAAAACTACAGATAATATAGATTTGATTTCGAAATACTAGCGTGTACAGGCGAGAAACAGCACGGTTTTTAGTGAAATGCACGTATTGCTGCATAGCATCGTTTTATGGGATTAGACAGGTTTACTCTAAAACTATACTCATATTCACCACGGTATAAAACGGGAATGTATGGATGAAAAAATTATTTCTTTAACACATATTGAACAATAGATAGTCGATACTATTGTATCCATAGCTATAATATATAATATAGTTATAGCCCTGCAAACACCGCCACTTATTCCTATCTCTTAGACCTTGGCGTGGTAAGTACAGATGATGCTCAACTGCGTGGCGCTGATTGAGTTAAGCAACATTCACATTTCTGGGAAAGAGAGGTTTTTGCACACGTCTCAGCCATTGTGTTCAATGGAGAGGACCCCCCCCTCCCCCAGTTAAGTGGTGTGGACCAATCCGTTATGCAATGCATTGAACGTTGCACGGAGCTTCAAATGAATTGAACTTTGAACCCCCCCAATCGCTGACCTTTCAAACCAGTCACTGGTAATTGCTTGATTTTTCTTTTGTGATAAATTATTTATTGAGTAAATGGAAAAACAAAAACATAGGTCACAAGGCACAAAGCAGCAGGAAATCAGCAGGAGTTAGTCATTTAAATAAATAAATTAAATAATAATAATAATAATAAACAAAAGATTTAAAAATAAATAAATACAATGAAGAGAAAAAACATTTGCAAATATAAATACACACATTGTTTATTGTTTATTGTTTAAAAGGATCCTAAGTGGCGAGCTAGTCTTCCTGGGGTCCACACAGAACGACAACAGAAAACACAAAACATAACAACATGAGATACATATGACAATCATGATAATGATAATCTAAAAACAGTAAAACATTGTAGACATCATTATCAACATCAGAATATTTTGCTCACATATTTAAGTAGTGCATTCTCAGGTGGTATTTGAAAGACACTTTACTATTCAATTTACTTATGTTCAGTGGGCAGTTATTCCAATGATTGATGGCACGATAAACAACAGTCCTCTTTAAAGCATTTGATTTTGGACGTGGTAACATAATATACACATACATATTCATGCAAGAGTAACAACCACAACAATGATGAGAGACAACAAACAAATACATACTTACAAACATACAGTTTACATATACACATATAAAAACACACAGACACCCTTGATAAATCCATGATAGTCTTCTACATACATTACACAATATATTATCCTCCTCAAATAAATGTGAAAATGAGCGTTTTGTAGTGCTCAAGCTTTGTGCTATTGCATACAAAGCAGCGAGCAAAGCACCTCTACCGTGGAAATGTGAACGTAATGTACATGAAGGATGTCATCCCACTCTGAATTGGTCCCATGAACAAAATAATAATTATAACAATAAACTGAATTTGTATAGCACCTTTCATACAAGACGTGCAGCGCACAGGGCTTCACAGCAGTGATGTAGACATAAAGTATACATAGGCATAAGGTCAACAAAAGGACAGACATTGTCACAAATGCAAAGCATTCTCATAGAAAACATAGATTGAACTGGTCTCACAAAGCGCCATGCCTGTGAGTCGCCACTAGAGGCAGTGATTGAGTGAGTGACATTGTCAGTCTATAGACCACTGCACTTTACGCGTTACATTGAGCTCATGGAGGAGAGAGCGGGGGGTGTAGCTATGGCTGTGGGGGTGCTGGAGACATGAGCTATAGTCACTTTTTCGCACCTACTCCCGAACTACGCATGGTGCACATTCTTCTTCTGGCGTGTGTCTTTAGACCTGCAGCTCCGTTGAGGCAAGCCAGGTCAACGTTTCATCGTCCAGTTCCATCAGACCGCGTTCTCCATACGGTGGCCGGTGATTGGGGCAACTGGTGATGATATGTTCCACAGTCTGTGCAGGGGCTCCACACTCGCATGAGGCACTGTCCTTGAGGCCCCACCTCTTCATTGAGGCACCGTGGGCAATCTGCGCATGCAGAGTTAGGGAGTAGGTGCGAAAAAGTGACTATGACACAACCGAGAAAGTGCCGATCGACTTGGGATTGGTCGCTCCGTGTTCACAAGACCCAGGCGTATAAAAGTCTATTGGATCATGTCTCCAGCACCCCCCACAGCCGTAGCTACAACCACTTAATGTCAAGGCTCTCATCCACATTCATTGATTTTCTCCCCCCGCTCTCTCTCCCATGATTTCAGAATACCAGAAGTGTTGCAGTGGTCTATGGCGTGCGTTGCATCTAACAATCCAATAAATCATATAATAAAAATAGTTGTTTCCAGTAATTACAACTTAATGACATAGTGTGCAGTTACAATTATTCCCACAAAGTGGCCCATGCACCAGTGCTGTCAGACGTCTTTGAGAAGGCAATGAGACGCGACAAGCCGTCGCTGGTGAGAGATCAATGCTTTCCTCAAATTGAAAAGCCAAAAAACGGGACTCAAAACCACCAACTGCGACGATGAAGTCAGGGGCCTGAGAGCGAGAGAGAGAGAGGGAGGGAGGGCCGCTCATCGTTAGCCGCTCGTACTTCCCCCTTTTAGTGGAGATAACAACCCAGGATACAGAATACATTTTGGGTTCAGCCAAAAGGCAGCAAATCATTAGTTGTTTAACAACAATGCCCACGGTGCCCTCGCAGGTCTCGTTTGTCATGGCGGCTGAGAGCGATCCCAAACAAACAGAGTGAACGACCCGGAGGAGGACCGATGGCGCTGGTTTCAAAATGCTCCGGCTTTTCTGCCCTGAGGTGGGTGTGGATTCTCGTTCCTGTGCAGGCGTGTGGTACAGTGCGGTGGGCATACTGTATGTACCTGCGCCACAGTCTCAGAGGAGGAGGAGGAGGAGACGTTGGTGTGTGTGTGTCTGTATTTGATTCGCTACACGTTCCTCTTCGGACTGACCAATTTTAAAAAGGTCACATAATGGGCGGCTAAGTGGGCAAGGCGCTCGCCACTAGTGCAGGAGATGCTGGGTTCGAGCCCAGCTCTCGGCATTGCTACCAGCTTGGCTGGTCGTTCATACTAACACAATTGGCAGTGTTAGGGGTGGGAAAGCTGGTGGGTGGGTCCTGGTCGTTGTAAACAGCGACTCCTACAGTTCTGTCGGGGCGCCTGCTCAGCGAGGAAAGGATCTAAGGGGGGTAGTGTGATCCTTCCACACGTTACACCCTCTCAGTGAGAGTCTGCGCTGCCAGGTGAAAAGAAGCGGTTGATTGGCTACACATGTGTCGGAGGAAACATGTGATAGCCTCCACTCTCCCAGACCGACCGTAGGGGGTAGGTGCGCAGCGACCAGGAAGGGGATTGGGAATTGGCATAACGACTAACATTGGGATGGGAGAAAAACGGAGGAAAAAGGAGGGGGGGAAAATATCACAAAAAAAAAAAATCACATAATATTATTATGAAAAACTCACCTTTTCAGCGCTTGAGCACATACATTTGGGTTCACCGATGGGCCTAACTAACACACAAACTGTTAATGAGATGACCCAGTCGTACTGGATCTTACCTCGTATTTGATCTGCAATCTGATCCGTTTGACAGTTTGATCTGAATTTCGTGAGCCAGGCACGCCGGAGTTCACGCGTGCAGTTTGAAGTAAGTGTAAGTGTAAATTGATGGATGGATTGATTGACTGTAGGGGTGGGATGTCCCGAGACAGGTATCGGAGCTGATCTCAGCATACTTGAATTAATCTGTATTGATCTGTATCAGCTATATTAAGCCCAATAAAATTCCAATCCTTTTTCGTTGAGAGAAAAATACATGAAAACCACTGAGGGAAAGCTGTGATGCAGGCTATTTCTTTTCATGAAGAGCTATTCAATTGTCAATCATATCTTACCTAAATTGGGTTGGTTGGTTGGTTTTACTAACTTGAAGTGTGCACTGTGATCAGGACATCCCTACTTGACTCATTAGGTGAATTGATTTGATAATCAATTCAAATATACACAAGAGGACGTTCCAACCAGAGGACATCTTTGAGTACAAATCTGAAAAATGATCAATGATCAAAGATAACCCCAAAGTGCCCAGAGATGGTGTACCATTAGTGGTTAGGATTCTGGAACCACATGTACTGTACCCCTGCTGGCCTGGGATCGACTTTCGCCAGAACCTTCTCTTCTACAATATGTCTCTCCTACTCTGCTCTACTGTATCTTCCAACTGTCGAAGAAAAGAGGGGAGTGGTCTACCAACTCTCCTTATAGGCAAATACATAAGCCATTGAAGCTGGAAAGCTTCCATTAACAACAAAAGTCTTCCAGGATGATGGGGGACCTGAGAGAAAGTTCACGGCCTAATTTGGGGGTCTGGAAAAGGTTGAGAACCATGGCTGTGGACTGATATCATCAAATGAACCCTTCAGATGAAGAGCCACATACGTCTGTTTTGAATCTCTTTTTGGACAGCTCATAGGCCTCTGTGCAAGTCAATACAAAATCACTTGGAGTAAGATTGTGACACATCACCACCAGAAAGTACTTGACCTCTACTGTCTTTAACTATGAATGAACGCAACACTCTTGTATCTTTATATTCAGATCTAATTGTATTGCCTATATTTATGTCTTTCTACCATTATCCTGCCCATACGACCACCCCCCCCCCCCCCCATGCTTCTATGACGCCCAGATTTCCCCAAGGGGATAAATAAAGCAATATCTTATCGTTATCGTATATGTTTACGTAATAAAGTTTTTAAACAATGCAGATTTATTTTTTTTTTTTTTAATCCTCTCTTTCTCCAATTTTTCAGTTTTCTCCCCGTCCCAATTTAGTCGTTGTGCCAATTTCCCCCCCTCCCCTACCTGTTTGTTGTGCGCATGTTCTCCAACTGGTCGGTACAAGGGAACCCTGAAGTCCTCCGCACGCTTCCTCCGATACGCGCGGCGACAGCCAGTGCCTCTTTTTACACCTGGCAGCGAGGACTCTCATTGGTGAAGTGTAACGCGTGGGAGGTCACGCTGCCTTCATCAAGTCCTGCCTCCGCCGAGCAAGCGCCCAGACCTGACCTGTAGGCGTCGCTGTCCACAACGCCAGATCCCCACCCGTGACTTCCCTCCCCCTAACCCAGCCAAACGGGTTAGTATAGCGATCAGCCCAAGCCAGAGGCAAATCGAGACCGCAGCCTCTTGCATTGGTGACGAGCGCAATCACCGCTACGCCACCTGACCGCCTTATGCTGATTTATTTTGCACATAATCTCACACATATCTAAAAACTCTAAACAGTTTTGCACACATTAATTTAGTTTGACAGTTGTTGAGAGTAAATGAGTTTGAATATGGCCACCAGTGACGTTATCTGGGACATTGAATCCTTCATGTGTACAGATCCATTAAATGAAATATCAATACTGCTACCTTATCATTTCATTGATCTGTAATTAACACAACACAATGAATGAATGTGTGCAAAACTGTTTAGAGTTTTTGGACGTGTGTGAGATTATGTGCGAAATAAATCAGTGAAGTGCCCCTTTAAGTGTTAAATATCAAAAGACCACTAGCATACAAATGCACTATACACAGATGAACATATTGAGCACAAGAGAGAACTATGATTAAACCGCTCTCTAAACTGCCATATCTGCATTACCAATGTCACCTGTGGTGAACCCAGCGAGCATCCTAATTGTCCGACAAATATGAGGCGGTGACGGATGCTGCTGTGAAGGTAAACCCCCTGTTATGGAGAAGATTAACGTATAGGATTGCCACTCAGGATGCCAAGGCTAGTCCTCTCCGCTGACAACAGGCTTATAGCATGGGAGGACCATTAACTGTGCAATAAAGCTGTCTTGTTGTTCGCAAGACTGAGACCAACATGTGTTCCATTTTGCATCGTGGCATATACACTTTCTATGTTGCGGACATCTTTAAAAAGGTTCCCTAGAGGTCGAATCATTTCTCAGATTGCCAAAATCATTCGACCGATCGATCAAATCGCCAGCGAGGAGCAAACAAAGAATAGATGAATAAACCGAGAGGAGAGGCCAATCGATATCTCCAAGTATGATTCAAAGAGAAAAAGAGGTGAGAATCTGTCCGTTTTATTGATATACATCTCTTTTGCACCCCAGGGCATTGGAGGGCCTGAGGGAACTACAGGGTATGCGGTTTAGGTTTCAAACAATGCTCCTTTGACATGTGTTCCTGCGGTATTTAGCCAGTAACCTGAACTGACAGGTTGTCAGGTAGATCTGACTGAAGAGACAGAGCTCGACCTACGGCTCAATCGGCTGTCTATACCCGTCTCCTGGACAAGGAGGATGGAATGGTTCCACACTGGTGTTGTGCATCGAGCGCTTCGGCTGGGGTCTACTGTATACGTGCTGAACTGTTCTGTTGTTCTGACTGAAAAATTCAAACGTACATTTTCCAAGCTGTGCAAATATTCACTTTACCATAGGCTGGTCCACATATGAGACAACATGGTGCAAAATAAACAAATGTTATCCTATTCTATTTCATATGGAAATTGACTGAAATCCTTAACATAAATATAGAGGGATAGATCAGATGAATACGCTGCGCATCTTAAGTCACAGAGAGTCTGTGTGCAGTTGTTGAACTATTTACCAAAACCTGACTGTACACAGCTGGGTCCCATCTTCCAGAAATGGCCTTGAACTGGGTACAGCTCTGCAAGGCATAATGCAGCCAAATAAGGACACAATTTTGGAAGATCGAAAACTGCAAACCAAACTGCACACAAATAAAGTTGAATACAATTAAATGAATTGTCCTGATCCTGATAAGTCTCATAACAACACAAATTACAATAACGTAATGTAGAACTAGCCTATAGGTCTTGCATCAAACAGTTAAGGTTAGTGTCACATGTAAGTCATATGAATAGCCTTCAAGCCCGAATCTTAAAATAAATCAAAATACTGGTCATGAATACCTGAAAGAAGTCCAAAATGACATTTGATATTCATCCTCGTCTACATACATTAAAAGCTACCTTCAGGTCCCCAGAGAAGGACAGAGATATGCTAATAAATCCTTCCGATTCACAGCTTTAGGTGTGGTAAAATATGAATGGGTCCGTAGGGCAAACCGGGCAACCGGGATAGAGCAAAAGGTTAGCTCTGCCCTCAAAAGCGTCATAAAGCAAAAGACAAAACGACCCAACCCAGCATTCAGTGTGATGATGAGACCGCACTGGGAGGGTAAAACTTTCGAACTCTTCCAAGTGTTATTATGATATCTATGATTAACAGTAGTAGGCTAAGTAGACAAAACCGAGCGGGATGCGATTACATGTTGTTGGCGACACGATAAGGGAGAGAGGCGAACGACACATGGAATCATTAGGGCGTGAACTGTCATGAAAAGCATGCTGCTGTGTGCTGTATATCTCACGAGGTTATAGGTTATTATTACGAATGAAAATACACATGTAAACCCCGGAACAATATAGGCCTATATATGTCACATTAAAAGCAGCACCGCACAGTTCAAACGTGCGCTCAGGCGCAAGTGGATCAATAGGCGACTTCAAAAAGACGATGTGTACAAAACGAACAGCATTCTCGAATTGGCTAATGCCATTCGGGATATCCGAGGAAAAACAAGTCTCTTACCATTACGTTGCCCTGCATTTTCGCCGTCTCAATCAGACTCTTTTCCTTCATGTTGTCCGTGGGTTGGATCTCCTTTTAAAAGATTATTATTCGAAGACTTTTGGACCGCTTCCGATCAGCCCTGTCCCCCCGCCAGCTCTCCGCGAGACCCCGTGTGCCACTTCACAAGTGGGTGGGTGGGTGGGCTCTATAACGCATAGACCACCAGGCTATAACCCTATGATGCTGTTGATAAATAACACTTGCCGAGTTTTTGTTCCTCCTATAATAATAACCTACCGCATTGTAGCCTATAGACTACGGCGAATGGATAGTGATACAACTAAGTTCCCTATTCAATGTTCAAACGCTATAGTGATCACGAATGCCGCTGTCGCTCCCTTGAGAAGAGACCGTGGAGTTGATGATGGTCCCCCTCCTCCTCATCTCCTCCTCATCTCGTTTTGTTGAGTGGAGGCTGAGGAGCGTCCCTCTGGCTCCGCCGCTGCTTCAGCGAATTGACAGTCGGCGCGTGTGGCACGTGCCCGCCGTGCCGCCACTGGGATACAGAGAATCATCCCAATTACGATGGACAGCACCACGTCAACTAATGTTGGCTGGGTCGCAAAGAAGAAACGCCACTCAGACAGACAGTGTATGTCTGCAAACGGTGGTAGCCTATATCACTTCGGAGGGAAATTAAGATAATGAAAACGATCAACTGTAAACTTATACTACTATGTGACACTAAAGTTTTCTTTTTTCACCTGTAACATAAATTGTCCACACAACCCAAAAATATGCTCTCTCCAAACATTCTTATAATTGCAATTGCTGTGTTTTGTACAGTCGATGAATGTAAAAGTCAACTATGAAAAAAGACTGACATTCAGTAGTGTAATTGTTGTTTACAGAGCCAAATGAAATAGGGCATGATCTAATAATTTCATGTTTCAGGAGAATCCTGCTTAGCGTCAATTGTCTGCCAAAAATGATGCCACTTTGCCATTTAAAATGAGTTTTCTCACTTGAGACACTTCGCGTCTCTTTCATCATGCGGTTGGCTCTCAAAAGCCCTTTCCAAGACTGCTGTTGTTCACATTGATGAACACGTGACTGCACCTCTCATGCCTCCTCTCTCATCCGGCGTTCAACTAGCAGAGGCGACCTCAAGAACATTAAGGACTCATAGACTAAATGGGTTTAAGTCTGGGTATGGATTTGGTAGTCCATTCAATGTTATTTAGGCTGGGGGGAAATTGCATATAGGTTGCTGTTTGGTCAGGTTTGTTTACCATGAGTCATCCATCCCCTTTTGTGATCTTATACAGTCACACTAAGGACACAATTACCTTTAATGTATCAATTAGCTGTCCTTTTTGGAGCCAGGAACAATGCCTACCGCCTAGTTTGTCAAAGTGTTTTACTTAGGCAAAGGAGGGAATAATGCATTTAAAAACAATGGTTTATGCTACACCCACCAAAAACGGCTCCTTCAATACAAGGGAAGATAGAGGCAGCTGGCATGATGGTGCAGTGGTTAGCACTGCTGCCTCACAGCGAGAAGGTTGTGGGTTCGAGCCCCACTGGCAAGCATGTTCTCCCCTGTGTTGGTGTGGGATTGCTTGGCCAGGTGCTCCTCTTTTCTCCCCACATCATGGAAGACATGCAGCCTATAGGTAACTCCATTGACCATATTCACACAGCAGGCCATTTTGCATCTCATGTCATGCTCAGGTTGGGTTTCCGGAAATAAATGTGTGTGTATAATGGTCAATTGCCTTGACTAAGGCATTGGCATTAGAACAAGAGGCTGTCCCCGGATTCAGATAGATAGATAGATATTCATCCCCTAGGGGAAATTCAGGGTATCTCATAGCTCACACAATAGACAAGTATACAGACGATAAAAAAAGAGACAGACAATGACAGTTTCTCAGTCGTTCAACAACTATGTCCGCATCATGAATTAAACGTAAGCACATGATAAAATGTATGTACATCAGATCTACCAATAATAATAATACAAATGTGATAAATAAAACATGTGTATACAACAGATGTATAAAAACAGGTGTATAAAACAGGTTTATAAAACAGGTGTATAAAACAGGTGTGGGGAAGAGGCAACAAACAAACAACCGCCACAGGTCAGGGTCAAGGTCCCCCGCACTAGACTATGAGTTGTTAAACAGGATCGGTTCAGGATGTCAGGATGGGTTACTGAGGATACCGTGTACATTCCTGGTATATCGTATGTAAATGTACATGGTAAATAAAAAGCTTCTGAATCCTGAGGTGCTGGAAAATAAATAATTAAAATGAGATTGTCTTTAAAAAACAACAAACAAAAAAAACAACAACAACAACAAACATGTTCCGAAGATTCAAGGAAACTGTGTGAAATCCCCTGGAAAGACCCAAAACTGCCCTTTATTAAAACGTGTCCCGGGCCACAACACCCCATGAGCGTTGACCCACCTCCACACTGACTAACTAACCGAGAGCGAGATGTGAGCGGATGACGCAGCCCGACGACTCAGATGGCCCGAAGCTCATGGCGGTGCCCCGTCGCTAAGTTGCTATACAGGAGCAGCAGAACAGCGTGTTGCGCATAAATCTCATTGAAAAAACTCCCCTGTATTAATTACCGTGGATGAGGCTGTCAAAACAACCTAACGGGGGCGACGGGCTCCCTCGACTCAGCCTGAAGTGCTGACGGAGAGGAAACCGAACTGAGCAGCATAGAGGTGGGCGGCTGCTGCCTTATGGTATGGAGGCCTTTTTAATGATCTCCATGAGCGCCCACCGGGGACCTGACGAGGTCATTTAGGTGTGATACTGCCAAACAGCGAGTCTATGAGCCGGGGCTGTAATTTATAGCGTGAGCTTTTCAAAGCATCCAACGTCTAATTGTTGAAATGCACAGCTCGCCGCTCCGCTGATAATGACGCCGTTAAGCAGGTGCAATGGCACGGCGCGGCTCTAAATTTATCTGGACTCTCCGTAACTAGGCCTCTGTTGCGGATAGGCCGTAATGTCGAATTTCCTCTCACACCGCCTACTTTATCCCGTCGGTGGACACGGCGGCCGGAGTCGCGCCAAGGACTTCTGTAGCAACACAGCAGCTGTCTATGCAGTAGTGAGTGGGGGTATGAAATGGCTGGCTGGGGACGGGTACCCAGCGATGCTGAGAGGGAGGGCAGGCAGCTGACCAATGCGGAGCAGACCACAGCATATAGGCTGGCGGCATGGGAGTTCTTCTGGGATGGGACAGGCTGACAGAGTGTTGATGGCGCCTGCACGAGCGGAATTCATAACAAAAGCTCCCAGCAGACGGCTGTTTTGAACTGCATGGCTGATTTGATTTGCATTGTGTGCATGTGTGTGTGAGGGCATGTGTGCGTTTGTGTGCATGCGTGCCTACAGTGCCCGACTGTGCGTGTTTTGTATTTTGCATTTCCTGTGTATTGGCCTCTATGTGTCCTCCAAGGAAAGTCTTCAAGCAAAAAAAACGAAAGAAGCCTTTTAGACAAAGTGATTAAAAGTTGACCCGAGCCGCAATTGATTGGCCTGCCCTGGATCCCCCGATGGAGCGAGTCCAATGAACGAGCTCCATTCTAGTGACAGCAATCATCAAGCACAAAAAGACTACTCAGCTGGGAGCTGCAGAGCGAAAATCAATAGCAACATTATCAACTCAATTACTCAATAGCATCATATCCCCCTATACTCCCCATCCCTGTTGTTGTTTTTACTACGCTCTAGACACCGGAAATAACACATCTCATATTCATTTCAGACTGGCAAAACTCATCGGAAGTGATTTGCCGTCCTGTCCTGAATATAATCTAATAAATATACCCCGATGTTGCCAAGCTCCTTCACTGGGTCACTCAGTAGATTTGATTGATTGAAAACTTTATTAACAGATTGCAGAATGGGAACAATACAGTACGGCTCAATACAAACAACTACTATGAGGATGAAGACCAGAAAAATACTTTTGTCTTGTTTACATAAGGGTCCTCCATGTCATGTATGTCATATATGTTATGATGAATTGAAAATGGGGGACCCTGATGTAAACAAGACGAAAGTCTTTCTCTGGTCTGCATCCCCTTAACAATTGTGTGTATTGAGCTGTACTGTATTGTACCCATTCTGCAATCTATTAATAAAAAGTTCAATCAATTCAATTCATCAAGACATTTATGACATACAAGACATACAAATATACGGTACTGTGTAAAATATTTTTTTTGACATTTACAGGGGCCAGTTTCTAATTGCAGCCACCCGTAGGTGCTCTTTTGCGAGCGGTTTTGAAGGAGGTAGGGATTCACATTCCTTCACAGTTTTGGGTAGGGCGTTCCACATTATTGTGGCATAATTGCGAAACGTGTTTAGTCCCTTGTTTGAGCCGAATCTGGGTTGAATCAATGTGATTTGAGGAACTAGAGAGGACAAAACGATGCGTCTCAACAGCATGGAAAAGAGCACATGGAGAAAATCTGATGGAATCGTATGTATCATGCCGGTGTTTTCAGCACGGCAGTGCTCAAGGAGGGTCCAGAAAGATCCCTGGATAAATGGGGAATTTATAGTTCAATTTCACAATTTCATTCACAAGACGCTAAGGCCCGATGAGGGAATAATACGAGACTGACTCCTCTAATAACACGATTATTTCTCCCCAGTGTTATCATCCCCCATCCGCAGTATTAGACAGTTATGGAATACTGGCCATTTCTAACAAACTCATATCTACTGTAACTAAGTCACATCTAACAACAAATATATTCTCGGATAGGGGTCCCCCCTGAGATGGAATCTAATTAGACGGAGGTCCGCGGCCTGATGTGTCTCAACGTGGGGGTGGTTGATGTGAATGAGGCTGAGTGAGAACCGCTGTGACGTCTGGTACTATCTGGATCAAGTGTTCCCGCTAATCCTACAAATATGACATGTGGTAGGTTTTTATTGCTGTTGATGGTGATAGTGATATATCTCCTTAGACAGGCTCTGACCAAATGCAATACAGAGAGAGAGAGAGACAGGGAGACAGAGGGAGCTCCATGA
The DNA here is from genome assembly GCF_963971535.1 of Notolepis coatsorum. NCBI lineage: Eukaryota > Metazoa > Chordata > Actinopteri > Aulopiformes > Paralepididae > Notolepis > Notolepis coatsorum. The sequence goes on along the minus strand of NC_140176.1, from coordinate 67,103,198 downwards.
TCTGGATACGAGTCATGTGCTGACCTTCCTTGCTCCAGCCTGTCAGGGTGAGAGATCATTATTATCCCTAATGAATTTAACAGCAGATGAATGGGGCTGCAGGCATGTCAAATGTGCATTTATCTCACAGACTCCATGCTGGAGGTCCACTAGCAAAGCCACCGCAGCATGTGAAGTGCAATGACCTTGATCGGTTTGTTGTGTTGTCTGGCTCCAACGATACCACCTCTGTGCTTCTGGACCGTCCGTCCGTTTATCCAACACATGGGTTTACGGTGCATTCTCCAGGTGCTTGTCCGGTTATAGACTGGGACTTTCATTACATAAGTATACAAGGTGATAGTGGTGCTCACTTTGGTTGGAAGGTGGGGACAAATTATTATTGTTATAATTTTTTTATATAAATGTTACGGCAACATATTTTGGCTAAATATGCCTAATTTTATAAATGTGTATTGATAACATATAGTGCTGTAATACAGTTGTCTAATACATATGCATGATCAAGTTCAACAACGTGTGCTTTTATTTTGATATTCCTTAATTCCATGTTGAAATTACGCAATACAGTAAGTGTGGGGTCGCCAAAAAAAATCCTAAATAAAATGGGGTTGTGGTATAAAAAAGTTTGAGAACCTGGACCAGAGGAAACTAGGGTGAAAAATAACTCATTAGATTTACTATTGTTATGGTAATTTGGTTGTTTTTTTGTGTAATTAACTTTTTCAATCGTTTTTATAATCAGTCATTTTTCTCAAGTATTTTAGTTTGAAGTATTATAATTAGTTATATTTTAAATAGCATCCATTACAAAGTAAAAAACTGTATATGCTTTCCATAAACTCTGTGCTAGTCTATAAATTGCAGCGTGTCAATTAGCAGTGAGGGGGGAAATAAGCTGGCGCTAAGTCAACGTAAAGAAATGAAGATGGATGAGCCAGAAAGCAAATCAGCAGAGTTTAAATCCTACTGAAGTCCCATCAACTCAGATGAAGCCGAATATGGACTCTAAGAAATTAGCCGATTACTTTGCCACATCGCAGAGAATCAAGGGACCACTTCAGCTTCAAGTAGGTACTCAAATATGAGCTGACATTAGCTAAAACGCTATCATCCATTTCAGTGATGGTTTGCGTTAGCCTGGTTGTCTCACTAGCTCACTGAACTATAATAATGAGCTTGTTGTTTGCTTGCTAGTTTACCAGATAGTGAGCTTGTGGCATCATTGAATAACAGAATCGTTACCACTCAGATTCAGAGACAAATGAAATAGTGGAATGTAACCTAATTTACAGTATGTTAGGATGCCTGCCCAATATAAACTATAACAGCACTTGTGTGCAATACCAGCGTAAACCATAATAGACTTTCATAACGCAGTCGCAGATTCAAGAATCCCACACTCTCCATGGCACGACGCATACATATTATGCAAAACCCTGTTCATGTGGGTTCTCTATTAGGCTATATCTCGTCATTCTGTTTACTTGGGCTATAACACACTTGCAATTAACTGCACTACATCTGCATTCTTATGTGGACCATTACTTTGCCTCAAGCAGCCACGCACTCACAAGAGCAGAGCTTTCAGTTAGTCATCAACAAAAGTAGCCTATAATCTACTGCTCACTCCTTAGTCAGCTCTTCTCAGCATCTGCAACTATTGGACATGCCTACGAGCTAATCATAATCATCCACTCCACGAATATTGACAATTTCTGTACAATTGATAAAATAATCATGTTTAACAACCTCACTTTAGTTTAACATTTTCACACCAGCAATTTTACTTTTACTTAAGTAAGATCTTTATTGAAGTAATATTATTTTTTACTTGAGTAGGATATGTTTGTACTTTTCCACCTCTGAATAAATCTCCTTAGTGTACTTCAATGGTCCTCAGCCTTTTTTTATTTTTTTTTATCTACTTTTTCTCCCATTTTCTATTTTTCTCCCATCCCAATTTCGTATCGTCCAATTCTACCCTCCCCTGTCTTGAACGTTGTTAGGCCATGACTCCCACAAGCAGGCTGCAATGTGGATACTGCCAATTGTATTAGTATGAACGACCAGCCAAGCTGATAGCAATGCGGAGAGCTGGGCTCGAACCCAGTGTCCCCTGCATTGGTGGTGAGCGCCTTGCCCACTGCACCACCTAGCCGCCTGGTCCTCAGCCTTTTTTTCTTTTTTTGATCCACTTTTTCTCCCATTTTTCTATATTTTCTCCCATCCCAATTTCGTATCATCCAATTCAACCCTCCCCAGTCACGAACGCTGTTTCTTGCCTCCCACAAGCCGGCTGCAATGTGGACTAAGTCATACATAGCACAAGTCCCCTCCGGTACTTGAGGTAACAGCAGTCGCATCTTTTCACCTGCGCAGCTCGATCTCTCAGTGGCGAGGAGTAACGCGTGGGAGGCTCACGCTGCCCCCGACACTTCCTGATTCTACTGCGCAGGCGCACCAACCGACCTGTAGGAGTCGCTGTCCACAACGCCCGATCCCCACCCATCAGTTTCCCACCCCCTAATACGGCCAATGTGTATTAGTATGAACGACCAGCTAAACTGAAAGCAATGTGGAGCGCTGGGCTCGAACAGGCGAGCCCAGCGTCTCCGCATTCGTGGCGAGCGCCTTGCCACTACGCCACGTAGCCTCCCTGGTCCTCAGCCTTTTTAATGTCAACAACCCCCACATTGATACAAGTTAGGACCCACACATTGATACACGTTAGGACCCACACATTGATACACGTTAGGACCCACACATTGATACACGTTAGGACCCACACATTGATACACGTTAGGACCCACACATTGATACACGTTAGGACCCACACATTGATACAAGTTAGGACCCCAACAGTGATACACATTAACCCCCCCACATTGATACAAGTTAGGACCCCCACATTGATACACGTTAGGACCCCCACATTGATACAAGTTAAGACCCCAACAGTGATACACATTAAACCCCCCACATTGATACAAGTTAGGACCCCCACATTGATACATGTTAGGACCCACACATTGATACACGTTAGGACCCACACATTGATACACGTTAGGACCCCCACATTGATACAAGTTAGGACCCCCACAGTGATAAACGTTAGGACCCCCACATTGATACACGTTAGGACTTCCACATTGATACACGTTAGGACCCCCACATTGATAAATGTTAAGCCGTGGACCTCCATTTCATTAGCTTTTGTCTTATTCCTTGTTGTAACTAATTCCTGAATTCCATAGCTGGCAATACTGTAGGTGGGGACATAACATTGGAGAGAGTGACACCTATGATTTAGAGAAGAGAAATGGTGAAATTAAACTATTTAAATTTGTAATCAAAGTAACTAACTTCTCCTCTGGGGACCCCCTGGAACCCCCTCAAGTACCCCAGGGGTCGCCGGACCCCTCGTTGAGAATCACTGTTCTGCCTGACTGCCTGACAGGATGAGCAGGTTTACAAGTGTGACGTGTGCTAACAATGCCCAGGTGTTGCGTCTCTCTGAGTGCCTTTCTTTTTTTTATTTTTATATCAATTTTACAGATCAAATACAGTAATAAATAATACCCCTTTCACATTATACACCACCCCCCCCCCCCCCCTCCCCCCAGCAGCTCGTTCCCCCCCTTCCTCCATTTTCTATCTCCTAGTAGGTTTCCCACCATGAGTGCAGCTCCCTTCCACATCTCAACCGTCCCCACCTTGGCTCTATTCAGCCTCGCTGTAGAAAGCTCCAACATTATAACCTCCAGGAAGTATTCCAGCCATTCTTTTGTGCACAGTGTATGGGGCGGAACCCAACGTTGTACTATTAATGTATTTGCTGCTGTCAATCCAGCTAACCATAATTTCCGCTCTTTACTTGTCAGCTCCATGTTAGAGTCATCATTTAGCAATAGAATAATAGATTCCTTGGGGATCATCTTGCCAGTAAGATTAGATAGAGTCAAGGCCACCCTCCCCCAAAATTCTCCTACTTGTGGACAATCCCACATCATGTGCATAAATGTACCCGGCACACTCTGAGTACATAGATCACAATTCGGGCCAGGTGTATATTTCATATGATATCTCAACAATGGAGTATGGTAAGCTCTTTGACACATTTTGACGTGAATCAGTTGGTGGTTTGGATTTTTTGAGGAGCAAAATATGTTCTCCCACACTGTGTCCCAGTCAATCTCCTCTCCTTCTACATTCAGGTCCTTGTTCAACTTCTCCGCTAGAGGTAAATCCTTCTGTCAGTGATTGGATGTACTGGTACATTATCGACACTAGTCCCCTGTTGGGGAATATGGCCATCCATTCCACAATTGGGTGTATCCGTAGTTTATGTCCCAAGGTACTCCATTAGCACGGACCCCCGATAGCATTTGAAGATATAAAAAGAAAGAGGTCCTGGGTACCTCCGAGCGAGCACACAAATCCTGAAAGCTAGTAAGCCCTTCTGAATCAAAGATGTCTCCCAGATGCCTCACCCCTTTTGCCTCCCATTCCACAGACTGAAATGGTTTGCCACCCCTTGTAATATCCCTATTCTTCCAGGGGGTATTATTGTGCCATTTCCAATTGCCTTTCAGACATTTCTCGATGGCTCTAAAAGTACTAATAGTGTAGGCTATAATTGGACCAAATTTTGTTCTGCATTGACTGTCAGTTATACCGGAGAATAACACATCATCCAACCTTAATGGATGTACCAATATCTTTTCAATTGCTTTCCATGCTCCTGATGTAGAGTGGTGTAGAGTGGAACGCCATAAAGTTGTCATAAAGTTTGGGAGTGCTAACCCCCCTTCCAGTTTTAGTCTCTGCAGGGTAGAGAATTTAATCTTCGGGTGTTTCTTATTCCAAATACATCCCCTCAGTAGTTTATCCACCCTTTTCCAAAATCCTGTTGGCGTTGGAAGCGGTATCATCATGCTTATGAAGTTTATTCATGGTAATATATTCATTTTCACAGTGGCAATCCTTGTCTGAAGTGAGGCAGGTAGTTTATCCCATCTATTTACATCTCTCTCAACCGCTCTAAAGATATTCTCGTAGTTGGACTTCACTATATTGGGGAGGGAGTTCTGTATATGCACACCCAAATACATTATCTCCTTTTTTACAGGGATATCTTGGGAGAGTGACAGTCTTTGTGGCTCCATTCAGTAACATTAATGCAAATTTCGTCCAGTTAACCTTGTATCCCGACAATTTCCTATATTCTTCTAGTGTCATCATCATTCAGCGATGATATTGATGCATTGATGTCCGTTACATAGATCAGTACGTCATCTAGGCAAAATCTGCATATGGCTAGCTGATAACAAACTATCATTACACATGGGCAAAACAGAGTCCATTCTCTTCGGTTCAAATAACAAACTCAGCAAGACCGACGGCTTCTCAGTTACAGTGGGTGACAATATTGTCACAAGGAAAGAAGATATTACCTACCTGGGTTCCATCCTAGAGGCAAATCTTTCCTGTGACAAAATGGCATCCAATGTAATAAAAAAAAGTCAACCAACAAACTCGATTCTTGTACCGGATCTCCCCACTGGTAAACAAGAATACCCTGAAGACTCTGGCAGGAGCACTCATTCAAGGGTACTACAACTATGCTTGCACCTTATGGTACCAAAGCACCTCAAAGGCGCTAAAAACAAAATTACAAACATCTCAAAACAAACTGGTCAGACTACTGCTTGACCTTACTCCTAGAACCCACCTCACCCCTGCCCACTTTGACAACCTAGGATGGCTTAGAGTAGACGACAGAGTACAGCAACTTGCAATGGGCCTGGTCTACAAGATACACTACACGACCAAGGTACATGTCAAAATACTTCCCAAAGGTCAGTGAATACCACGATCACAACACCAGAGGGAGCTCCACAAATCATGTTAAACCCAGATTCGGCTCAAACAAGGGACTAAACACGTTTTGCAATTATGCCACATCAATGTGGAACGCCCTAAAGCTGTAAAGGAATGTGAATCACTACCCACTTTCAAAAACACTCTCAAAAAACACCTACGGGAGACTGCAATTCGAAACTGGCCCCTGTAAATGTCCTAACACAACCCCCTCCAATGTACAGTAAATTACCAAGTATGGTCTTGTCAATATTCCAATGTACAGTTTTGTTTGTATAGTTGTACAGTGTCCCCCACCCACCCCTCCTACCCAACCCCCCCCCCCCCCCAATCCAATGTACAGTTTCTACGCCAAATGTATATACTCTTTTTTTCTGGACTCTTTTTGTATCACAAACAGTACTGTATTTGCAAATCTGGTATGTCATAAATGTATAGATGTAGCAGTACTGTCTATCAGTATGTCATGTATGTCATATATGTTACGATGAATTGAAAATGGGGGACCCTGATGTAAACAAGACGAAAGTCTTTCTCTGGTCTGCATCCCCTTAACAATTGTATGTATTGAGCTGTACTGTACTGTACCCATTCTGCAATCTGTTAATAAAGTTTTCAATCAATCAATCAATCTGCGAATGCCGAGATTGTATGTTTAGATGATTTTATCTGGATAGGAGCAACAATTTGGTTCCTTCTAAGGTGTTGGGCTAACGGTTCAAGAGATAAAATAAATAAACTGGGTGAAATTCCGCATCCCTGTTGTGATCCTCTAAATATGGGGAAGGGATCAGAGTGCAATCCGTTGGTTACTACCATGGCCGTCGATTTCGCATATAGAGTTTGTATCATGTCTATGAAACCTTTTCCCATGCCGAATTTCTCTAGCACCATCCATAGGTATGGCCACTCGAGGCTGTCGAAGGCTTTTTCGGCATCCAACCGCACCCGGTGTATCCTGATGTTGTGTCTCATGTATGATGTGTAGTAGTCGCCTGATGTTATCCGCCGCTAGGCATCCCTTCATGAACCCAGTTTGGTCTCCATGAATCAGTTTGTCCATGTATTTTTCTAGTCGCCGAGCTAATACTTTAGAGTACAACTTTTTGTCTGAGTCAATCAGAGATATTGGACGATAATTGGAGCATTCCTTGTGATCCTTCCCTTTCTTGGGGATTAGTGTTATCAGCGTGTTGTTAGTATGATCGCCCCTTTTTCAATAGCTGAATTTGTGGCACTGAGTATGATTGGCCCCAATAGATCCCAAAAGTGTAGTAGGAACTCCAGTGGAATGCCGTCCGGTCCCGGCGATTTCCCGTTCGACATGCTTTTTAATGCATTTTCCAATTTTCCCAAAGATAGTGGGTGAGATAAGTCTAGTGCTTCCTGTTCGTCCAACGTGGGGAGATTTAAATTGTCTAAGAAGTTGCTACATCTACTAGGGTCGAAGTTTATCGTTGATTTATATAGATCTTTGTAAAAGGAATGAAATGTTTCATTAATCTCCTTTGGGTGCGAGACCAGACCTTTAACATCCGATTTTATTATTCTATTATTCGATCTATATCTATTGCAGCTCTTGATTTGGTCTGTTTTAGTTTAAAAGCTAATAGTCTACTAGGTTTAATTCTGTCTTACCCTATGCATGATGAACTCTGCCCGCCTTATTAAAAGATTGTTGAGTTCTGATTTTAATACCTTTAGCTTACTATAGACTGGCTCAGAATATTTGCTTTCCAATTGTTTCTCCATTGACCTACACGATACCTCCAGTGTATCTATTCTGATGTTGCATTGCTTCTTAAGGTGGGAGGCATATGATGAAGTGAATCCCCTAATACACCCTTTGCTTGCCAGCCAGATGAATCTAGCGTCTTCCACTGACCCCTCGTTGTGTTAAAGAAATTCGGGAAATTCCTTTCTAAATGTAGTGATAAATGTTTGATCCTGTAGGAGTGTTGTGTTGGATCGCCATCTAGGTGTTTTGTTAAGTTTGAAACTCAAGTCCACCTTCATCAGCAGTGGGTTGTGGTCAGATAGTACCGCTGGGAGTATCTGCATGGGGTCTATACAGTCCTTTAGGCCTCTGGACATTAGGAAATAGTCAATTCTCGAATGAGATCTATGATATGCTGAAAAGCATGTGTAGTCTTTCGAACCTGGATTTTGCACACGCCATATGTCTAGTAAATTTAGGTCTTCTATCATGTCGTTTAGAGCCTTAGATGCTGCTATTTGGCCAGGGCCCGCAGATGTGTTAGATCTGTCCAACCTAATGTCACACACCGCATCCATATCCCCACCGATGATCAATTCATAATCTATTAATGCTAGTAATTCTTTTGTGAGTTCAGGGGAAACGTTTTTGTCAAAGATCGTTGGTGCATAGATTGAGATGAAGGCCACTTTCTTCCCATAAATGGATGCGCACAAGTATGCTATTCGCGCAGATGAGTTCCCACTACACTTTTCTATTACAAATGCTGAGTTCCTTTTGATCATGATCACTGTCCCTCTAGAACTAGAACTTCCGCATGATGATACCGTTACCTTATACATTGTTTTGAAGCAGGGGGACATCTTTCTCCCGTAGGTGCGTTTCCTGGATAAATGCCACATCTGTATTTTAAGTAAGTTTCAAGTTTCTTTAATAGTTGTCATACAGAAGTACAGAATACTTTTATACAAAATGCTTCTTACTGTTGCGCCCCAGAGACTGTGCAAGACAAGATAAGTATGAAATAAAATAACATAGTATAGCATGTAAATTATAAGTAAAAAAAAAGGTCACAGTGTTCAGTATAGACATATGTACAATGTTCGATGCAGAATAGACGTAACTGAGTTACCATATAATATACAATACTGTGCAGTGTACTAATATACAATACTATATAGTGCAAGGCAGAAATGGGATGAGGTGCAATTTAGGTACAATTTACAGTAGGTGTACGAGTTGTAGTGCAAATCCTTTATCAATATATATAAAGTGTGTTTGTGTGATCTAAAGTGTGGAGAGTGGGTGCTGCAGTGTGTTGTTTGTTTAAGTGAGTGTGTGCGTGTGGGTGTGTGTGCTGTGTGCATTTGATGGTTGTTGCATAGTGTTTATTGTTCGTTTAGCAGCCTGATGGCCTGGGGATAGAAGCTTCTTCTGAGTCTTTCTGTGCTCGCCTTAAAACTCCGGTATTGCTTGCCTGACCGCAGCAGTTCAAAGAGGCAGTTGTTCGGGTGGCTCGAGTCCTTAATAATTCTCTTAGCCTTCCCCTTGCACCGCTTGTTGTAAATGTTCTGGAGGGTGGGAAGCCCCCCTCCAATTGTGCGTTCGGCTGAACGTGTCACTCTTTGTAGTCTGCTACGGTCTTGTGCAGTGCTATTCCCAAACCAGGAGGTGATGTTGCCAGTCAGGATGCTCTCTATTGTACACGAGTAGAAGTTCCTAAGGATCTTCTGACTGACTTGGAACTTCCTTAGGCGCCTGAGGAAGTAGAGGCGTTGTCGTGCCTTCTTCACAACACTGTCAATGTGTGTGGTCCATGTCAAATCCTCGGATATGTGGGCTCCGAGGTACTTGAAACTGTTCACTCTCTCAACCGGTGCCCCGTCGATGCTGAGGGGGCTGTAGTCCTTGACCCCCGACCTCCTGAAGTCCACAATAATCTCTTTTGTTTTGCTGACGTTCAGGGAGAGGCAGTTCTCCTGACACCACTGTGACAGGTTCTCTACCTCTTCCAGGTAGGCCCTTTCGTCGTTGGCAGAGATCAGGCCCACCACTACTGTGTCATCAGCAAATTTGATGATGGTGTTGTTGTTTCGCTGTGCTACGCAGTCATGTGTGTACAGGGAGTAGAGGAGGGGGCTCAGAACACAGCCCTGGGGGGCCCCTATGTTGAGCGTGATGGATGAGGAGGTGCAGTTGCCTGCTCTTACCACCTGGGGTCTGCCCGTCAGGAAGTCCAAGACCCACTGGCAGAGGTCATAGTTCAAGCCCAGGTCCCTGAGCTTGGCTATGAGTTTGGAGGGGACTATGGTATTGAATGCTGAGCTGTAGTCGATGACAGCATTCTCACATAGTTCCCCTGCCTCTTGTCCAGGTGTGATGCTGCTGTGTGCAGCACATGGGCTATGGCGTCCTCCGTGGACCTGTTGGGGCGATATGCAAATTGCAGAGGGTCCAGGTTGATGGGGAGGGAGGAACAGATGTAGCCCTTCACTAGCTTCTCAAAGCACTTCATGGCTATGGAGGTGAGGGCTACAGGGCAGTAGTCGTTGAGGCAAGCGGGCGTAGATTTTTTGGATACAGGGATGATGGTGGACTTCTTCAGACAGGTGGGGATGACAGCCTGTTCCAAGGACAGGTTGAAGATGTCAGTGAATACCGGGGCCAGTTGGTCGGCACAGACTTTTAGGACGCGGCCGGGGATGCCGTCCGGTCCTGCTGCCTTCCTGATATTCACTTTTTTAAAGATCCGTCTCACCTCATGCTCTGTTACCCTGAACACTGAGTCTCCATCAGCAGACCCCCCCCCCCCCCCCCCCATTGCCGTGGTTTGTAGGCCGGTGTTTTTATTCACAGCCTCAAACCTTGCATAGAAGGAATTGAGATAATTTGCTAAGGAGATGTCACTGTTCAGTTTGAGGGAGGTGCCTTTGTAATCTGTCATTGTTCTGAGGCCCTGCCACATGCCTCTAGAGTCAGCCTGTTCAAACTGAAGTTCAACTTTATCCCTGTAATGCCGTTTTGCCTCTATTACTGCTCTCCTGACGTTGTATCTTGCCATCTTGTGTTCTTCCATGTTGCCTGTCACCAGCCCGGTGTTGTATGCTGATGTGCGCACTTTCAGAGCCTCACGGACGGATTTGTCTACCCAGGGCTTTTGATTTGGGTAGATTTTAATTGTGGTGGAGGGGATTGTTTCTTCTACCAGAGTACAGACATAGTCAAGCACCGTTTCAGTGTATTCGTTAATATTGGATGTGTTATCACGGAATACACTCCAGTATGTGCAATCAAGTGCAGCTTGGAGTGACTCCTCTGACGTCACGGTCCAACGCTTAACCTCTCGTGAGACCACCGCCGTTCGCTTGAGACTTTGTTTATACTTTGGCAAAAGAAAAATGGCGGCGTGATCGGACTTACCGAATGGACTAAGAGCCTGTGACTTGTACCCATTCTTAAATTGCGAGTATACATGGTCTAATATGTTCTCGCCTCTGGTGGGACAGGTCACATGCTGATAGAAATTCGGCAACACCTTTTTAAGACGCGCGCTGTTGAAATCGCCCAGAACCACAATGGCAGCGTCAACGTTTGCTGTCTGGAGTTTGTTTACCTCGTCGTGAAGTTTTGAAAGTGCGGCCCCAGTGCTCGCGTGTGGTGGAATATACACTCCGATGAGTATGATGGACGTCAGCTCTCTCGGAAGAAAGAAGGGTCGACATTTGATCGCGATAAACTCCAGGTCTGGGGAGCAGTGGTTAGACAATTCCTTTGCGTTGCCTATATCGCACCACTCCTTGTTTATCATGAAGGCAATGCCGCCTCCCTTCGTCCTTAGTGACTCCGCCGTCCGGTCTTTGCGGAGGACAAAGAAGTGGTCTGCCGGTTCTATTGCATGATTCGGGACATCAGGAGACAGCCAAGTTTCTGTGAAACAGAGGACATTACAGTCCCGAATGTCCCTCTGGAATTGGATCCGTGCTCTGATGTCGTCCAGTTTATTTCCTATCGATTGCACATTGGCCAACAATATGCTGGGCAATGTGGTTCTGTGTCGTTTGGACCTCAGTCTGTTCCGGACCCCGGCTCTCTTCCCACGTCGTCGCGGCCTTTCCTGGCTTTGGCCATGGCCACAACAAAGGATCTCAGCGGGCCACTGCTGCTGTTCTGCAATCCGATCCAGAGAGCAATCCAATCGGTAAGTTTTCCTTAATCCAATGTCAATGATTGACTGACGGTCATACACATATAATGCACCAACAGTAGGTGCAAATAAAACTCTTAATACTATAAAAATTAACAAAAGAAAGCACAGTCTCGACGGAGCGATCAGAGGCAGCCGTTCGTTGCGGCGCCATTTCACCCTTTTAATTTTCTTATTCAACCCCCTAACATTGTAGCTGACTAGTGTGAGATTAACCATTATTCCATATCCTTATGATTCCCCTTTGAGTTTGAGTTTCCAATAGTATCCCTTCCATATCTAAGTGCATCCCGAGACTGCCCGAGAAGCCTAGTTTAGTTAGAAGCTCCTAATCCCCTACATCCAATTATATTACCCTCAGTTGTCTAAATTCAACATTACTATAAACATTGTAAACATTGTGAGCCTTTTGTGCATTCGCCGTATAATAATAATAATAATATAATGCAGGACCTCTTTAGGGGGTCTTTATTCGGCATGCAACGAACTGGACATGCAATTGGAGCGGCACACACACACCGGGATATACACACACACACATTCATTGTCTTTTTCTCAGTCGCCGATGCGATTGAGTCTCTGCGCCTAACCCATCCCGTCGTCATTCCCCCCATGGGCAGCCGGGAGCAGATAGGGCGTCAACGTGAGCCGCGCCCCCGGGGACCAATCCAAGTGCTCCTGTCCGTCTTCGTCAAGGACGCCACAGCGTTAGCGATCTGTTGTTGTGCATGTTTTTCCATTGGGTTTATCTTATCAGGGGGGAAACCCTTGCGAGCACGGGAGAACATGCAAAACTCCACACAGAAAGGCCTGGGAGATACCCCACCTGGGTACTTGGCATCATGGAAACCTGGTACCCAAGCGGGAATCGAACCCTGGACCTTCTTGCTGTGAGGCGACAGTGTTAACCACTACACCACCGTGCCGTATGCAGCCTAGACAGCGTATTCCGAACATTAACCATTACGCATTAAATGTTAATCCTTAGACCTCAGTGAGACTATCGACTGGGCCTCCCACGAGAATGTTAATTATATTGCCCTCAGTTATCCAGATCCGACATATCAGTTACTATAGCCAATACAAACATTATGATACTTGTGCATTCGCCAGAACAGTAACCCTTAACACTTTGAGTGCCAACGACGAGATTTCTCGTTAGTTCATGCCAACCGTTCAGTGCCAACGACGAGAGATCTCGTTTTTTTTATTAGCGATTTCCATTCATATTTCATCAATCTAGCCCAGGGGTGCCCAACCTTTTTTTAACCAAGATCTACTTTTTAATTTACCACCTAGCCGAGAGCTACCAGCCAAAATTTTACCTACTATGGCATATAATATTTTTTGTCATGTGCATATTGAATGGATATATAATATAATATGATATTTTATATATCATTGTAACGGTGTAGCGTAGCGATTACAAGAATGACGAGACTAACTTCTCACGTTGGGCATGCAGGCAGCATGACCCATTTATTTCACACTCTGCATACACAGACAACACACACACTCAATACAATGGGCATGAGAAAACATGTTTACATTGCCAAAGCAAAAGTGGAACAATACAATCAAAACAAAAATGATATATGTACAATTAAAAGGGAATTGGAATGATGTGTAAACAGAGCTGTCACATTGCAACTGACAACACACTAGTGTTGTCACGATACTGGAATTTCGATCTTCGATACGATACCTTGAAAAGTATCGATATTCGATACCATTTTCGATACCACAAGGAAAAATAAAGATAAATTTAGCTTTTGTTGCTGGTCGATTCTCCTCAGCTTCTCTCTGGTACTATAAGAGAAGATAAATATAACACTTTTAAAACCCTTTGTTTATCTTTAGATCAGACATTTAAAAATAACTAAATGATCTAATCTTAGAAATTAAGTAAAGTTAATAGTACTGCATGTTAAGCATAACAGATTGATTGATTGATTGAACATTTTATTAACAGATTGCAGAATGGGTACAATACAGTACGGCTCAATACACACAATTGTTAAGGTGAGGCAGACCAGAGAAAGACTTTCGTCTTGTTTACATCAGGGTCCCCCATTTTCAATTCATCACAACATTTGACATACAGATAAACAGTACTGTTACATCCAGCCATTTATGACATACAAGATACAGTACTGTTTAAGAGACAGAGTTTCTAAAAGAGAGTATATACAGTTAATTTACTTCTGACCATTATAGTCTAAGTATTTTCCTATGAACTAAAACTCATAAGACCACATAAGGCTAGCATCATTCAGTTACAGCTATATTGGCCAACATTAGCCAGCTATCTAGCCAGCTACTGCACCACAAACTGCCAGCCAGCCAGCTGGCTACCTTAACCCACAATACAACAGCTATCCAGCCAGCTACTGCACTACGAACTGCCAGATTGATTGTTTGAAAAGCTAGCCAGCTGGCCACCCCCAATCCAGCCAACCGTACAAATTACGGTCTCAGCCAATCACATCGATTTGTACAGTTAGTTAGCTAGCCATTCCATTGCGAATTAAAAGGTAGGCCAGTATTAGCTAGCTAGTAGCTAACGTTAGCCAACTGAGAATGATAGCTAGCTAACCAACAGCTGCAAGCCTGCAAACAACAACGCTGTTGATATAATGAGCTATCCGTAGTAGGGCTGACCTTAAATTTTTTTTGGGGAATTCGAAGCTTTGGGGCCAAGATTCGATTTTAATTCGAAGCTTCGAGATACATTTTTTTTTTATATTTTTTTTTAATGTTGTGGGACTTGTACAGCACTTTGTTCAACTTTCTCAGTGCTGTAAAGTTTAAACCTTTTTAAATCTTAGACAAACAAAACACTTTGCTTTCATGAAATATTGTAAGCCGTCATTTGAGGCTTTATAAAATCAGCATAATGAACACATCTGTCAGTGCCGAGTCCGACCTCATCTTAAATAACAAACAGCATTGCTTGTTGTAGTTAACAAAGAGAGGCAGAGTTGATTTTGCAAAAAAAAAAAGAAAAAAAAAATTATAATCTAATTTTATGAATCGAGATCTACTTGAAATCAGTCCGCGATCTACCTGTCGATCGCGATCGACTGGTTGGGCACCACTGATCTAGCCTCACGTTACCACTGGAACTCTCTCTGAGCTCCATTGGGAAAATACCGCCCCCTATCGTCTCTCCGGATGGTACTGCACCCCTTTGGATTGGATTGAATGAAACGCATGGAGAAAAAAAATCCTGCTTCTACATTTTACTTGTCAGACAAGTAACCCGAGACAATCAAAGTCATTGCCGACCACCAGAACAGTGGATAATGTGTGTTTCCAGTACCCAGCGTTGGATCAATAAACGCGATCGATATTTGGAATGGCGATCAGGAATTGGAATAATCTTTTTGGAGAACATCTGATCTGAGGTAAGGAATCTATTTGACCAGTCTTGGGATAATCAGAGCTTTTTTCACAGATATATCAACGTGGGCCCTATGTGTGTGTGTGTGTGTGCTGATCAGGAAATGAATAATATAAAAAAGTTTTTTGTTTTGTTTTTGTTTGTTTGTTTTGTTTTGTTTATTTTGTTATTGTTTTGTTGTTCATATTCTGTTTGTATCTGTGTTCAGGCTCCCTCCAAAAGCTTTAAATAGCTTCTTGGGAGACCTGGCACATGCACACAATTTGCGACATGTTATCACATGAGGATACTCGCATGTAAAATGTATCGTGTGTGTGTGTGTGAATAAAAAAAAAATTCATTCATGAAATCGATTTTTCAGCCCGCTTCTATAGCGTGCATAAATACTATCGATAATCTAGCGTTTATTTGAAAACTATGCAGAAATAGGCCGAAAAATTACAATGTTTTTTGTGTATTCCAGTGTATTCCACTAAAGGGCGATTATCACAGAATCTTTATATTTTCCTGAAACTTTAAAAAAACAAGAGTTTTTCAAAATGGTATAAAACGGAAATGAACCGATTAAAAAACAATCCGTTTCGACAATGTTGACTGCAAACAAGTCATTGATAAGCGACGGCCATATTAGACACATAGCCATAATTTAAGATATAGTTTACGCGTTCGCAAATATGAGAGCTCTATCATTGAAGTGGGTGGTGGCACGCAACAGGGTTCCGGGGCACCGCATGGCTGGCACGGGAAGTGTTAAGCATTAACTGTTAAGCATTTAAACATTAGGCATCAGTGATACTACCAACTGGACCTCCCGTGTGAATGTTACAGGATTCAGAACTTCGAGTAGTAGTCATGGTACTTGTGGTCACTGCATATCCTCCTTCTCCGCCGGCGGGGCTGAGGGTCCCGGGGTGTTGTGTAGTTGCTTGTTTAGTGACCTCCGCATGGGTCTGCCTCTCCTATCGTCGTCCAGAAAGCGCCTGACCTCCTCCGGTGATGTGAACGAACGTAGAACACTGACGTAGTTCATCTTCAATGTAGCCGGGTATATCAGATAGGATACACAATTCTGCTCCTTTACCACTTCTGCGTACGCCTTCCTCCTCTCGTTTGTGTGGGCGCTGTAGTCTGCGTAGAATCTAATGGTCCTCCCTTCACCCTGTATGGGTCCGGTCTTTCTCGCTTCTCATGCCCCTTTCAAGATAGCCTCCCGGTCCTGGAAACGAAGTACTTTGAAAATCATGGTGCTCTGTCCGTCTTCCCTCAGGGAGTAGATCCTTTGGGCGCGCTCAATATGCATCTCCGCCCGACTAACGTGTCGATCCATTTGGGCAGCATGTGTTTCAAAAATCCCCCGGCATCCTTTCCTTCCCTCCCGGCTGCTATTCCGGTGATTATAATGTTATTTAGTCTGTCCTGGTCTTCGAGCGATGCCAATTTGGATAGAAGTTTATACACTTCAGCGGTGTTGTTGTCCACCTCACGTTTTATTTCCTTAATCCCCATCTGCAGCTTCTCCACCTTTTCATACAGCGCTCTAAATTCCGCCATGTGCAAGCTGACTGTAGCCTCCAGGTCACCTATGGCTTTGCTAACAGACCTTTCCTACTTGTTCGGATTGTTTCCCAAACTCTTTTGTCACCATATACAGCAAGTTTTCCATCTGCTTCTGTATCTGTGTTTGTAATTGTGTCTACATCTGTGTCTGCCACGTCGCGTTCATGGCCATCGCTCTTTGCCATAGGCTATCCCCGTCTTGATCCAAGTTAGCCATTGTTTTTATGCTAGCAGTTCCCACCTGTTCGCCTAAGCAAAAAAATCTAAGCAAATGAATAAAGGGAAGATGATTTTTTGTAGATACAGAATTCTGCCATCTTTTTTATAATGTACATTTCTCCACCATTTTTCATCATATTGCAACACCGTTTTTTGCTAGACGTTCACAGAAAGGTAGAGAAACTAACTGCATTCTGTTTTATGGCAATAACGTTCAGGTTTGTGGGAGATAATCCCAAAAAATAAGAGAAATAAAAAAGTGAATCCAAAAGTCAGATGATTGACAGGGGCTGGCGTGAGCTGGGTAGGGTAGTTTTTCGAAATTCGAAAGCCCCGAGTCTCTTCCAGTTCCTTCAAAAGACTACACTCACTTTTGGCTGCTCCACTTCCTCCTATCAATATGCGCCGGTTTCCGACTCAATGCCCTGAGATTTCTATAATCTTATATATTTCACTAATAACAGTTAAAATCATTGGTAAACAAACGTAATGCTGAAAATATACACTTTTACTGTATATTTCGGGCATAAGAGGTTGTGAGGCCCAAATTAAAAAGACATTAGCAACTTCAGAGGGTGGGACATATAAACACATTTACTATCAAATAGCATTGTGATGCTGAACAACAGGACCAATTGACTATACTGACTATGTGTTTAAAACATTTTAAATAAACATTTACAGATTTCTTTTTTTTTTAAATGGCTAAACATGGTTTTGTAATTTTGCAACCGTGGGTCTCACAGGGTACTTTTAACCCTGTGACGCCCAAATGAGGCCAGAGGGTGAGACCTATAAACACATGAAGTCGTGCCGTGATTGAAAAAAAAAGTTGAGAAACGCTGGTATATGGTGTGGCTCTTTGTGGTACCACAGTAATTTTTGTGGCTCTTAATCTCTGACTGGTTGGCCACCCCTGAGCTAGACCATCATACGTGCAGTCTCCCTCTGAGTGCCTTTCTAGTTGCAGATCTTCTGTTCTTTTCTCCTAAAAGGAGCCTGTGAGGAAATGTGAATATTAATGGACCAGTTGCCTTGAACAGCAGGCGTTTGTCAGGAGCTTGGATCAGATTCATCACTTTAACCTGCTCTGCTCTGCTCAGGGGCGTGTTATGAGTTCGCCACAGCACAGCAGCTGCCTCCAGCTCTGCAACTCATACTTCATTACTTCAAAAGGATATGGATATGTGTGTGTGTGTGTGTTAGAGTGACCACATCTGTATGATCCAAATGCAGGACAGATATTGTGGGACATTTGTGGAAAGGACAGCACTGAATCGTGAATACTTATTCATAATAATTATGTTTACATAATGTATTTAGCATTTCAATCTAAATATAAGCATTTATTAAAAGCACAAGATTGCTGTGACCCAATTGCTTATTATACGCATACAATTATACAGAAGACCATACCCTGCTATTGAATTACCTACCGACCACTAGAGGTGCCCGAGTCCCTACTCATTCAATAGGCTATAATTAAAATGTATACCCTGTGTATCTGTCATCTATCTTGTAATGTGATACTGGAGTACATACACTGTCTACACTGGATCCCTTCATTCTACACCCATCCAGAACACTACAAAGATCAGAATTCTTCATTAAATGATAGTCGGACAATTGTTAAAATCATAATACTTTTATTATTTACATTGTATTTACATTTACATTTTGTCATTTGGCTGACACTTTTATCCAAAGCGACTTACAAGTTCTGTACGACAAGTCAGCAGGAAGGGTACAACTCTTACAGCTGAGTAACAATGATCATCAAACAGTGCTGAAACTTGGGTGTTGCAGTGTTGAGTGCATAGTAGTAAAGACATTATTAGTATAGTGGGAAGAGTGCATGACTGTTAGATTCTGATCAATCAGCCGGTATCACGTCTACGTCTGTTTGGCTTGTGTTCTCATTTCCATCCACTGACTCTGCGTTGTGTATTTGATTCCCCCGACGTCTCCTCATACTGGCTGATACAACCTTATCATTCCCCGTTAGTGCAATCCGCCACCATAATGTTTCACCACCTTCGTAAGAATTCGACACTTGACAGCGTACTACCTTACAAGGAAAAGCGTTGTTTATTCCATAAACAGAAAGCCTCAGCTCAGATGGTATCACATTGTATTGTCCTTGAAAAGTCTATTTTTTCTTTTTTTTTTGATCTTTTCCCCCCTCCATTTTCCTCCGATTTTCTCCCATCCCAATGTTAGTCGTATGCCAATTCCCAATCCCTTCCTGGTCGCTGCGCACTTACCCCCCACAGTCAGATCATCTGGGAGAGTGGAGGTTATCACGTGCTTCCTCCGACACACGTCCAGCCAATCAACGCTTCTTTTCACCTGGCAGCGCGGATCCTCCCTGAGAGGGCGTAGCGTGTGGAAGGATCACACTATCCCACTCAGGTCCTATCCGCGCTTAGCAGGCGCCCCGACCGAACTGTAGGAGTCGCTGTTTACAACAACCCGGACCCACCCCGCTAGCTTCTCCCACCCTCTAATACAGCCAATTGTATTAGTGTGAACGGCCAGCCAAGCTGGTGACAACCCCGGAGCTGTGAGCTGGATTCGAACAGGCAAATCCAGCTCACAGCTTCGGGGTTGGTGACGAACGCAATCTCCGCTACGCCACCTAACCGCCTTGAAAAGTCTATTCTAATGATCTCTCCTTTAACCCCGCTCGGGGATTCTCGCGGCCTGGTGGTTATTCCAGAAGCCTGTCGTCGTGGTCGTGCCACGTCAGTCGCTTCCAAGTCTCTGATGGTTCCTCTCTCCTCTGTGGTTCGTTTCTCAGTCGTTCTTAGTCTCAGTCAGTTTGTAGTCTGCCCTTACCCAGAACCACTGTTCGATTTATATGATCTTCATCATAGCAACGACGGCCCCGCCCCTCTTCTGGTTACTAGGTGCCGCTGCCATGACAACTGCTTTAACCTTTACACACATCAAAACGTGTCATTACTGTCAAAACCTCCATCGCTCTGCTCCTGTGGCTCCTGCTGCTGTATCAGCTTGTGTTCTAGATCGGAATGTAAACATTCTGCCCTGCTCAGTGTGGTGCTCACACTAACACCCTGCTCGCTCTGAACCACCGTCTCCTGCTTCCACCACCGTCTCCTAAACCATGCACATTTCGACCTCTCTGACCTGGCCCCTTTTAGATGCGGTCATCTCCCCCAATATATACATCACATACATTGAAAAACCACCGATTTCTCTCAATGATAGTAGAGGATAGTATTTAATTTTTTCATTTCAGATATTGATTGAAGAAGTGTGTTTTTAGTCGACGGCAAAACTTTATTAACATTTGAAACATTAAAGATTTGAATGTATTGAATTGGAAGGATAATAAGTAACAGTACAGATAATCTAAGCAATTGCTTATTATACCCATATAATTGGTATAGAATACACATTGAAACTCCAGCAAATAATAGGAAACAAATTATTAATCTCTTAAAAGCATTCAAAGTAGTCTAGAGGGAACAATAGGCTAAGTCAAGTAGGCCATATGGCTATAGAAAAAAAAACATTACTGCATGTCCTTACAGTACCTCTCCCAAAACACAGATTGCTCAAAGTGTGCATGTGTGTGCTGGTGTGTAGTCTAGGCTACTTGCAGTGCATTAGTGCATGGATGATCACTAATAAGAGCACAAAAACTATAATAATTGATACACCAGTATTTTACATTTGAAGCATGAGTTTATTGAAATGCCTGACATGTTTCTTCTGTTGCTGAACAAAGGGCTAAAATGCGGGACTGACCAGCACAAAATGTGACATTTGGTCACTCTAGTGCGTGTGTGTGTACGAGGCTATTATGAGCTAACTGGCTAGACAGCTTGCATTAGCTGCCACTCAACACAGTGAAATACCCTTTTCATGCTTGCGGGCGGAGTCGGCTGGAAAAGAACACAGAATACCAGGGGGTAGGGAATGGGATCAAGCACGAGTGGCAGCTAGCATTAGCTGTCTTGCCAGTTTGTTGGCCGGCTAGAGTTAGTTAGCAGCGTTAGCTAGCAGGTTTAACCAATTAACTTGCTGCTGGTTTGGCCCGGACATGCTCTGAATCTGTGATATTGACTGTGATTGCCCTCATTTGGGACAGGTTGCTCCAGTTATTTCTACTATGCCATGTTTAAATTTCAGGGGTGTGTGTAACACCAATGCTCCAACAATGCTATGTTATAAGCTAACGTTAGCAAAATGGTTATTTGAGAAGGTGGCATCACAGCTCCTCAGCCTGCTGTCACTTGGTGCCACTCAAGTTTTACTCGTGAATTTTATGGACCCACCCCGGGTTAATGTACCAATTCTATCAATTACCAAAAGTACAAAAAACTTTTTTTTTATGGTTTCTAACTGGATGAAAGGTATATTAACACTTTGACTGCCAGAAAACGCTTAACAGGGTCATTTCCGGCCATGCTCAAGTTACCGGAGGACGCTTTACAGCGTCCTTATATCAATATTTCAAAAATCTGCGATCGGATTCATATGTCCCCTCCGCTGGCCTGCGATCCACCAGGAGGACCCACTGAGCTCTCTGGCGGTTCAGGAGCGCCATCTGGTGGCCGATCGGCGCAATCGCTTAACAGGAAGTGCTATGGAGGTTGTGCTGATCGGCCGTATTACTTCCGGGCACTCGCTATAGGTTCCGGGACTCGATCTCGACACACTACATAGCGATCGATTGCCAATAACTCGATAAACAACATGATTTGGACGTATATACCATTATACAAGCTGGAAATGGACAGGGTAAATCTACATCCCATAATGATAAAATGTCTACTCTACGATGATCGCCCAACGGCGCGCGGAGACTGGGGTGAGTTTTAGCGTGTAAAATTACCGTCTTCGATACTAACTGCTATGATCAACATTTGACCCACATTAGATGATTGGTATAACGCTGCCCACGGAATTATAAACGCCCCCTAGCCCATCCGGTCAACATCAGATGATGTGTAGTAACTTCTAGAAGTACGTCTAGTTGGAATTTTTTATATTGCGCTGATTGCCATATGTTACGTATTACTTTCACATGGTGGAGGGATACTTACTGTCTGTGGTGCATATTCACATTGTGGTTAAGTGTGCTGTCACTAATTGGTGGTTTAATTGACACACTGTTTCTTCCTGTTTTTGTTATTAAAATGGCTGCCCTTCTAATTCATCACAGGTGTGGTGATGAGGCACCACGCCCTACAAATGCAGTGCAGGGAGCAGTTGTCAAGTCTCCCCCACTTCACAGGAGATGTCTCAGCTCTCCAGCGTCTCACCTGCTCTCACTGTTTTGTTGTACATTCGGCTTGTTCTTCCTTTTTGCCTATAGTTTTGTTATTTAACTTTGGAGTCTGGAACACCCAGCTCCCACTATTTCTGTCCATTTAGTTAGTTGTGAATAAATAGTTATTTTTGATAAACTTTTGTCCAGTGTCCTGTGTCCACCACGTCGCATTCAAGGCCTTGACGAGCCATATTTTAGGCTTGAATGTAACATGGGGGCTCTAGCCGGTCTTCAAACAGGTAAGTATGCTCTTAATTTATAATTTGATTTGACTACTGGTATGCTTTAAAATATTTAGTTTAGTGGACACCACAGGTAGGTAATTTCATTGTTTTCTGGCTGTTGTTAGCCTCCTGTGTACCACGTACTCCTGGGGCAGTCAAAGAAGTGATTGGTATATGATCTTTGGCTGGTAGCAGGTGTGGTTGAAGAAAGCTAGGTCTACAGTGCATTAGCTTTCAGGATAGGTAGGTTAGGGGGCCGGGAAATGTAATTAGTGTGTTAGGACCTGATGTAAGTGTTTTTGTTAGATTAGACATGTGGTGGGCCTAGCAGTCCTTCTTTTGACTGCAGTATAGGTTTTAGAAGCTATTTGTGAGTCAAATCAGATTGTATGGAGCACCTGTTTGGATTATTTGAATTTGTTTGTTGAATTTGTTTGAGTGTAACACAAGGGGTTTTGCCTCACTTGGTTTGTGTTACTGAAGAGCGTTTGTTCCTGTATTTTGGGATAAATGTGGGTGGTTCATCTCAGCAGAGGCCTGTAGCTAGTGTCCAGTAGCAGTGTCTGCTGTAATTATCTAGTATAGGATCTGTGTATGGTTAGTAGTGATTCTCTAGTATAGGATCTGTATGCATTATTGAGCTTGGCCTTTTCATCCAGTATGTGTTATGCCGTGTGTCTTAAATACAGTGTGATTTGTTTTGCGTGCTAACATAAAATGCCGTGTTTTGAACTACTGCTTGTGAGTTTAATTGCGTGCTGTGTTATGCCGTGTATCTTCAATCACTGTCATTTAATTACGTGCTACACCTTTTTGTGGATACAGGGAAATTGGAGTTTGAACCCCAGGTCGTAGGAGCGGTGGGTGAGTTGCTTGTGTTTTGGATATTGAGCTATATCCCTTGTTGTGGATTAATTGTAGTATTGGTAATTAATTAATTGGTTAATTAATTAGTGGTTAATATTGTTGTATTCATTTGTTGTCGTTTACTGAGGATAATAGAAAATGACGTTGGACATTGATGACTTTGTTGCAGAGCCAACACTGGCCAAGGTAAAAAAAATGTTCAAAGGATGAGTTACTACAGGTAGCAACAAGGTTTTCAATAGACCTCGATGCAGGCCAGAAAAAGGAGAACTTGGTAGGTCAATTAATTGAGGAACTGAGTACACTGAAGGTTTTTGGTGTGGCTGCAGGTAGAACTCTGGAGGAGGAGGGAGAAGGCTTTGAGCTACCGCGTGGGCGAGATGTGGAGCTTAGGACAGCGTGTGAGCTTGCAGCTGTTAACAAGGCAGACCGTGAGGACCTTGAAGCTAGTGAGATAAGGAGAGCAGCTACAGCAGCTACAGCAGCTACAGCAGCAGCTACAGCCAGGGAGGCTATTGAAGCTAGTGAGGTGAGGAGAGCAGCTACAGCAGCTACAGCAGCAGCTGCAGCCAGAGCAGAACGTGAGGCCCAGGAAGCTATTGAGGTGGCACAGGAGGTACGCGCCCAGGCAGCATATGACCGGGAGATGGCGATGCGTAATGCGGGTGGTGCTGGTGCTATACATGTGCATCGGGAGCCGGGTTTTGATATGGCTAGGCAAAAAAGCATGGTTCCGTTTTTTTGGAAAGGGACGTCGATAGTTTTTTTTTATTATTTGAGGACATAGCTGGCAGTTGCGGCTGGCCAGCAGATAAATGGACTATCCTCATGCAGAGTGCTTTGCGCGGTAAGGCACAGATCGTGTATGCGTCGATGTATCTTGATAATAAGGATTATGCTTTGGTGAAACAGGCTATCCTTAAAGCCTATGAATTGGTCCCTGAGGCTTACCGCCAGAAATTTCGCAATTTGAGGAAACAACACTCTCAGTCTTATGTGGAGTTTGTGAGGGAAAAGCGGTTGCTTTTTGACCGGTGGTGTGCAGCGGAAGAGGTCACCACAGTGGAGGAGATTAGGGACCTAATCTTATTAGAGGAATTCAAGGTATATGGCGTTTCTGAGAATATTGCCATGTACTTAAATGAGAGGAAAGTCAGGACCTGTTCAGCAGCAGCGGTCCTGGCTGATGAGTATGTTTTGACCCACAGGACGTCTTTTGAGGGACAGCATTATCCTGTGCATGATGAGGGGAGGCCGAAATGGACTCCTAATAGGCCTACAGTGTCCAGTGCTGGGGGTAGTGGTAAGTTTAATGGGGCATGGGGAGGCGATGATGCCCGCAAGTGCCAGGATTGTGGGAGTGCAGGACATGTGATGGGAAATTGTTATTGTTATCGTTTGCACCCAGAAAAGCGCCCGTCTAACCCACCCAGACCGGTGATGTTGATAAATACACCTGTACGTAACCCTGTTCTGTCTCCACTAGATGGCAGAGGAGTGGATGACCTTTACACACCTTTCAGGAGTACAGGGTTTGTTTCATTGACAGAGGGGGGTCCTAAAGTACCGGTGACAATTCTCTGTGATACTGGCACATCCCAATCTTTTGTGCAAAGTAGTGTCCTGCCCTTTACGCACCACTCTGAGTTGGGTTTGTTATTGAGGCTTTTGGAATGCACACAATGAATGTGCCGCTGCATAATGTCTTTCTTGATTGTGCCCTTGTATCAGGACCAGTGGTGATCGGAGTGACGGCTGGCAGACTCCCTATGGGGGGGGTAACGTTGCTCTTGGGCAATGACTTGGCTGGTGGTAAAGTACTGGTGAAACCAGAGGTGACATGCGTGCCGGATACTCGAGTGGCGGAGCAGTGTCTCGTGGGCTTCCCAGCCTTTACAGTGGCTGAGGCCACAGACGAATTGGAGGAGGAGAATGAGGGGGATGAGAGTGGGCAGGATGTTGCTACTTCATGTGGCACCGTTGCTGACATTTCATGTGGCACCATTCTGGTTGAGGAGGCTACAAGGCCAGAATTGGGCTGCCGGCCTTCCTACAGTAGCTCTGACGTTCATGATGTCTCACTTGTCAGCAGTGATGATCCCAGTATGGTCGGTAGTTCTGATATTGATTCATGTGACCACACTGACTCTGCCAGGCACTGGGTATGCTAGTCAACCTAGTTACCTGTGTCCTGTGCAGCAGGAGCAGTCTTCACAACCTAGTCTAATGGGTGACGACCATTTTGATCGTGACGAAGTTGATGTGTGTGCCACCATTTTGGTTTGTGACAGTAAAAAAAATTCTGACACCGTTTTGTTTCATGACGAGGTTGATGTGTGTGACACCATTGTTGCTCATGACAGTTCTGATTTGGGTGACACCATTTTGGATCCTGACCACGTTATTTTTTGTGACACCATTTTGAATGGTGATCCAGGTGCTTTTGTGACCGATGTGTTGCTATGTTCCAGGGACGGTGAGGACGTGCCTGAGGCGGTACATCCTGCTCTGGATGTTCGTGAATCACAGTCTCCTGTACAGCTGACGGGGGTGCAGCCCTCAGTACGGTCTCCTGTACTGACAGTGCCAGGTGGGGAGGAGTTGGGTGCTGTGGTTTTCCTGTTGGTTGTCTGAGCGCAATGAGTTTGATTTTTGTCAAGGACATAACTTTGGTTTGTTGTCTCTATTTACCAGGTCGGTATCGGTGGAGCGGCCTGTTGAAGTAGAATTTGTGGCTTGTGACCGTGCAGACTTTTGTGCCTCCGTTTTGAGTCATGACGTTGATTTTTGTGCCACCATTTTGAGTGGTGGGGATGTCATCTCGGTTTCTGTGATTGATGGTTTACTGTGTTCCAGCGGTGAGGACGACCTGCCTGTGGCGGTTCATCCTGCTTTGCTATCTCCTGAACTGGTGATGCCTGGGGTGGGCGAGGCAGACACGGTGGTGGTGCCACGGGGATGTGTTTCTTTTTGTTTTCCTGTTTTCTGTCCTGAGAGCGGTGAGCTTAGCTCTCATGCTGGTTCCAGTTCATTGTCTCTGTTTTGCAGGCCTTTTGTGAGGTCTCGTTTGGCCGAGAGTCGGGGAAGTGTTGTTTATGTTGAACAACATTGTCGAATGTTCCTCAATGGGGAGCATTTGGCGCAGTTAAAGGTTGTGTACGACAGGGGCCGACCCATGGTCACTTTGTGGTAGTGGCTCGCTTTATGGGTCACATACATTTTTTATGTGCAGTTGAGTGTGACTCTTGACCGGGGCTCACACTCAACACAGTACAGGCGCTGCACATGTTGGAGTGTGTGGTTGCATTTTTTTTTGGTAAGGTTGGTAAGTATCTTCTTATTTATTTATTTATGTTCATTCTCTTGGTGATGGTTTCTTTGGGCTATAGTTGGGAGAAGAACATAAATCTTCGGTGTGGGGGTGTTACGTATTACTTTCACATGGTGGAGGGATACTTACTGTCTGTGGTGCATATTCACATTGTGGTTAAGTGTGCTGTCACTAATTGGTGGTTTAATTGACACACTGTTTCTTCCTGTTTTTGTTATTAAAATGGCCGCCCTTCTAATTCATCACAGGTGTGGTGATGAGGCACCACGCCCTACAAATGCAGTGCAGGGAGCAGTTGTCAAGTCTCCCCCACTTCACAGGAGATGTCTCAGCTCTCCAGCATCTCACCTGCTCTCACTGTTTTGTTGTACATTCGGCTTGTTCTTCCTTTTTGCCTATAGTTTTGTTATTTAACTTTGGAGTCTGGAACACCCAGCTCCCACTATTTCTGTCCATTTAGTTAGTTGTAAATAAATAGTTATTTTTGATAAACTTTTGTCCAGTGTCCTGTGTCCACCACGTCGCATTCAAGGCCTTGACGAGCCATATTTTAGGCTTGAATGTAACACCATAAAACTGTATTGCATCATCAATATAATGCATTTGGGGCTATAGATCACGTTCTGGAGAAAGCTGCAGAAAGAGATGAAAACATACTTATACATTAGACCATACTTTACTATGAATATGTGAATGAAAAAGTTTAACGTTGCTACACAATGAACAATACATATAGGACTTTGAATGGGCCCTAATAATGGCAATGTAGCAATAGAATTTAAAAAGTTATAGCCATGCAAAGAAGGGGTACTTCTCCATAGACAAATAGAGCCGGCAACCTATGGTATATCATGAATTTAACCCATGGCAACCAAAGTGTTAATACCATACACCATACTTTAAGAAAGTGGTCCCTTTGGGTGGGAGGGGAGGGTGAGGGGGGCGGGGGCTAGTGTGGGTCGGTTTGGATACATATCTATATTTTTGTTTCTGGTTTCCTTTCTGTTTCAGTTCCCATTTAAATATTGAAGTAGAAAAAAACTCACATTATGGAATTTAAGTATACTGTATGTCCCCTGATAAGCTGGTTTGATCCTGAAATTGCTGTGTCGTGGCGTACCTTAGAGGCAGCAGCAGTCTTACCGCAAAGATTACAAGTAGTGCTGTCAGGCGATTCAAAAAAATTATCTAATTAATTACAGGATTTGTAATGAATTAATCTAATTAATCGCATTTTAATCGCATAACCATTTTATGCCTGATATTCTATATTCTATAATCATATTTCAAATGGTATGTGTCCGGATGGCAGAATTCAGTACATACAAGGTCCCCCTATAGGACCCCCTGCTTTTCTTTATCATAAATTGATCAATAGAGACCGTATTAGATCCCCAATTATCATATCATGGGGTATCATTGGAAAGCCACACTCATTGGCTACAACCCTGTGCAAAGGTTTTCGATATCGCCAAATGATTGACGGAACTAGAGCCCCGGGAGTCAGGGGTGGTAATGTGTACTTTTGCGTACTTTGGGGCACGCCTCACATATCGGCATGTAACTCGAGAACCGCTGAACGGATTTTGTCACCTGAAAGGGCAATCGACAGGCAACAAATAGGGCCTTAATTCTATCTTTATATTGTATTAAAAGAAATGCACACCCGAGCCACTAGAGGTCGGCAAAGAATCGTCCACATGTGGGCCCTTGTATGTTAAGAGGTTAATGTTTTTAAATATTTTTTTTGTAGCAAAGAGTAAAGACCATAACCCTATCAAAAACAGTAGTCAAAGTGTATATTTTCATTTTACCGATGTTTTATACGATTTATCGGAAATACGAATTTATCTGAAAATGCTAATTATCGTAAAAACCGCAAGGAAATGACTAAATACAGATTCAACCCTGCCATTGGAAAGAGGAGCATTTTCCCTATCCATAGATGTATGATTCGGCCATAATAAGGTCAAGGTCAAGTTCAAGGTCAAATATTATCATTAATTACTGTATCTACAAATCCTTCTGTTTAATCATCTTCCCTTTATTCATTTGCTTAGATTTTTTGTACACATGATCTCAATAAGGTGGTGAATGAGCTCAGTGAGCATTTTCTCCTACCCGTATACATTTTTGATCAAAGATGCAAAAATCATAAATCATAATTTATATTCTCCTTTTCTTCATTACAATTTACTCAGGCTAGTAACAGACACAATATTTCTGACACTGGAAATACATACCCCCAGGTCCCTAGATGTTCCTAGATACCAAGAACATGCAAATTGACCTTGCAGAAGTGGAGCAATCTTCCATTTACTTAGGCATGTACCTTTAGGCGAAAACGGTCTACAGATTAACATCTTCAATGTATTCATTTGCTTAGATTTTGAGTGTTATTCACAGTCAAAGATAAAAAAAATTTTTATTGATATTCTCATTTGGTTCATTACAATTTACTCAAGCCTAGTAACAGACAGGCTACATCCACAAAGAATGGATTGCACGGAGCAAGTTGCACCCTTACTTACAATTCATTATGAATTGAAAATGGGGGACCCTGATGTAAACAAGACGAAAGTCTTTCTCTGGTCTGCATCCCCTTAACAATTGTGTGTATTGAGCCGTACTGTATTGTACCCATTCTGAAAACTGTTAATAACATTTTCATTCAATCAATCACCGTGCAGATTGATTGATTGAATGAAAATTGTATTAACAGATTGCAGAATGGGTACAATACAGTACAGCTCAATACACACAATTGTTAAGGGGATGCAGACCATAGAAAGACTTTCGTCTTGTTTACATCAGGGTCCCCCATTTTCAATTCATAATGAATTGTAAGTAAGGGTGCAACTTGCTCCGTGCAATCCATTCTTTGTGGATCTAGCCCGGGAATACATTCCGAGATCCATAGATGTCCCTAGAATTAGATACCAAGAACATGAAAATGGGCCATATTAAAAAAAATCTGTAAATGTGTATTCTACATACTTATGGAATGAATGAGATTAAAAAGAAATTAAATAAATTAAAAAAAAAATATTTAAATTAATTTTGAGTTAATTTTCATAACGCGATAATTTGCTGTGTAATTAATTAATCTAATTAACGTGATAAACTGACAGCCCTAGATATAATATGCCCATTTAACATTTATATCAACTCAAATGATGAAGGTGGATTGAAACCTCTGTTAGCACAGTGTGATGGCATCCCTGAGGTGTGCACTCACACTCACACACACATGCGCACACACACACGCTCACACACACATGCGCGCACACACACACACGCACACAGACACACAAGTTCCATTTTTTGGAACTCACAACCTAAAACCCCTCCCTACCTCTCTCTCCCAAACCGTTTCTACAACAATTGTTTTATGTTATCATGTATGCATTTATTATTTATTATATTTTTTATGTTTAAAAATCAACATTATCTGGCCATCCTCAGTAAATACTATCAAACTCCTCTGACCTAATCTGGTCTGGGACACACATACTGTACAGAGAAAAGGATAATGGCTTAATGATTTTTTTATAGTTTTTTCAAAATAAGAATATCCATATGAACTGATCTTTTTATGTGGCATCGATCCTATTGTATCATTGATAATTAGATCGATGTATCCCACCCCTAGTGTTTAATATGTATCTATGTAGCAGGCTACCTTTGTTGCAGTTTTTATGTTTGTGTGAAATAATTGTTTCCCCCTTTTTTCTTGTTTCCTTTCTAAAAACACAAGACAATCTTAAGTTTATCAACAGGCCCGACAAATTAATATGAAAGTTTGTGTTTGCACCCTTGTGTCATAAATAATGCTTGCAGTACTATGGGAGTCTAACAGCACACACACACACGCACGCACACACACACACACACACACACACACACACACACACACACGCAGATCCCTTCCCATGTGTCACGATAAGAGACTATAGTGGTGGATAATCCATTGATTCCCTTGATGGGATGGATATAGACAGAGAAGATTAGTTCAATTGACCTGATCTCAAACCTCAACCTCTTTTCTTGATCCTCCAATCACAACTGTTGCTTCCCTCTGACAAACTTTCTTCACTTGACTACAGTCGATAAATACCCCCCCCCCCCCCCCCCTCTAGAGTAGAGAAAATGCTGATATACTGCAGTATTGATAGAGATCAATGAGTTAACAATATTTATGATTTCTCTGTTCACCTCCCGGTAAGAAAGTGATATACGATGCTTTTCAGTGCCTCCTTTTTCATAGGCTTCATTGATCCAAGCCACAATTATCCAAACCGACTGGTTACCCGAATGTGCAATAAAGTGAACTGGATGTGATGATATGAAACATATGTGAGCTGGTCTGAATGACTCCTCTTCCTATGGAGTTAATGGGGCATTCCTTTAGTCTGAAATACACAGATCCTGAATATATGAATATATATATATCTTGCTTTGCTCCAATTCGCATCAAGCAGGCTTTACAAAATGTAGCCTATAATGTAGCCTTCACTGGTTTGCTAAAATGATTTATCGATTTTAACCCGCGTCTATATGCTGAGGCTAATTTATTTCATCATATTGCCATGCAAAGAGGCCTTTATGAGGAAGTTTCAACCCACGTGAATTATGAAACGCGCCTCCAGAAAAGCCTTACTCCTGTGAGTGACTCAGAGCCATAATTTCAGTCACAACAGCGCATGTAATCTACGCTGGTTTGAAACGAGCCCCGTTCAAATACATCACTGGAAATGGCTGTCTTTCATTACCCCAGTCGAGGCGCGTGGATGCCGGATATCTCCCGCAAATACCCATTTGGGAAGATGAAGCACAAAATATGCTGATAACGGGAGCGACGCACAGCTCATATCACATCGCCCAAGGTGCTTTCTGGAGCAACAGCATGCCCATCAATCAATCGGGTGTAATCACCACTGCAATCGTCAGCATGCAAATTGTGGCACCTTTTATGCGCCTCTGTGCACACTCCACATGTATTGCTAAAGGTCTTGTAAATAATTAAAAGTCCAACAGTAGGGGAATGCAGAGCAGTGTGTGTCTGTGTGCGTGTGTGTGCGCACACGCATGTGTGTGTGTGTGTGTGTTTCCGCGTGTGTGCGCATGTGTGTGTGTGTGCGTGTGAGTGCACACCTCAGGGATGCCATCACACTGTGCTGACAGAGGTTTCAACCCACCTTCATCTTTCAGGTCCTGCAAGATATAGCAATCTATAACCATGTGGTGATGGGTTGTACAGTACATATACATAAATAAACACAGTGAAGTCGTATATTATGGACTATAAAAAAAAGAAAAAAAAAACAAGTAATGGATTCAGATACAGCATGTCCTTAGTGTACGGTGTATCGACTCTCACTGGGCACTCGAGCGGAGAAACACAAGAAAACCTAATAATGTGACTGCTTTTAATCAACACAGAGTGGTCTTTTGTGTAGCGGAGTTGTGTAGAATCGTACAGTAAATCAGGTTAGTCAGTAGGGCCGAGGTTGTTTCTTCCTGCTGCTGCAGTATCTGGTCCACTTTCGACACATTTCTGCCGGGCTCAGCTTGGATCGTGCGCCGTCTGCCCTGAGACCAAAGCCCATCATGTGAAACTGATACAAAAAAGGCGGAGCACGGGGTGAGGGGGTTTGCGTATAGTGATTTCGCAATATAATTTCGGAGCGTATCTGTCAAAAAATCTTATGACAACAATGTCGGGGGTTTGAGTGAAATGATAGTTGATACAGTACCTCGACTGTCCTCTCTGATGTTGTTGCCAGTCCAAAAGGATACACCGGCTCACTCGACATCCACCGTTTACCCCAGAACCATATAATATTGATGAACCTGCTCTTGTGGACCAATGAAGGCTATACAGAATACACGGCGTGTGTCGTCTCTGTTTGCATGTCTCCTGAGGATGATTTACAAAGCATTGATTGGCGGCTCACAGACTCCGGGCCAATAAAATGGGTTGTTTATGCTCAGGCAGCGCATGTTCATTGTCAAGTGGAATGGCAGCTCGTTTTAGGGGATTTCAGGCACAATACACAACAAATCATCTGTTTTAACTGCCAGGGACACTGGGACGACAGACAGACAGACAGACAGACAGACAGACAGACAGACAGACAGACAGACAGACAGACAGACAGACAGAGACACACACACACACACACACACACACACACACACACACACACACACACACACACACACACACACACACACACACACACACACACACACACACACACACACACACACACACACACACACACACACACACACACACACACACACACACACACACACACACACACACACACACACACACACACACACACACACACACACACACACACACACACACACACACACACCTCTATCTCCCCCTGAAACCAAATGACCAGTCCAAACTCGACAGTCTCAATTCCTGCCTTGCTGAAATGAAGTCCTGGATGGCACTCAACTTCCTCCAGCCTAATGAAAACAAGTGTGAGATTGTCCTGTTTGGCCCCCCTCCCTCAGTCAGATCCATCACCAGCAGCCTAGGCACTCTGTCCACCCTTGTTAGGCCCTATGCTAAAAACCTAGGTGTTCATTGTCAAGTGGAATGGCAGCTCGTTTTAGGGGATTTCAGGCACAATACACAACAAATCATCTGTTTTAACTGCCAGGGACACTGGGACAGTCAGAGCTTGTGTGCTGGTATTCCATCCAATAAGTCATTAAAATCATCTCCGCCAGCTTTATGAAAATGCTCCTGGGGCACGCCGTGCCTTTCAATAAAGGCTACAGATTGCAAGTGTGGTGAGATGGGGACAGTGGTGAGACAGGGACAGTGGTGAGACGGGGACAGTGGTGAGACGGGGACAGTGGTGAGACAGGGACAGTGGTGAGACGGGGACAGTGGTGAGACAGGGACAGTGGTGAGACGGGGAGAGTGGTGAGACGGGGAGAGTGATGAGACGGGGACAGTGGTGAGACGGGGACAGTGGTGAGATAGGGACAGTGGTGAGACGGGGACAGTGGTGAGACGGGGACAGTGGTGAGACGGGGACAGTGGTGAGACGGGGACAGTGGTGAGACGGGGACAGTGGTGAGACAGGGACAGTGGTGAGACGGGGAGAGTGGTGAGACGGGGAGAGTGGTGAGACGGGGAGAGTGGTGAGACAGGGACAGTGGTGAGACGGGGACAGTGGTGAGACAGGGACAGTGGTGAGACAGGGACAGTGGTGAGACGGGGAGAGTGGTGAGACGGGGACAGTGGTGAGACGGGGACAGTGGTGAGACGGGGACAGTGGTGAGACGGGGAGAGTGGTGAGACGGATGAACTACCCACCCCAGTTAGGACAGCCGAAACCCGTCCAATCTTTCGCCGTCGACTAAAGACGCACTTCTTCAACCACTATCTGAAATAATAATAAAAAAAAAAAAAAAAAAAATCTAACCCTACCTAACCTTACTGTAGCACTCAACACTTTGATGAACATTGTTACTCAGCTGATAAGAGTTGTGCTCTTCCTGATGACTTGTCGTACAGAACTTGTAAGTCGCTTTAGATAAAAGCGTCAGCTAAATGACTAAATGTAAATGTAAATGTAAGACCAGGGGCCACCGTGCCTTTTCTGTTGCAGCCCCCAGGCTGTGGAACAGTATCCCTACCTCAGTACATCTTGCCCCCTCGATCGAGTCCTTTAAATCCCAGTTTAAAACGTACCTTTTGTTAGGGATTAGTGGTGATAGGACCCAGTAGCAGACAGGACAAGGAGGAAGCAGGCAGGACACGGCAGGTACTGATTCAAACAGAGAGCTTTACTTAAACAAAGGCACCATAAACAAAAACAGTAGAACAAACTAACTTCAAAACACAAAAACAAAAACCTCTCAGTAAAAACTGGAAGAGGGGAAAACGTAACACAAGGCCCAAAACTAACACGGGGAAACTTCATATATTTACTCCACTCACATATATGCTTACCACTTGTATCTATTGCTATGTCCGCCCACTACAATCACATGAGCTGTCTAACGCCTGTCCCGTCTCCCTGTCCCCCTGTGAGTTGCCGTCCTGGAGTGCTGACCGGAGTGTCGGACGTCCCGTGATGAAGGCCGGGAGGTTGCGACCCCCTCTGCGTGCCCCCCTGTCTCCAGAGGTCTTGTAGTGGTGACCGGAGTGCCGGATGTCCCGCGATGATGTCGGGGAGTTCGCGACCCTCTCTGCGCCGCCCCCTATCTCCCTGTATCCGGCTGTCCCTGAGCAATGACCGGAGTGTTGAATGTCCCGTGATTAAGACGGGGAGGACGCGACCCTCTCTGCGCCGCCCCTGTGCCTCAAATAGATTCGCTATCAGCTCTATCTTCAATCTTTCAAAATGTTCAGTTGCTATCGCTATCAGCTCTATCTTTAATCTTTCAAAATGTTCAGTTGCTATCGCTATCAGCTCTATCTTTAATCTTTCAAAATGTTCAGTTGCTATTGCATGCACTCATCTGTGTTTCACTACACACTTGAGTGCATGCTTATCAACTGTCCGTCTGCAACACTACTATCACCGACATCTAAGAAGGGAGATCCCCCCTTGAATGGCCCTTCTAAGGTTTCTCTTCTCCACACTGCCTGTGAAGCATTTTTACCTATTGTTAGGTTTTAGTGAGTTTTTCCTTACCTTCGCGTGCGGTATGTCTGGGAGTGCTTGCATTCTTTCATTTATTTGCATTTATTTTAAATTTGTTGGACCTTATGGTGTCCTTGTTCTGTTCGTGATTTATTGTTATGTTTTCTTCTTGACTTGTTTAAAGAAGACCTGTACGGCCCATGGGGACATTAACGTGTGTTGTTGGGCCTTATAAATAAATTTGATTTGATTTGATTTAGAACTTAAATACACAAGGTAATAGACACATGAGGGTTGATTGGCAATGAGACACACCTGGGAGGGGATAACAAACTGACAGACTAAAGTGACACAGACTGATAACCAATACACTAACCAACACACTGAAGACATAAACACTAAACAAGACAAGGAGATACAAAAGGCAACAAGCTAACTGGGAGAGACAAGATGGGGAGAACACTGAGGAACATGGATCATTTAACAAGACATAAATGTACAATGAGTCCAAGGGAATTGATGGGAATTGTCCAGCAGGTGGGGGAAGAGGGAACTGTCCAAGAGTGAATGGAGGATGTTTTTAAATAGCAAGAATTATCGACTGGCAACTCTGTGCTCGTGAATGAATGAATGAATGAATGAAAACTTTATTTAACAGATTGCAGAATGGGTACAATACAGTACGGCTCAATACACACAATTGTTAAGGTGATGCAGACCAGAGAAAGACGTTTGTCTTGTTTACATCAGGGTGCAGCTGCAGCTGCTGGTACTGTATGGAGAGAGAGGCACACAACAATAGACAGACAGCCGGTTTCAATCACTGAGCTGTCTGTCTGTTGTTGTGTGCCTCTCTCTCCATACAGTACCAGCAGCTGCAGGTATGACGAGCACAGAGTTGCCAGTCAATAATCCTTGCTATTTAAAAATATTCCTCTTCTTCTCCCCCACTACTCCTCCAACGGGTGTTTGTGCGACCATGTCGACCTGAACAATGGGGGATAATAATAAGAACGAGCCGCCTCGGAGGGAGGATACCGCAGACGGCGGAAGACGGCCGCTGCTGCTGGAGCTGGACCGAGTCAAGCCGGCGGCAGTGCGGCGCACGGAAGCCGGGGAGAAACCACCGCATCGCCCCGCTGGCGCTTCACAGCGCGAGAGTGTAAAGGGGGGCGTAATAGCATAGGTCAGCGGCCAATCAGAGGAACCCGGAAACCGAACAGCGTTGTAGAAGGCATAGACGCGCCCCGACCGCCCAGTAGGAATCGCAGTTTACAGCGACCAGGACACAAACCCCGCCGGCTTCCCACCCGCTAACACTGCCAATTGTGTTAGTAGGGACGACTGACCAAGCCGGAGGTACCGCTGACAGCTGGATTCGATCCCAGAGTCTCTGCGGTGGTGAGTGCATTCTCCACTGCGCTACCCAGTCGCCCTTATTTTATTTTTTTATTAAAAATATTATTATATATATATTGTGTTGCTGAACACAGTTTTTGCGCCCCCTCTATATGAAGCTGTCCTAGGGCGCCAAATGTGCTAGGTCCGGCCCTGCACTGACCAACTGGCTGGAGACAGACAGACAGACAGACAGACAGACAGACAGACAGACAGACAGACAGACAGACAGACAGACAGACAGACAGACAGACAGACAGACAGACAGACAGACAGACAGACAGACAGACAGACAGACATACAGACAGACAGACAGACAGACAGAGACACACACACACACACACACACACACACACACACACACACACACACACACACACACACACACACACACACACACACACACACACACACACACACACACACACACACATGATGTGATATGATAGATAGATAGATAGATAGATAGATAGATAGATAGATAGATAGATAGATAGATAGATAGATAGATAGATAGATAGATAGAGAGAGAGATAGAGAGATAGAGAGAGAGAGAGAGAGATAGACACACAACTCTATCTCCCCTGAAACCAAATGATCTATCGAATGAGATAGATAGATAGACAAAATGTCTCAACCCACAGCACAAGGAATCTTTCTTGGCCACTGCTGCACATTCATAAAACAGAGCTATATGGTTCTTCAGCTGAGGTATTAAATTGTTGGTCCTGCGTATAGCATGATCAAAAGCAGAAATGGTGCAGCCACGCTCTTTGATCTGCACTTTCATATTCCCTTTAATGTATAGAAATAATAAAACAAGAGACATGTTTAAAGGTACTTGAAAGGGTCTGCTGGTCTTACATATTTTTTTTCTATCACATTTTTCTTTTTCTTTTTTTTCTTTCACATCTGTAGCATTGGCGTGGTACCGACGCTAGCTAGCTACTGGCTAGCCATCCACAACGCTGGCGTGGTACCGACGCTAGCTAGCTACTGGCTAGCCATCCACAACGCTGGCGTGGTACCGACGCTAGCTAGCTACTGGCTAGCCATCCACAACGCTGGCGTGGTACCGACGCTAGCTAGCTACTGGCTAGCCATCCACAACGCTGGCGTGGTACTGACGCTAGCTAGCTACTGGCTAGCCATCCACAACACTGGCGTGGTACCGACGCTAGCTAGCTACTGGCTAGCCATCTACAATAGATACCTAGCCTAGCCAGTAGCTATAGCTAGCGTCTGTACCACGCCAATGCTACAGATAGCTAGCCTAGACAGTAGCTAGCATCTGGACCACGGCAGAGAGGCAGCACCCAATCTGCGTGTAACGTTAGTCACTAACATGAAGAATAGAGAGCTGCAAACGGAAATAAACACCCAGTCCTTGAGAGAACGGTTTCCTGGTTTACTGTCACCACTTTACAGAGGGAATTACCCCAAAGTCCGGCTAGTTATAACAAGCATGTTACATGACCGACAGGAAAAGGTATACATTGGGGGCTCGAGTCCGGGATATGAAAATAAATCCTGATTTCATCTGTGAGTTGTAAACTGTATGGAAACGTGAAGTTAGCTCATGCTACTGACGCCTCGTCATTAAATGAAGTTAAAAATGATGACGCCCCTTTTATTTTACCCGCGGTTGTCTGTTCTACACCCGCGGGTGACTTGACAACACCGCGGGATTGCGGTGATGCGGTTATCGTGACAGCCATATTTAGTCTAATTCTGGGATGTCCCCTCGCCAGACTATATGTAAAGATACGTTTTTATATGTGGATTTGATTAAGAGTGTATACAAATCTGAGACAAACCCTCTTGAGGTTGTTCTGTCCCTGATAAGCTTAATAAAAGGGTGTGGGTGTAGTGTTTGAGCCCACGGAACCCCATGCACCTTAAGCGCCGACCTTAGTTGTAAGGAAAATATTGGAAATATTGGTTATGAAATATTGGAGAGTCGAGGTGCCATGGGCATTTGACAGCAAAAGACCTCTGTACATTACGCCATGTTTCAATCACATGGGATATGATAGGACCATATCGTTATTGACATTTTGATATAGGGGTGTTTTAGGGCTGGGTGATAAAATGATAACGATAATTATCACGATATATTTTAATAATCGATCATTATCAATTATCGATTGATAATAAAAAAATATCAAAAAATGTTTGCCCTATGTTGGAGTATACTATATCTTGTAATTAGGGCTGTCAGTTTATCACATTAATTAGATTAATTAATTACACAGCAAATTATCGCGTTATGAAAATGAACTCAAAATTATCTTTATTTTTTAATCTCATTCATTCCATAAGAACGTAGAATAAACATTTACAAACTTTTTTTTTAAATGGTCCATTTACATGTTCTTGGTATCTGATTCTAGGGACATCTATGGATATCAGGGAATGTATTCCCAGTGTCAGAAATACTGTTTCTGTTACTAGGCTTGAGTAAATTGTAATGAACCAGATGACTGTGAATAACACAATGCAAAAATTTACCAGACCTGAAAAATAAGGGAAGATGATTAAACAGAAGGTTTTGTAGATACAGTACTGAATTCTGCCATCCGGACACATGCTATTTGAAATATGATTATAGAATATAAAATATCAGGCCTAAAATGGTTATGCGATTAAAATGTGATTAATTAGATTAATTAATTACAAATCCTGTAATTAATTAGATAATTTTTTTGAATCGCCTGACAGCACTACTTGTAATCTTTGCGGTAAGACTGCTGCTGCCTCTAAGGTACGCCACAACACAGCAATTTCAGGATCAAACCAGCTTATCAGGGGTCTCAGCGAGAAGGACCAGAAGTATAATTTTAAATCGGGGATTGCTAAACCCCCATCCCGTTTCTTACGTTGAGTGGTGGTTCTTTTGATTCTTGGACGTTTGTTGTTCCAAATCAATTTAGTTATCATAGTTTGTTTCTTGTACCAGTCGTCTATTGGAGGGGGTAAGGGGAGCATTGAGCTGACAAAGTTTATCCTGGGCAGTACATTCATTTTAACTATGGATGCTCAGGCTTGTAATGAGTTGGGAAGGCTCGACCATCTATTTAGATCTTGGAGTATTTTATTATAAGTGCCTCTAAAGTTATATCTAGCTGTCTGATTTAAGGTGGGAAACATCTCAATGCCTAGTTATTTAAAGTGTTCAACTATGGGAATGTCCGCCGGTAGTTGCACCGCTTTGACCAATTCATTCAGAGGTAAACAAGCTGATTTGGGCCAATACATTTTTAAGCCTGATAGTTTACCGAATTCATCAATTATCCTAAGTAAATTTGTGGCCGATTGGGAGGGGTCTTTCATAAAAATTAGTAAGTCGCCCGCATAGTCCCCACCAGACTGGTGGACAAGCTGATCGAGCTGGGTCTGAGCTCCGCTCTGAGCGCCTGGGTACTGGACTTTCTGAGTGAAAGACCCCAGGCGGTCAGGGTGGGGGGTCAGACCTCCAACACCATCACCCTGAGCATCGGGTCCCCCCAGGGCTGTGTTCTGAGCCCCCTGCTGTACTCACTATACACACACGACTGTGTGGCCAAGTTCAGCTCCAACTCCATAGTGAAGTTCGCAGACGACACGGTGGTGGTGCGGGGCTGATCTCGGAAAACGATGAGAAGGCCTACCGGGAGGAGGTTGAGGTACTGGAACGCTGGTGCCAGGACAACAGCCTGCTCCTGAACATTGGTAAAACCAAGGAGCTGATCGTGGATTATAGGAGAGGACAGCAGGAGACACACACACCACTGAGGATAAACGGGGCCACCGTGGACAGGTTGAGCAGCTTTAAGTACCTGGGGGTCCACATCTCAGAGGATCTGACATGGTCAACACACATAGACACAGTTGTAAAAAAGGTGAAGCAGCGCCTCTACCACCTGAGACAGTTAAGGAAGTTCAGAGTATCGGGGAAGATACTCCAGTCCTTCTACTCCGGAGCTGTAGAGAGCATCTTGACTGGAAACATCACTGCCTGGTATGGTAACAGCACGGCACAGGACAAGAAGGCCCTACAGAGAGTGGTGCGCTCTGCCGAGCGTACCACGGGTATTGCACTACCCCTCCTGCAGGTTCTATACAACAAAAGGTGCAAATCCAGAGCCTGCAGAATAATGAAAGACCTTCACCACCCCAATAACAGCCTGTTCCAGCTGCTGAGGTCAGGCAGACACCTGCGAACACCAGCTACTAGGACAGAGAGGCTTCGGCTCAGCTTCTTCCCCCAGGCCATCAGAGCCTTGAACAATGAACACTGAGGGTCACAGAACACTGAACCCTACACACACAAGCACACATTAGCACACACACGACACACACGCTGTGCACACTCGCACACTAGCAGCCACTTTAACATGAGAAAGCACTCACTCATGCTGCACACGCCCACACTTATGGACACAAAGAAAGGTCACTTTAAAAATAGTATAGTAACAGTGTATTGCACTACCTAGGGACCTAGCATGTCCTTCATGCTCTGTAAATAACTATGTACAAATACTGTGATGTCCCACTATGTTACCTGTTTATTGCACAATGTTGTCTATTGGATTCTATTATATGTTGTACTACTGTATTGCACATCGTTGCGGGCAAGACCACCCGCATTTCATTGTATACTTGTATGCCGTGACAAATAAAACTCTTGACTTGACTTGACTTGACTTGACTAATGAGCAATTTTGTGTGGGGTATCTTTGATTGTTATAGGGACGATTTCTTCTGTTTGTCTTATAAATTGGGCTAATGGTTCGAGGGAAAGCACGAAAAGTCCGGAACTCAAAAGGCAACCCTGTCTGGAAGATCTGGAGACCGGGAAGAGTGGGGAGCATATTTTGCCTGTCATTATCATTGCTGACGGTGAGGCATAAAGCACTTTAATAATATGTATACATTTATTTTTAAGTCCCATAGCCTCCAGTACCGTCCAAAGATATGACCATTCTAGTCTATCGAAAGCCTTCATGGCATCCAAAGACAGAACCGTGGCCGGAGTTATATTGTCCTTACTGTTGTCAATTACATGCAATAATCTTCTATGGTTATCTACAGCTAAGCGTCCCCGAATAAATCACAGTGTACCAGCACCGTCATATACTTCTGTAGATGGCGGGCTAGTACTTTGGAAAATATTTTAAGGCCGGCCCCCAGGAGACTTAGGGGCCTATAGCTACCACATTCATTGGGGTCCTTGTCCTTTTTGAGTAATAAAGAAATAAGAGCCATATTTACATCTCTCGAGAATCCCCCCTGTTCAATGGCGTATTCAATCATCTCATGCAAATTATGGGCCCAACTGGTCCCAAAATGCTA
Organism: Notolepis coatsorum; assembly: GCF_963971535.1. NCBI lineage: Eukaryota > Metazoa > Chordata > Actinopteri > Aulopiformes > Paralepididae > Notolepis > Notolepis coatsorum. The sequence goes on along the minus strand of NC_140176.1, from coordinate 67,061,132 downwards.
TGTATAATTCGGGTGGAATTCCATCCCAGCCGGGTGCTTTACCCCTCTGCATCTCAACGATTGCCTCTCTGAGTTCCATAAGAGTGATTGGTTTCCCTAATTCCCCGACCTCCTCCTCAGATAACTTTGGTATTTTAAGCCTGCTGGTAAACGCCTCAAACTTAGATTGATACAAATTTACTTCTGAGCTATATAGTTGTGAATAAAATACCCTAAAAGTGTCATTAATCTTTTTTGAATCCGTTGTTTCTACTCCTTGCTGTGTCTTGATTGAGGGGATATCTGGAAATGTATCAGTCGCACTAATTCTCATTGCGAGTAAATGGCTGTGTCTTGAACCATGGAAATAATACTTTTGTCTCGTCCTATGTATTTACATTGTGTGTTCGTTTGTTCATTGTAGTTAGACTGCAATGAAGCGTATAGGTCAGAGTATAGTGTTTCCAATTCTTCAAGTTTGTTTAAACATGCTTTACGTAAGTTGGAAGCGAAAAGTGTGACTTCTGACAAAGCCCTTCACTGCATTCCATAAAATTCTAGGGTCCTCTACCGTGCCAATATGAATCCTCAAAAATTCCGTTAGTTTTTCTCTGAATTATGTACAAAAGTCCTTGTTTTTTAACAATGATTAATTAAACCGCCATCTAGGAGCCCTTGTGGTTAGTTTAATAATAATGCAGGACCTGTTGCAGAGGTCTTTATTCGGCATGCAACGACACTCAATGTTTTTTAGCGGTACACACAGCGGTTAGTTTAGCACACACACCGGAACACACACGCATGCATTGTCTCTTTAGGATCGCCGATGCGATTCGTCTCTGCGATTAACCCATCCCGTCGTCCTTCCCCCCCAAGGGCAGCCGGGAGCAGACAGGCGTCAACGTGAGCCACGCCAGGGGACCAATCCAAGTGCTCCTGTCCGTCTTCGTCAAGGACGCCACAGCGTTAGCAATCTGTTGTTGTGCATGTTTTTCCATTTTCCATTCCATTTATCTAATCGGGGGCGAAACCCTTGCGAGCACGGGGAGAACATGCAAACTCCACACAGAAAGGCCTGGGAGATACCCCACCTGGGTACCTGGCATCATGGAAACCTGGTCCCCAAGCGGGAATCGAACCCTGGACCTTCTTGCTGTGAGGTGACAGTGTTAACCACTACACCAAACGATGCTGTGAAAGAAATCCCTTTGTGATTCAGAGAGGGCCAAGGGTACCAGCGAGACATCGAAATTGTCTAATAGATTAGGAGACGAGAATAAGTAGTCAATCCTAGAGAAAATGTTGTGCCGGCAGATAGGCAAGGGTAGTCCTTTAATGTAGGGTTAACTAGGCGCCATAGGTCAGTGAGACCAGTGTCATGGGCCCAAGCCCGAAGGGCATTAGAGGACTGTTTTTGATCATATGTTTCTGAGGATCCAGATCTATACATCATAGAGTCCCAGCACGTATTAAAGTCGCCACCCACAATGAAAGCGTATTCATGGAGTTCTAACATTACTTTAACACTTTGCCGCCCGACCACGAGTTAATACGGGTTTCGAATCCATGCGTTGTGGACAGAATCACGTATAAAGCCGTAGCAAGTTGTTATTGCTTTTATATCATTTTAATAACCGGGTCAAGGTCGCGGAGCGGCACTGCATATATTCCCTAGTCTGTGAATTCGAGGATGTGCAATACCGGCCAGATTCTCTTAGGGGCGCCATCGCTCCACTGCAATGTGCCCTGTGGGCGAATGGATGATTTTTTTTTTGCTTTCAATGGAGATTTTCAGTACCCGGATTCTGAATCAGCATCTTGTACCGTGGATTACGTTTCGAATCGCAGATTTCACCATGGAATAAGGGGATTTATCATCAGCCAATGGACATATCGATCTACCATATGCCGATCGATAACGGGGAAATGCTCGGGGGCTCACCGGCTCATGGTAAGATCTTTTTCACATAAATTACAGCCGGATCAGAGCTTGCTATGATACGCAACCAGCCGAGCAGCGTATGTGGCTAGTTACACGGCCACTGTTATTGGTAATCAATAATAATAAACGACGTCCCCTGCCGTTTCCCCTTTGATGCATACATGCTTTGGGACAGTCCCGATGATATGCAGTTTGAGTTATTTCTTTAGCATATGTAAAACGGAAATGCCGTTGAATATAACGTTAGCAGCTATTAGCCCTATAACTAGCCTTCCAGAAAATATACGAGACAAAATCCGCTATAATGCTTATATTCACGGCGCTATAAAATGACAACCTATTGATGCATTTTTTTTTCTTTAAGCCATTTTGAAGGGACGGTTTATGAACTCAATTGACAATGAGAATGGACAGATAGCAATACTATAAAGTATAGATTTAGCTGTACAAAAAGACACCGGTCTGTTTACAAAAGCTGGTCCTCAACCACTATATTAGACGCATCCCAGCGGTATCAGCTCACACATCCAATACGTTGATATCCAAACTACGTCTTGTCACTATAGAAACACCTTTTGTTTTGTTGTTGGCAGAGGATGAGGACATTACATGGTATTGTCGGTTCACCAGCCTTGCTACATCAGCTATCATTAGCTGAGTCTTACTAAAAAGAGCTAAGTCTATTTTCTTTCTTTTCAGTAGACCAAGGACACTGGTGCATTTATGAGGTGTGTTTAGCCCATCTGTGTTCCATATTAATGTGTTCAATTTAGCCATGGTCGTAATTATGTGTATGACAACATACCAACGCAGCCAAGTTAGGATTGAGGAATGCAGATCCTGAGAGGTCCGGCCCATCTGTCCCACGACATTGGAGGAAGAACAATTACACTGACACAAAACAACAGTACATAGAACACATAAATACACAGCAACAGAGCCCCCCCCCTGTTCTATATACTAACCTGTCAACCATAACTCATTCTGCGCCAGGGATTAGCCTTATCCTCGTAGCTAGAGTGCCAACTATCTAGAGCCTATTTTCACTGTGTCACGTTGTTTGCCGAGCTATATCTATATTCTATATTATAGCTATGGATACAATACTATGGTCATTTGACAGTAACTATCTTCTGTCCAATATGCAAAAAAAAAGAAAATGTCATGAATACGTTTGCGCGTTATCTTGTGGTGAATATTGTATAGTTTCAGAATGATCTCGGCTAATTCCAGAAAGCTGCGTAATGGGGCGCTATGTGAATTCTACTAAAGTCGTCTGGACACGCTACTATTCCCAAATCAAATGTATATAATAGGTATTATATTTATATTTTTTATTCTTTGATCGCCAGTAACGGCTTTCGTTTTGAACACCACACATGCTGATCGGACTGATCGGTATGAAATCATTGCAGGATCAAGCTGGAATTGACGTCAGATGTTGCTTACCTTAGATCGGGCTTATTCCAAAAATAACTGTCTCATCGCGATTTTCAGTATTGATGTCCATCTGGTCCCGGACATAATGTGGTACAACTTATCCATCGAGGGGCATTTGAGGCATTTCCAAGTGAACGTGTGAACCGCTAGACTTGCCTGAACAGAAATTATGCGCCCGGAGGGTTTTAGATCTAACACATGGTCTGGAACAGGGTTTCAAGCGCTCTCGATACTGCCGCCTAGCAGGTTTTGGCCGGTACTGCACTTTTTGGGTCTCTAGATGGCTTTCACTCATAACATATAGGTCTGTGAGTGTAATATTGATATTAAGATAAAAAAAAGATAAAACTACTGAAAAACGAGTTAACTCGTGATTGGCGCTGATTGACTTAAGGGTTGACTTCCTATACTTACCTCACATTCTAGCCCCACTGATCCATCCACCACAGATAGTCAGATACCCCTTGATGTGTGTGATGTCAACCCATCCAAACCTAACAGAGTAAGGCAGAGCCAGCAGCTCAGTTATATCATTCCCATTACAACAGGAACATTGATGGTCATGAACAAATAAAGTGTATGAAGCGAGTCGGTCTTTTCAGTACACATGAACACATCACTTTCAGACACGCACATCCCCAACATTACATAAACATTACGCCAACCATGAGCCAACAGCACCGTACACAGCATTGTAATACAATTATAATATAATAAAATAAAATAAATTAAATTGGCAATATAAATGTTCTTTCTCGGACCGTATTTTATTCTTAGGCTTATTTTTATTCTTATTCGTGACTTTTGTTTGTGTCTACCCAAATGTTTACTGTTTACTGTGCGCGATTTGTAGTGCCAAATTTCCCTTGGGATGAATAAAGTATTTCTATTCTATTCTTTACATCAAGGGCATTAGGCCACCGGCCGTTAGCCCAAAGGGTTAACCCGATGCAGCATAGCTTGTCAGTTCAATAGTATGTACCGTTAGCTTAAATTGAACACAACAGTTGTTGCATAGCTAAATAGTCCGCTAGTCAACTAGCCGACGCCCACACTCCTATGAACACGAGGTTAGCTTAATGCAATGAACCGGAGCCAACCTAGCAAGGTTAGGTTAGCTCAATGCTGCATAGTCTTGGCATTAAACAGAAACATTATATAAACATAAACATCACACCAACCATGAGGCAACAGTACAGAGCACAGCGCTGTAATAAAGGTTTAATAAAATAAAATGTTGTTTGGTTACTGTTAATGTCCATTGCATAAAGGGCGCCAGGCCACCAGCCGTCAGCCCAAAATGCGAACCCGATGCAGAACAGCTTGACAGTCCAAGAGTAAGTACCATTAGCTCAAATTGAACATGAGGTTAACTTAGTGCTGTATAGTCTTTGGCATATTTAAACAGATATTAAAACAGATGTTGGTCCCAACGTACACAATTGTCATTGAGTTTATCACTTAGCTCAGTCCGGTACTACGATTTTTCCAACGTTTTTTTCCAAAGCTTTGTTAGCCAGCTTAGCTCAGTTCTGTGTAGCCAAGCCCAGTGCCCATGCTGTTAGCCATTACCCTCACCAGCCTCCGGCCCAACACTAGGGCTGTCGCGGTATGACATTTTCTCACCGCGTTGTGTGTGTGGCTAATCACCGCGGGATGCGGTGGTACCACACTTCTATAAAAAAAAAGTGTTCATTCTTTTTTTATTTTTATTTTTTTTTAATATAGGCTACCTGTATATATATTTTGTATTATTAAGACATGCGAGTTTACCCGCAATCGTGATTAGACAACAATTCTATGGTCGTAGGAATCCCGAAACTTTTGATAATCTATCCATTTGTCCCTCAACGTTCTGAAATGTGATAAAAGTAGTAGGGTGTTGCCTGCTCCTTTAAGAGTGATGCGTTGTGGGATATATACTGTACGCAAGCAGCCAATAGTCAGTCACACATCCCTTCTCCAACTTAAAACTAATGTTATTATAACACTATTTTAACGTTAGTGAATTTGAATGCACATACATAGCTAGTTAAATATCACAACTTGTGTCATCATTGGGGGAAACTAAGTGCTGCCTCTCTCCGCCATCCCCGCTACACTCAGGACCACACCAACGTTATAGATAGCTAGCCTATAGCTAATGTCATAGATAGCTAGCCTAATAGCTAACATTATAGATAGCTAGCCTAATAGCTAACGTTATAGATAGCGAACGCTAACATTAGCAAACAAAGCTAACGTTATCCAGTTTACATTTAGTCATTTAACATTAGTCAGTTAACATTACAGATCATAATAGCTATGATAACGTTAACGAAGTGAGCGTAGGGGTTAGTCAGAGTGTAGCGGGGTCGGTAGAGAGAGGCAGCACTTCATTTGCGTGTAACGTTAGTCAATAACATTGAGCAAGTTACATGACCGGCACTTCGGCCCGGGAGGGAGAACGCTCCCCTGTACTCTACTGCGGTTCAGATTAATACAGGAAAAGGTATACATTGGGGGCTCGAGTCCGGGATATGAAAATAAATCCTTTCATCTGTGAGTTGTAAACTTTATGGAAACGTGAAGTTAGCTCATGCTACTGGAAAACGGACGTCTCGTCATTAAATGAACAGAGTTAAAAATGATCACGCCCCTTTTCCCCCCCACGGTTGTCGCGGTTGTCTGTTCTACATCCGCGGGTGCCTTGACACACCGCGGGATTGCGGTGATGCGGTTACCGCGACAGCCCTAGCCAACACGCCTCTCCTCCAAGTAACTTTCCGCCTCGGATAGCGACCATATCCTTCTCCTTTCCTTGTCCTTCAGCTTGATGGATAGTTTAGCCAGAAAAAGTAGCATTGGTCGGCATCCCAAATTCCAAAGCTTTGACATGGCCTCTTTGTATTCACCCCTCTCTGAGCCAATATTTTTGGCGTGTAATCCTCATATGGCGATGCTGTTGTTCTTGTAAAATAGTTTCCCCCTCCAGGATCTGGCCTCACGAAAAATCTATTCCTTTACTTGCAGTCTGTGGATCCTGGCAATGATGGCCCTCTGCTTCTGGTCCCTCCGGGGTTTCATGGTGCCGATTTGATGTGCCATATCACATTCCGGTGGCTTATCAAGCTAATTATTTCCCAGGATCTCCTGTAACAAACCGGGAATAAAGTCGGAAGGACGATTCTTATATAACAATTCTTATATTGAAACGTCTTTCTCGTGATTGAACTTCATTGAGCTTAGCTTGGATCTTGCTCAATTCGGCCTGCTTGTCGGCCATTTCCTTCTCTATGCTCTGTAAACGTTCGCTCTGTCAGGTAGCTTCTACCGTTAGCAAGATAATCTCTCTAGAATTGCTGGATGTTTATGCATGAATTATTTCCATCTTCTCCCTCACTGGTCCGACCGCTGCCTCTATCTCAGCTGTTACCGACTGTCTGTACTTCTCAAAGTATCTGGTGAATTGCTCTTCCGGTATTTCTGCAATTAGCTGTCTGATAGCCAACAAGCTAGCTACAGGTAAGTTCTGCACCAGCTGTGCCCGTATCCTCACATGGTGAGCACATTTGCGCTTTGTCGACCGTCGACATCGTCCCGCCTCGTCCACCTGCCCGTTTGCTCGTACATTTTTGTGATAAAGTTGTTACGTTGTTGTTTTCCAATACAAATTTAGAGGAAAATAAAAGACTAGTGGGTTAACGAATGTGTTAGTTATAAAAGTCTAGGAGTGGTCTAGAATCACATCTTACTCCATGATGCCGGCTCCCTCCTGGTCTTACATTTTTATTATTATTTTCATATTTATATAAGGTACTGTGTTTTGAATAGGGTGCCATGAGGCTAGAGTATCACCACAGGAAGCCTACTGTAGCCTGTCTATTTCTATTATAGGATTATGGAGTGGGGTTGGCAGTTATAGAAACAGAAAAGCAGACCAATGAAAGGTTGTTGGTTCCACTCCCAAAACTAAAAGGAGGGTGCTTTCTAGCTGTAAGTTAGTGGCTGGTATTACATCTGTGTTTCCCACCCTAGAGCAAAGCACTGACACCCAGAACTGCTCCAGCATTGCATTGCCCTGTCAGCTATGTGGAAAGACAGATTCTGATTGCGTTGTTTAAACTGGCCAATAATCATCTTCTTCTTCTTCCTCTAATAGCGCACCAAAAACAGATACATTCTTATTGACCTAAACTACAGTGCTCATAATACCTAATGGAGTGGTTTCAATCTGACCATTACGCAACCATTATTTGAATGGTCCCATCTCACCGTCTTCCCTCTATGCTTCACCATGTACTGTACAATACCATGAAGTGCCTTTTGAGTGAGATGTGTGCATCACACTCCAAAGATTATGAGGCACTTCATCCAGCAGAGGGCAAGCTTACACTGACCTAAAGCCCCCAATACACAGTGAGAGGGGTGGGTGATAGAGACACTGATGTGAAATGTCCTTGCGATCAGCACTTAGCCCTGTTCCACCAAGACATATCTTTCTAACAGTAGGCCTATTCATGCGTTGAATACAAACCCTGAGTACTGTATATTAAAGGGCCACTTTGCCGATTTCTAACCTGAATCGTATCGTTCTGTTGTAAGGAGGACATGTGATAATCCAACATAAAACCTACGAACATGTTCTGTGTGATGCTACCCGGAGGAGAGCAGCCCTCTAGTGAATTGCAACAGCTGACTGGTATGTTGTATGTCCGATTATCACATGTCCTCCACACAACTGAATGGTAGGATTCGGGTTAAAATCGACCCGAAAATACCTCTTTAAGACTCACATTGTTTTCCCCATTCATGAAGACAACAGACTCTGTGTCGTCAGGGGCCTCAGGTATACCACTGAACGCATCTGACTACATCTTAGACTTGTTTGACAGGTACGGAGATCTCTTGAGGCGTAGGGCGGACACGCCTGTGATCTTAGATATACCATATACTGTAGCTCATGTGTCTATCTCCCACACCAACAGCAGCTGCTGTTTACTGTTGTGGCTCTATTCGTCTCGCTGGGGGCCTCTGTGGCTGGCTTTGATATTCCGCCAGATGGGCTGTCATGACCCAAGCGTTTTGCGGAGGCAGCAGCTCACTCAAAGGGCCAGTGATGTGTCTGTGACTCATAGCCTTACACACACACACACACACACACACACACACACACACACACACACACACACACACACACACACACACACACACACACACACACACACACACACACACACACACACACACACACACACACACACACACACACACACACACACACACACACACACACACACACACACACACACACACACACACACACACACACACACACACACACACACCCGCCCACTGATGGCAATCATCCCTGATGTGGGGCCACAAAAAGCAGAGTTGATGAGGCAGACAACAGTTGTGCTGCTGACACTGATTATCTCTACCAGACGGAGGCCGACAAATAAACTACAAGGCCGTTGTGGAAGAAACTTGCCACAGAGGCTGACAGCAGGCCGGGGCGCGTGAACACTTAAGGCAACGCACTTGTGCTTCCGCGTTTCTCTGATTGGCCAACTGACCCCACGTGACGCTACGGCTCGTTTTCCCCCTACGCCGGCAACGCGTGCATGCGCATTTTCGTTTTGACGGCACTCAAACGCCAAGCGAGTCTGCTCACGTAAATAGGCTGCTCGCGGAAATGTAATGTTATGTTCGAATCCGCAGAATACGCATTTATCAAAACAACATATTTATCAAAACAACTACCAGATTCACTCATAACGTTATTTCGCGTGAGGGTATAACGCAACGTTATATAATGTTATTTCGCGTTTTTATTCATAACGTTATTTCGCGTGACAACACAGCACAGCTGTCAGAAACTGCACATTGAGGGGGTTTGAATCACTGTACATCAGTGGAGGCTGCTGACTGATTAACTACATTACCTGCTGTGCTGTAGGCCAAAGCAGAGGTACAGTAAAAGCACAGGTACAGTAGGTTACATGATTGATTGATTAACTACATTACAACGTGCAATCCAGCGCAGAGGTACAGTAGGGTGTTGTTAATGCATTTTATTACCTGCTGTGCTGTAGGCCAGCCAAAGCAGAGGTACAGTAGGTTACATGATTGATTGATTAACTACATTACAACGTTATTTCGCGTGACGCGCGGCCAACGCTGGCCAATCAGTGGTCTGCAGTGTTGCACGTGACCAGAAAAGTCACGTGAAACAATGCAGACCACTGATTGGTCAGAAGAGAGACGCGTCACTCATTGGAGGCTCACGCCTCTGGCGTAGGGAACAAGCGTAGAGTGGCTGGTATTCACGAAGGAGGCCGCTGGCCAATCAGAGAAACGCGGAAGCACAAGTGCGTTGCCTTAAGTGTTCACGCGGCCGGGGGCCTGTACGTTAATGCCAAGCAAGCAGTGCAAAAATGCTTCCGCATTCGTCACCGCACGCCAGTGCGGTAAAGCGCCCTTCTTTTCAGACAAATGCTACCGTGCGTGCACCGGCGGCGGCGTGCTCGCTCAGGTGCGTGCGTGCGCCGGCGTGCTCGCGCGAGGTGCCCGCGCATGCGACACGAGCGGAGCTCAATATATAGAAGTCACCGCCCCTTATTCAGTATCTACCACTAGCTCAATCAGCAAGGACACATGGCTGTGGATCCTATGGCTTGTTTGCTGGCGAGTTCGAATCCCATCGAAAATATTTTTTAACGTGATTTTTTTTTAACGTGTATTCTTTCGCCGATTAAGGTTAGGCATTGTTTCGGAGTTGGTTAAGGTTAGAACGGTTAAGTTTAGGCGCTGTTAAGGAGCTGGTTAAGGTTAGAGTTTGTCAAAGAGAATGGCAATATAATTTCTATGGTTAAGGTTAGGCATGGTTATGATTAAGGTTAAGGTTAGGCATTGTTTCGGAGTTGGTTAAGGTTAGAACGGTTAAGTTTAGGCGTTGTTAAGGAGCTGGTTAAGGTTAGAGTTTGTCAAAGAGAATGGCAATAGACAGCCTATTTCCGCGCGACCTGGGCGCTGGGCGGCGGAAAATGAAAGGCGCATTACTGCATGCCACTACGGTAAATTTTTGCACTGCTTGCTTGGCATAAAGCTACACGCCGGCCGGGGAGGTGCCTCCTGGAATATTTTTCACATTGGTCAACAACAAGTATTAAACGACAAGTATTTTATTTGAATTAATTTACATCATTGTCCATTGAAAGAGATAATCAGTATGAATAATAAGAGGGTGATACCACAAAGGTTTGCGAGTAATCAGCTCTCTGGCATCTGTTTACAATATGGACATGTCATTGTCATTGACAACCTATTGTTGTTGATATACCAATGCATTCAAATAATGAATGAATTAATGAATAGCCATCATTGTCCATTGAATGTCTTATTCCGCCTTACTCTAGACTAGCGGTTCTCAAACTACGGGTTGCGACTCAAAGTGGGTGACAGTGGGGTCGCGCATTGGCAAACAAATTTAAATCAAGAGAAAAACCGACAAGCCCAACACAGATTGAGTCTTCCACTTGGCAGCTGTATGTATGTATGTATGCTTTTCTCGGCGGGACCTGTCAAAAAGCAGAAAGTGCGCGTACAAGCCTCACAGAAAAGACGACAACAGTTGTCACTTGCAAGAAGATGCAAGGAAAATGAAAATACTGAAGTAGAAGATGTAATGCCTTCACAAAGTGCATCGATGCGTAAGCTGTCACTTGGATGAACGCATTATGAATGAACTGATTGGTGGGTTGATATGTCCTAATTGTGCAGGGACAGGGCTTCAATTTATCATTGATCCGCAAAATCAGTGGCTTTGGCGAAATATGCCTCGTTTTATAAATGTGTATACAGAAACAATTCCGTTGCTTTTGTCGATAATATTCATTAATTTAATTGATAACATAGTGCTGTCATTTCATTTTTTCTAATAAATATGGATGATCAAGTTCAACAACGTGTGCTTTTATTTGGATATTCCTTATTTCCATGTTGAAATTACACGATACAGTGTGGGGTCGCCAAAAAAATCCTAAATTAAATGGGGTTGTGGTATCAAAAAGTTTGAGAACCCCTGCTCTAGACGGTAAGAACAATTCTGCCAGTGCCTCTTCATCTGTCACTCACTTCCTGCTTTCTGTTTCCCCCAGCTCTGCTTCCTGCTTGTAAGTGCCACCTAGTGGCTAAGACTAAAATAAAATTATGTTTGTCACTTCCTGTTTACTCCAGCCCTGCTTCAGCTTTCGTTGGTCTATGCTGCCACCTGGTGGAGATTTGTGCTCTACTGAACGCACCTTTCTAGTTCAGTTTGTCTGATGTCTGTGTGCGTGTGTGTGTGTGTTGTTTGTAGGGTTGAGACCTTCCTGTGGTACTGTAGATGGGTACAGGCAGGGTAGTATGACTACAGCACCTGATGATTAAGTGCACTGAACAGGATAACACACAGAAACGCTGGCACAGCACATTTACTAATCTGCAACGCATTTAAGATAAATCACTACAACGTATTTGAGATAAATCACTACATCTACTGGTGTTCCTAGCGAGAAAATTATGCATGTTCTGCATAATTCACCTAGCTGGGATAGACCTCTCAGTATTAATACACCATTATTGCCACAAAGGTAATGATGCTGTATATGGGCAAAACAAGGTATTTAAATCCCCGCTCATATATAAAATACGGACGGAAGAACACTGTGTTTACTTGCAATAATTATACAGTCTCAGCGATGCCAGCATTCTTGAATTTGTCTTTGAGGGGGAAATAAAGATTTGAATTCCTTAAGTCAGTGCTGTAACAAACATCAACTCTGATCTTCTCAAGATCAAACAACAGCACAATGTAACAACGTAACAATGTAACAATGTAACAAGTAACAATGTAACAACGTAAACAAATAAAAGTCCCTTCCCTCAAAAAACAACAACAACAACCAAGCAATCAAGCATAGTCACTGTACTGGAGATTAATTCCACTTGACCGATGGCGGTGTGGCCTCTGTCTCTCTCTCTCCCTCTCTCTCTCTCTCTCTCCCTCCCTCTCTCTATCTCCCTCTCTCTAATCTCATCATGATCAGGAGCAGATAGCTACTGCTAATGAGCGGGAGGCCACTTCAAAGTGCGGCAATACAGAGAGCAGAGATGATTGAGACAGACACTACATCGCCTTCCTACCTTGGGTTGAAGTAAAAAAAAAAAAAAAAAAAAAAGATAAAGAAAAATCAATGGTCATTTCCATGGCCTCCGGAGAGGGACTGGGAGTGATAACCATGCATTACAATGGGCCCGGAGCGTAATGAGAAGGGGGATCAATACCTGCACATTCCTGCCTGTGTTTGCCTAGTGGTTGCCCAACAAAGCCGCTGTAATTAAGAAGTCTACCCTCAGCCCTAATTCCTTTCAAGTTTAGAGTCCATTCTCCTCAGAGGATTATTTTGATCACGTTTTCTATATATAATTATATAACTGTATGTATAACTGTATGTATATATAAATATGTATTTGTGGTATCAAGAGAGGCGGACAAAATACCCAGAGGAATTTCCAGTTGTCTGACTGATGTGAGTCCAGTGCTCTCGGTTGATGGAGACTCCGTTCCGTGATCAATCTCCCATTGGACTGCAGCAGTTCATGCATATTCATTAGGACAGACTATCAATTTATTTTGTTTTTCTACGTCTCGGCTGAGACTCCCTAAATTCAACTTTTATGGTCTCATTATGAAATTGTAATTAGAGGGAAATGGGGGGGGGGCTTTTCTGAGCTTTTGAAGATGTTGAGATTAGCACTGGTTCCAAATGACTCTCTGGAACTGAGTCAGCTAATTGCAGGGCTTACACAGGCCTGCAGGGCCGTCTGATGCTCAGATAATCAGGCCGTGAATTCAAATGGCCTGCTGTAAAGAAAAAAAACAACAGAAATGGGTATCATAGCTTCATGAGGTCAAATAGTAAAAACAAAAACAAAACAAAAAACACGCTGACTTGATCCACTGGCATTATGCATATCTGTATGGATATCTGAAAGCTGTAAAGACCCAAGAGTAATAATATTAATGTAGGTAAACAGTGCCATGCAGCAAGTTCAAGTGTCACAAAAACAAAAAGTGTAAATGTAAGAGCATGTCAAACTATTACAACTGGGTTATCAAGCCAAACATGTAAAGACTGAGGCAGTCAGCAGCCTCCAAAGTAACTCAATCATTAACTCAGCCCATCTCTGCTATCATTCCTAACACGTGTTTTCCAGTGAAATGCATTTTAAAACAGGCTCTGCCAAGTACAGTATGCCGCATGGCATTCTTGCAATCCAATCAGACTAGACTTTGATATACAGAACTGAGGAGAACAACATTTGACTATGACAAAGTACAATCTTGAGTTTATACAGTAAGGCTTTACTAGGGCGCCCTCTGGTGGTTGCTCCGTACCCAGACATTTCCAACCAAACTGATGTATCACTCACAACCAGGCCAGCTCATAACAGAGGGGAAAGGGGAAAGCACTCTGGCTTTCTACCTTCAAGCTTTCATAAAAGAGGCCTACAACTTGCTAACCACAAGATTTCATAAATGAGGCCTACAACAACTTTATACTGTCAAGCTTTCATAAAAGAGTCATACAACAACTTTATACTGTCAAGCTTTCATAAAAGAGTCATACAACAACTTTATACTGTCAAGCTTTCATAAAAGAGTACTACAACAACTTTCTACTTTCAAGCGTTCATAAAAGAGTCCTACAACAACTTTCTACTTTCAAGCTTTCATAAACGAGGCCAACAACAAACACATGGACACAAAAAGATAAGATAAGATAAGATGGGATCAATAGTCCCGTCACAATAGTCCCATCAATTAAACGTCTCTTTTCCTTTTCTTCCCTCTCCTGTCATTCCTTTAGTCCCATCTTCCACCTTGAGCCTACAGTACTACAGACCCAGCAGCGTATACCAGAGGTGCAGCCTACAGAGGGTGCACATAATGTGAAATTAAGCCTTTCAGGCCTACGTTTTTTTTTATCTAGGAAAACGATTTTAGGATTCTATCTTGAGAATTGAATCAGTCAATTCACCTCATTCCGCCCACTTTTGCCATTGTAGTTGTATTTCCTCTGGTTGCTCAACTTTGTGGCAAATATGGTAGCTATTCCCAAACCTAATAAATAATACAAAAAAATACAAAGCGCTTTACAATTTGTTCCTCACATTTTACCCATTGACTTACATACTCACACACCGACGGCAGAGGCAGCTATGCAAGGTGCCAACCTGCTCATCGGGAGCAGTTAGGGGTTAAGTGTCTTGCTCAAGGACACTTCGAGATGCTGCCCGGCAGGATCAGGAATTGAACCGGTAACCTCTGATTACCAGACGACTGCTCTACCTCCCGAGCCATTGTCGCCATAACATCCCCATAACATCTTTCTTAAAGGTGGGCACCAACCACCAATCCAATATGTTATTTCCATGACCTAGGACATTTCAATCAATATTGCTGAACATGAGCTACTCTTTCTCTCAAAGACCAGAGACCATAGAAGTATGAATCAAACTAGTGATGTTATCAGGTATTAGATGATAAAGCCGGTGGCATTTTCTTATCTTACAGTCAACATAGCCTACGAAAATACCAAAACCAACAATGCATTTCTTCTGCTTACAAGTATGTAAGTAAGTATCAATCCAGCCAACACCAGCTAAAAAACCTAGAAATACACCAGCCTATATGTCTGGAGCTGCTCCATAGACAATGAATGGGAGACTGATTTTGTGGACCCACAGCATGTTTGTTTGAGTTTTTATAGCCACATGTGCTTTATTCTATAACAGTGTTCGCAGTTCTGAGACAGAAAATATACCTATATCATACCCCTGGGGGTTCTCAGTGTCCTGTATACATCTTTCCCAATTCATCAGCATCAGATGTTATACCTGATCATTTTTGTTGAGTTGGGATGGGAAAGGACACCACATGTGTCCATCTTAGGAGTTCTCAATCTCAGCCCGAGTCTGATGTCAATTGTCAAAACATTCTCTACTTATTGGGTGGGTGGCTCATAAGAGAGGGAGAAAGAGAAAAGCATATCAGCACCACGGACAACGCTGTCATCTCCCCCTCTGGCTCACTGGCTCACTGGCTGCTGTGGCTCTACTCAGGGAGCAAGAGAGAGAGAAAGAGAAAAGCATATCAGCACTACGGACAGCGCTGTCATCTCCCCCTCTGGCTCACTGGCTGCTGTGGCTCTACTCAGGGAGCAAGAGAGAGAGAAAGAGAAAAGCATATCAGCACCACGGACAGCGCTGTCATCTCCCCCTCTGGCTCACTGGCTGCTGTGGCTCTACTCAGAGAGCAAGAGAGAGGGAGAGAGAGTTTTGATTGATTTAAAACTTTATCAACAGACCAGAAAAATACCTTCGTCTTGTTTACATCAGGGTCCTCCATTTTCAATTCATCCAGAAATGTATGACATACAAGACATACAAATATACAGTACTGTGTAAGAAAAAGATATCATAAAAAAATATATACATCCGAAGGGGAAGAAACTGTACATTGGAGGGGGTTAGGTGGGTAGGGGGGGGGGCGTTCCCCATTATTGTGGCATAGTTGCGAAATGAGAGAGACTGCTTTGTTCACGGCGCTCTACTACAGAACTGATTTTCTTCTGGCTTCTCCTTCTTGACTTGTCAGGCATGATGCCACATGGACAGCACTGTCCACGGTGCTCTACTGCAGACCTGGCTGGCTTCTCCTTGTTGACTTGTCAGGCAGATTTAGGATCTTTGCACCGTATTGCATCATACAAAGAGCATCACATAAAGGTGCCTTCAGGTCATGATATAAAATGATGACCTGAGGGGCACCTGTGTATGATGCAATGCTGTGCAAAGATCCTGAGTCACCGTGGCCTTATGAAACTGAGAGGTTGAAGGGAATTATTTTCTCTTCAAATTAAGCATTTAAACCGGCTGGTTTGATTATTATTATTTTTTTTATTATCTTTCCCCCCCTTCTTTTTCCGTTTTTCTCCCCTCCCAATGTTAGTCGTTATGCCAATTCCCAATCCCCTTCCTGGTCGTTGCGCACTCTATACCCCCTACTGTCGGTCTGGGAGAGTGGAGGCTATCACATGCTTCCTCCGACACATGTGTACCCAGCCCACCGCTTCTTTTCACCTGGCAGCGCGGACTCTCACTGGGAGAGTGTAACGTGTGGAAGGTCACACTACCTCCCTCCAGATCCTTCCCTCGTTGTGCAGGCCCCCCCCCCCCCGACCGAACTGTAGGAGTCGCTGTTTACAACGACCCGGACCCACCCACCGGCTTCCCTCCCGCTGACTCTGCCAATCGAGCCAGTATGCCGGCCGGCCAAGCCGGAGGCAACGCTGACAGCCGGATTCGATACCAGTGTCTCTTGCGTTGGTGATGAGCGCTTAGTCCGCTGCGCCACCCAGCCGCCCGGCTGGTTTGATTTCTAAAGCTTGGAAAGGGAGGCAAATGAAACACGTTGAAGTATATACTCTATATACAATATAATTATGAGATAAATCTATTTAGGTTGATGTATATCAAGGGTGAAAGTATATATAGATAGAGTATTTATACTATCTATATTTGTTTTTTATTGTTCTGATTATTTGTATTTTTGGTTGTGAAAAGTGTGTGAAAAGTTGGACAGACCAAGACACTGTAATAAACAATTCATTCATTCATCCATTCACCTGAAAGAGTTAACTGATGATATGTGGCATTTTCAATGTACAGTAGGGGTTTGTAGCGTGACGTCTCAAACGAAGAGGCACAGTGTCTCTCGTCTCATCAACGGTACTCTAAACACATGCTGATGCTGTGAATGAGATGCCTCTTTTTTTGTTTACAGGTGAGAAGTTCATACAGCAGTGAGACCCCTAGTGCCGTTTCAAAGTCACTTTAGTGGCCTAGACTGTGAACATCTAAATGGTTTCAACTGTTAACCACTGCTTTTCATTGCGTGAGTAGGCATTTGGAATAAACATATACTGAGTCCAAAACCAAGTACAGTAAGTATCAGTCAGTAGTGACTGAGTAGCTACCTATGATCTAATCCAATGGTTTTACTTTTATAGTTTAGACTTGGACCATTAGTTTGAGGGCCATTGGACATATTAATGATTCAGATAGTCAATATTAGAGAAGTCTAACATGCTTCTAGAAATGCAGAAAATCAAGTTACTTTCCTTTATCTCACATGGCTGGATTTTTAGCAATTCTCAGATAACAATAGCCTGTTTTAGCCTGGTAGTGGCCCGTTATCCGACACACACCTGGTATTAATGGAGTCCTCCCTACAACACCACACTGTGAGGAGAGAGGGGGACGGTCGCCAGGATTCACCTCCTTATATGGGAATAACAGGTTGTACAATTACAGAGGGAGGAATCCTCAGAGACGCTTAAGTGATCACAAGACACACGGTACACGGCTCTCTCTTGTCCAGAAGGCGTTTCTACAACTGTTGTAGCTTGTCAAGAGCTGATGACCGCGGGTTACGGGAGACGGGGTTATCCTACTGGGAGAACAGCTGAACACATGCAGGCCTAATCAGAGTGTCATTAACCTGCGATGAAACACCTCCGTGGCCTGCTGTCAACATCATGGAAAGGGAGCCACCACAGGGAGACACCTCTGATCAAATACCAACCCTCCAGGGCACAGAGTTTCTTTTCTAAATAGGCACAAACACATTCGGCACCGCAGGTTGATACTGCAGTGCCAGGAAACAGTGTCATGGACAGATAATGAAACAGATACGCCATGCCATCTAAAGACAAGAGAAGTGTCTGGAGAGAGGTTTGTTGTTTTCAGAGCTTAGCCTCCCACTGTGCGACGCTGTAGCGTGGTGTAAACACACTGAAGTGGGCACAGTATGATTATAGGCTACTAAAGCAACCCCCCTTCACACAGAAAATATAAAGGTAACCAAAGTGTACACATTATAGACACAGTTATGCATGAAAACAGGCAGCGATAACCAGCAACGACAAGTACATGTCACATCAAATTATGTAAGAAAGTAAAAAGAAAATATATCAAACGATATCAAGTAGTGTTTTAGACTCTTTCTGAGATTATCCTTACTATAGTATAATATAAATGCCCTGTATGGTTGTGGTTCTTCCCATGTAAAATGACGCCTTGTAAAGTCCCTCTTCCCTCCAAAATAACAAGGTGCCATTGATGCAAATTACCTTTAGGCTACCACGTGCATTTTATCCTACATTTTATATAACCTTATATAACAGTAGAGTAGCCTAGACCTTAGGCCACTATAGCACCATGGCATGGCTGATTCTCTGCACTAACTATTTCAGTCTGATTCACGGCCACACATGCTTTTATTGATAACGTTTGTCGGCTATGTACTGTCTTTCACAACATATGGCTCATACAGAATCCCACTATCAGCAGGGCAGCATTGCTCACACTATGCCACGAAGGCGGCATCCCACTGCTGATAAATAGAATATGAGTTCCCATCTATCTCAACATCCTACGCTTCATCTCAACAGATCCTGTATGTTGACACAGAATCCGCTGTGCTGGGATCCAGGGAAGCCCCTTCTCAGCCAAGCAGCTGTCCCCTTTAATGGACTCATTAGGAAGTGGCTCAATCAGACACCCCCCCCCCCCCCCCCCCAGCCACCCGTCACCCCCACCACTACTATCCTCTGCCTCTCTCACCATTATACACAGTTCCTTCATGGTTGTCAGCCTCTTTTCCCAACACTTCCCATCCACCTCCCTCTTCCATCCTCTTTCCACCTCCTCCTCCATCCCACCATCCAGCCTCTCTCCTCCCTCCCTACAGTACAGCCACATGCAGCACCACTGCACCAGCCCCATAACGTGGGTCACTGTGCAGTGGGCTTAGAAAAACACGGATGGTGTGGAACTGTGTGACAAGACAGCGTGGGGAAACACTGCAAGTACTTAGTTATTACACATTTAAGGCACGTTTGGTTTGTGCAACTATCAAGTTACTTATGAACTGATCATGCATAATTAGTAAGTGACTCAATATAGTTATGCACAAGCAACCCCCAAGCTAAACACCCTTAGGTCTCAATGTGTGACTTGCTTAAGGGTTATGTAGTCTAATAAGAGCACATTTATTCAAATGCATAAGTACAGTATAAAAGACTACCGCAGATTCCTTATATCCAGTGAATGTCCATGCATTTGAAAATGTAACAAAACGACTGTAATGTCGTGTATACAGTAAGGCTGAACACTGCAGCAACCCAATTGTATATTTTGTAAATGTCATCAAATGAAGCACTGTCTGCCCCAGTAGACCGCGTGCTGCGGGGCACATAGATTCCCTTATCTCTAGGAGCGCGAGCAGCGCCGTTTCATCCAAGTTTACTCTTATATTGGTTGACTCTCAAAATTAGACAGTCCACTTTTCTTTCCCCAATCAAAAAGCCTATATTATCTGCTGTCCTTACGAGGTCGATGGCTGCTTCCAAAGCCACTGCAGCGCACCACCCGGACGGTGCTTTCTTTAACAAAGTTCAAACTTCTCTGAAGAAACTGTTCCTTACCTTTCCTCCCTTCGAACACCTCCTATAGACATTTGACGCACCTGCGGCTCCTTGGTTCATGGCTGAAAGCTCTGTAAAAAGGAGAAGAACATACTCGTGGGCTTAATAATCCTCAAATGAAAGTTGGATCATGTAGATCGGGCGAACAACACGCCTTTCCCCTTTTCTTACAACGCCTACTGTACCTTTTGCTCTTCGTAATTGTATCAATTTGAATGACGCGTGCGGTGGTGGTTGGAAGTACCCAAGTGTTCAACTTTTCACCAATGCGCTCCACGATATTTACGCAAGAGCTATACCCACGGTTGTTCCGATCAGTCTGTGGACAACAGTCACGAACTCCCTTGTTGTGAACTATTTCCCAAATCCAGCAGGATAAATATCAGTCTGTTAGTTCCACTCATTCATTCCCCGTGTTACTGTTCAATTAAATCCCACCCAGAGCGGTGCGCACCAATTACGCAAGCGCACAGGGTATTGTCCTAGGAGTCGGACCTAAACGAACAGTTGAAGAACCGAGCAGCAGAGTGTTGTCCCGCAGTGATGCAGGCGTGCAGTAAATGGGCTGGCAGCAGGGGGGGGGGCGCTTTATTTTCCTCTCCATCAGTCGCTGCCCCTGTCGAGAGATGGCATATGCGCTCCCACAAACAGGAGGGATGATTGTTGCAGGAGAAAGCCAAGCACTATATGCTTTATGGGGAAGCGCTTAGTAATGTAAGAGTGGCATGTCATAATAACAAAAGATACCTCCAGATTTATTTGGGTGCCGGTCAGGACCATGCGTAACGGCTGTAGGTCTATAGGTCGTGGTGGCATGTATTTATTTACACCACTAATTTGTACTAAAATGGATACCACACTTGTTGGTGGATTTGTAGGCTATACTTCTCCTGAAACGATGCTATAGCATCGAATGGCCCGTGGCCGTATCAAATCCATCCAATAAGAGATGATTAATCATTTGTGACAATTATTTCATTATTTCCACAGGGGGCAAACTTCAGTTTCAATTATACCTTGAGAAATACATGGCAAAAGGGCATGTTGCCATCAGGGGCAGCGATGGCAGAGTGATACTGAGAGGTGATATAGATGCCGTCACTCATCCCAAAGTGTCAAAGCATGCAGCAACGACAGCACCGTTCTGCTAACAGTTTCACGGATAAGAGCTGAAATGGGTAGATATTTTGATTGATTGATTGAACATTTATTGATTGATTGATTGAACATTGTATTAACAGATTGCAGAATGGGTACAATACAGTACAGCTCAATACACACAATTGTTAAGGGGATGCAGACCAGAGAAAGACTTTCGTCTTGTTTGCATCAGGGTCCCCCATTTTCAATTCATCATAACATATCATACATGACATACAGGTAGACAGTACTGTTGCATCTAGACATTTATAACATACCAGATCTACAAATATACAGTACTGTTTATGTGTACAAAAGGAGTCTAAAAAGAGAGTATTTGAGGGGGAAGAAACTGTACATTGGAGGTTGGGTGGGGGGGGGGGGGTCTGGGTAGGTGGGGTGGGAAACTGTACATTGGAGGTGGTTGGGTGGGTGGAGTGGGGGGGGTTGGATAGTCGGGTGGGGGAAGCTGTACATTGGAGGGGGTTGGGTTTAGACATTTACAGGGGCCAGTTTCGAATTGCAGTCTCTCGTAGGTGCTCTTTGAGAGTGGTTTTGAAGGTGGGTAGTGATTCACATTCCTTTACAGCTATGGGTAGGGCGTTCCACATTGATGTGGCATAATTGCGAAACGTGTTTAGTCCCTTGTTTGAGCCGAATCTGGGTTTAACATCATTTGTGGAGCTCCCTCTGGTGTTGTGGTCGTGGTATTCACTGACCTTTGGGAAGTATTTTGACATGTACATGGGTACCTTGGTCGCGTAGTGTATCTTGTAGACCAGGCCCATTGCAAGTTGCTGTACTCTGTCGTCTATTCTAAGCCATCCTAGGTTGTCAAAGTGGGCAGGGGTGAGGTGGGTTCTAGGAGTAAGGTCAAGCAGTAGTCTGACCAGTTTGTTCTGTGATGTCTGTAATTTTGTTTTTAGCGCCTTTGAGGTGCTTTGGTACCATGAGGTGCAAGCATAGTCGTAGTACCCTTGAATGAGTGCTCCTGCCAGAGTCTTCAGGGTATTCTTGTTTACCAGAGAGGAGATCCGGTACAAGAATCTAGTTCGTTGGTTGACTTTTTTTTATTCTTTCACGCAAGCAAAACTACAATTACGAATCGACAAGATCCACCAATTAGTTTTTTTACTCAGAACTGACCTGTATTCTGACAAGAAAGGACACTAAGGACAAGGACAGCCCAGGACATTTTAGCAGTACTGTCAGCATCGGGGACAACTTTGATTTAAAGGAACACGCCAACATTATGGGAATGCGCTTCGATCTTCTCCAGAGTCAGACAATAAGATAGATACCAATTTTCTATCTGTGTGTTCAGTAGAAGTCTATCCGTCTGCAAGCTAGCCTAGCTTAGCACAAACAAATGGGACTGGATACGGACCACTAGCCTAGTTGTCAAAAAGTAGGCTATGTCAGGCACCAGGCAGACTAGTCCTGTCTCCCCACAAGCCTATTTCCTGTAGACAAACAAAAAAATTAAGAAAAAAGTGTTTGAACGCCTCCTCTTTCCAGCCGAGGCAACACAGGGGGACCTTGCACTTTACTGTGTTTAACTGTGTGTTTCTGCTCCATTTGTCAACTGCTGACTCTGTTTGCCCACTCGGCATTCCATATTCTCCACAGCGCCTCGACCCCCACCATTAAAGTCTTATTGATTGCTCAGCTTATGATGTTTTCCCGTGTGCAGATATTTTTTTACTGTGAAATCAGCAGGTGCTGCACGGAACAAATGTATCAAGGAGCAGTGGGCCAATCCATTCACATCAGCAGAAGCACATATACTGTAAGATAACACCCTTAGGGACTATAAAGAGACTCGTGAAATGCCCTTAGAGGCTAGATTTACCGTACTCACAGAGCATTGGCTTTTATTTTTTTTTAAGGAACACTCCACCAAAATAAAAAAAGAATCAAGCTGATTAATTATGCTCATAATCTCACACACATCCCACAACTATAAATGGCTTGTACAAATTCAATTGGCTTGAGTTATTGAGTTAATGTTAAGATGTCTGCTGTCATTAAGATGTTTATTATTCCAGGAAGTAATAAATCCAGTGCACATCATGGAGGCGCTGCGTGAGCTCTATGTCTAGTCTACTTCACACAGCCTGAAGCGGCTCTGCTGCCACAAAATTAGTTTGAAAGAAAGTGCAAGGCAATAACTTTGCATTGCAAATAACCAAATATCAAGAATGTTGGAACATTTATGAGTTATGCATTGATATATTCAAAAAATGCAAACCTAAACTATATTTTCTTTGGAAAGAAACCATACCTTAAATCCGTAAAGTACATGTATTTTATTGTGACAACTAATAAACAAACTTGAACTTGAACTTGAAAGAACCCCCCCAAAAAAAGACACATTTAAGAATGAATATGGTCTAAGTCAGTCCAAAAAATATTAGTGAAAACAAACAGCTCTCTCCCAAATCCAAAGACTAAAATGCTAAAAGTAAAACGTGTGATGTCATCAAGTATAAAGTCTGGAGCTGCTCTGGAGAAAATTAATTGGGTAAGAGAGTAAAGACACTGAGAGCACCAAGGGGAATGTTCTGTGTATATAGACCTTCTGTTTCAGAACTGAGAACACTGCTATATACTGTAGAATAAAGCTCATTTGGGTATAAAAACTAAAACAAACATCCACAAAATCTGTCTCCCATTCATTGTCTGGAGAAGCAACTTTATACCTGGTGACATCTGCAGGTTTGAGTCTTACCTCTCTGGTTTCTGGCTTTATGAGAGAGTAGCTCATGTTCACAAATATTGAAGAATGAACTTTCTTGGGCCACGGAAAGAACATATTGGAATTCTTAATTATCCTTCAACGCGTGACTAAACATGGTGACACAGATGAAGTAAAACATTTGATATTTTTCAACTCATCCTTTGATTTGTATGTTTACAGTAGACTCAAAAAGATAGCTGGGGGAACAATTAATAGAATATTATATTCTTATATAAAGGGGAAAAAATTGTTGCGCCAGTTGCTTTACTCCCACAGAGATGTTTGAGAGTGAAATGTCAGCCAACTCTCTGGAAAGAAGTATGAGCTCAGTGAAATGATGAAAATAACCATATATATATATGACTTGACTTGATATGAAAGGCCTTGATACAGTATATATATACTGTATCAAGGCCTTTCATATCAAGTCAAGTCAAGTGTGATAGATATCGGTCATAATCAGCCAGTATCACCTCGTCACCTGTGTTCGTGAAGTTTCTGCGTTGTATATATCTCTTACTCCGAAGTCAACCTTCTCATACTGGCTGTACAACTGTGTCATCCCCGTTAATGCAATCCGTAATCAGAAGAATTCGACACTGGCAAACGTGGTACCTTTCTTGGAAAAACTTTGTTTATTCCATAAACAACGCCTTGTACCAGATGTAACCAATTCTGTAATGTCCTTGAACAGTCTTAATTCATTCTTCTCCACCGTCTCTTATGCTATTAGTCCAATGGTTCTGGGTCTCGTCGTTGGCCAAAACCTCCCCTGTTAGCCGAAGCTAGTGATGATGCGGCCTGTTATCTCCTGTTGAACAACTCGGCCGACAACGACCTTGGCACTCACACACCCTGCTTGCTGCTCTCTACCGTGGAAACACACACTGGCTGCCGGCTATAGATCTATAGATCCGTCTGAGTAGATGCTGTCACCCACCGATATATACATTATATACACATTGAAAAACAAGGATTCCTTCAAGTGTTGCTTTATTAATCCCCTTGGGGACGTGCAGGTGTCCTACTATAGCAGCAGCAGAACAGGGTCTATCCAAGTTCAAGTTCAGTTTATTGTCCTCTCTTTTCAGGTTATGCAAAAAGCAGAATGAAATATAGTGCCCCCAGGGCCATAGTGCAATGCATATGAACAGTAATTTAAAACACTATAAAAACAAGCACAGTACAAAAACATAAACGGATAATATAGTAATAATAGTAGAATGGCAGAATTCAATCAATAATAATAATAGTAGTACTAATGATAATATAGTAGTAGCACACTGCACCAGAGTCTGTGTTTAGTTTGCAGTGTTTGGTATTAAGAGTCAGACAGTCTTACCAGTTCTCAAGTTCTCCAGCCGTTAGTTCTCCAACTATTGGCAGCAGTCCAGCAGAGGGGGTGGGAGGGGCTATCTAGAAGAGGGTCCAGCTACCGCATCCTCCTCTCTGCCTCCACCTCTAGTTTAGTTTGACCTCTAGTGCCACACACATGCGGCACATGCGGTCGCCTCACAGCAAGAAGGTCCAGGGTTCGATTCCCGCTTGGGGACCAGGTTTTCGCGTTGCCAGGTACACAGGTGGGGGATCTCCCAGGCATTTCTGTGTGGAGTTTGCATGTTCTCCCCATGCTCGCAAGGGTTTCCCCCCCGATAAGATAAACCGAATGGAAAAACATGCACACAACCGATCGCTGACACTTGACGAAGACGGGCAGGAGCACTTGGATTGGTCCCCGGGCGCGGTACCTCGCCGACGCCCTGTCTGCTCCCGGCTGCCCTTGGGGGAAGGACGACGGGATGGGTTAAGCGCAGAGCTCAATCACATCGGCGACTGAGAAAAAAGACAATGCATGTGTGTGTGTGTGTATTCCAGTGTGTGTGTGCCGCTCCCATTGCATGTCCCAGTTCGTTGCATGCCGAATAAAGACCTCTAAAGAGGTCCTGCATTATTATAATCAGTTCGACTCCCACTACATTATGCCTTTCTAACTGTTTTAAGGCCTTGCTATTTTAATTGTGTTCCCTTGATGTTACACTTAGCAGTGATAATTAACCATGTATAGGAATTAGGGATGCTCGATATTGTCTTTTTTACCGATACCAATATACCGATATTGTCCAACTCTTAATTTCCGATACCGATATCAGCCGATATCAACCGATACCGATATATGCAGGGTCCCCCCCCCCCCCCCAAAAAACTGAATAATTTCAGGTAATTAACATTACATATCTCTTGTTGTGGAATTAACACAACATTATGCATACTTTTGACAATAAATAAAACCAGAATTTGTTCTTACTTGCTTACCTGGGTAAATAAAGGTTATAGAAATGTAAAAAGATTATTTTTTTTAAACCGATACAGATATTTTCCGATATCACATTTTAATGCCAATATCGGCCGATAATATCGGTAGGCCGATAATATCGGTAGGCCGATAATATCGGACATCCCTAATAGGAATATTGGCATACTTATAGAATAGGACTACTCACCATTTTGCCAACAAACTTTACAGTTAACATACTGTCATCAGCAGTACAAATTATTTATTGTTTCATTCATTTAGCACCATAGTACACAATAAGAACCTTCAATCAGAAAGAAGAAAAAAACAGAGCAAAACCAATTTTCTTTCTCAGGAAACTGTCACATTGAATTAGAAGCTAGAGTAACTATGCTGGTTGCCACTTCTCCAAAAGTATGGGAGTTGACTCTGCATCTAAATGTGGACAGCAACCAGCGAAGAGAGAACCAGCTTTAAAGACAAAACACTTTTTGATGCTATAGAGCTGGTTCACTGTTCTCGTGTTCACCAAACAGCTACTGCTGCTCTCTGAAAATACAATTTCACGCACCCCCCCAAAAACAGACATACAGCACAAGGAGCTATTAATAAGCACCCCAAATAAACTTTCAGGAATTTTTTTTAAAAGTCAAGAGGTAAGATTCAGTGTGACAGATTCATACAATGGGCTTTTCCTGACGAGAGTCAATTTCCCTAAAGCCTCTGCATCAACACAGTAGAGATTATCTTGATTCGCTAACCTTTAGGTATGCAGGTCCTCAGAGATTTATGCCTGCGCTTCTCCCTCCTATATTGGGAATGTTAATGTGAGCTGCTGCTTTCTGTGTCGCTGTAACCAGATAATGGAATTATGCATAATAATGCTCAGTGGGGATAATCTCATTTCACTCTGCTCTATACCCTGATAGCATTCTAATGTTATTAAAGATACTTTTCTGGTTCAGCAAACTCTGGATTGTCGGCATGTACTGTATACACAGATGCTTTGTAAAAGGAGATCATTGAGTTTGACTTGAACTATGATGCTGTGCAGGTGTTTTAGGCAGTGACACTTCTGCAACAAGATGATAGCATTTGTAGTTATCAAGCTTTTGTTGGTCTTACAAATTATGGCCATAATGGAAATAATGGCCAGTCTCAAAGATGAAGTTAAAACATTTACCTTTATTGGTTGTAACAGTATAAGAATTAGATAATATATAGCTCCGTCAAAGATTATGAACCTACACAATACGGTCTGGCTGTAATACTTATAGTTTTGATATTCAATGGGTGCTACAATTGGGGAAAATCACAGGTGGAATTTCACGCCCCAATACCAGGGTAATGTTAGAAGATAAATACATAAATAAATAAATGCATACAAAGGCCTACAAAAAGAAAGTTAGTTATTTTCATTTCGACGTGAAATATATTTGATCCAAAAATGTCAGTCGCTGTGATATTGCAGATAGGACTATGATGATATTAAGTTAATAGCCTACATGATTATTGTACAGATATGACTATGATGATATTAACTTAATGTACAGATAGGGCTATAATGATATGAAGTTAATAGCCTGCATTATTATTGTACAGATATGACTATGATGATATTAAATGAATAGCCTATATGATTACTGTACAGATAGGACTATGATGATATTAAATGAATAGCCTATATGATTACTGTACAGATAGGACTATGATGATATTAAATTAATTGCCTGCCCTACATGATTATTGTACAGGTAGCCCCCCCCCCCCCCCAAGTCTGCTAAACGTGACAAAGGATGATGCCTGTTGTAAAACAGGAAATTATAAATGATTATTTGTTACTTTCGATCACAGTGGTCTGCCATGTCAAGTGGAACGTTTATTTTCATTTGTTTTTCTATTTAATTGTTATTAAAGTTTCAAGTGTCCTGAAACTATCTTAAATATACATGCATGATATTCATTCCAATACAGTAAAGGCTCTTACATCATGTTGGGGTCATCTTTTTGGAAAGCAGAATACTGACTTTTTCTTTCTCATCATTGACTCTATGGTATTTTCTTTTGGAAACTTCTTTCATTTGCAGACCAGCCGTCTTCATTTCATCCAGGCTTTTTGGCAGGTCTACTTTTTATTTCTCTATACGGGGATCTTGTTAAAAGATGATCCTGCCTGGGGCGGCTGAGTGGCGCAGTGGGCAAGGCGCTCGCCACTAACGCAGGAGACGCTGGGTTCGAGCCCAGCTCTCGGCGTTGCTACCAGCTGGCCGGTCGTTCATACTAACACAATTGGCAGTGTTAGAGGGTGGGAAAGCCAGTGGGTGGGGATTGGACGTTGTGGACATCGACTCCTCGGTTTGGTGACGCCGGTGCCGCGGAAGCAGGAAGTAGCGGGGGCAGCGTGAGCCTCCCACGCGTTACTCCTCGCCACTGAGAGATCGCGCTGTACAGGTGAAAAGATGCGACAGGCTGCCTCCTCGTGTACCGGAGGGGACACGTGATGCAAGGCTTCTGTCCTCACTACAGCCGACCAGTGGGAGGCATAGTCTAGCAACGTTCAAGACAGGGGAGGGAAGAATTGGATAATACGAAATTGGGATGGGAGAAAAATTGAAAATGGGGAGAAAAAGTGGATAAAAAAAAGAAAAAGATGATCCTGCCTGGACGCAAGGACATAACTTGTATGATCTACAACATTTTCAGTCTTGGCAGACCTTCATCAGAGCATGAGTGGGAGTGAAGGAAACTTCAGACATGGGAGCTTTAGGCAGGAATTAGTTTGGTGCCAAGGCCACTGTGTATGAGTGTGTGTGTGTGTGTGTGTGTGTGTGTGTGTGTGTGTGTGTGTGTGTGTGTGTGTGTGTGTGTGTGTGTGTGTGTGTGTGTGTGTGTGTGTGTGTGTGTGTGTGTGTGTGTGTGTGTGTGTG
The DNA here is from genome assembly GCF_963971535.1 of Notolepis coatsorum. Lineage (NCBI taxonomy): Eukaryota > Metazoa > Chordata > Actinopteri > Aulopiformes > Paralepididae > Notolepis > Notolepis coatsorum. The sequence continues at coordinate 67,032,094 of NC_140176.1, read as the reverse complement.
TGTGTGTGTGTGTGTGTGTGTGTGTGTGTGTGGGGGGGGGCTGGGCTACAGTAGGAAGCCGGGCTGAGGGGCGACCAGACTAGGGGGGCTGGGCTACAGTAGGAAGCCGGGCTGAGGGGTGACCAGATAAGGGGCTGGGCTACAGTAGGAAGCCGGGCTGAGGGGCGACCAGACTAGGGGGGCTGGGCTACAGTAGGAAGCCGGGCTGAGGGGCGACCAGACTAGGGGGGCTGGGCTACAGTAGGAAGCCGGGCTGAGGGGCGACCAGACTAGGGGGGCTGGGCTACAGTAGGAAGCCGGGCTGAGGGGCGACCAGACTAGGGGGGCTGGGCTACAGTAGGAAGCCGGGCTGAGGGGCGACCAGACTAGGGGGGCTGGGCTACAGTAGGAAGCCGGGCTGAGGGGCGACCAGACTAGGGGGGCTGGGCTACAGTAGGAAGCCGGGCTGAGGGGCGACCAGACTAGGGGCTTGGGCTTAGAAGCCGAGGCAACAGGGCAGAGCAGGCTGAGAGCAGGAATAAGGAGTCAGTGACTGAAGTGAGGCTGGAGAACTGCAGGCACAGAAAAACATCTACAATCTGGCAGAATGGCGAAGTCTGGACCAGGTTTTATGCCAGGGTGAGAAGATGATAAACAGCTGGTAACATGATGACTCCACTCCTGTAATCAGAGAGAGAGAGCGAGAGCGAGAGATAGAGAGAGAGAGAGAGAGAGAGAGAGAGAGAGAGAGAGAGAGAGAGAGAGAGAGAGAGAGAGAGAGAGAGAGAGAGAGAGAGAGAGAGAGAGAGAGAGAGAGAGAGAGAGAGAGAGGGGGGGGGGGGCAGGATAGGATAGGAAGGGCACTGCGGACTAGATGGAAGTTGAAGGCGTGACAATTTGTGACCCAAAATAAAAAACAGCCAGCTATCAGATGGTTTAACAGAAAGCTTAGATGAGTCTCATGTGTTCATACTTGGGGGTAAAGAGTCTCAATTTACCAGCATTTCCCCCTGAAGAACAGAAGTACTTGTAGTTATGAAACTGTGCAGAGAGTGAAGGATGTTCTCTTAAATCATATTTTAAGTGATATTTCTGATTTATAGAAGGGTAGATGGAAGTGGGTGCGGCAAGCTGGTCTCGGAGGGCATTCAAATAGGCAGTTCAAACGTATTTTAGCATTGCGAATAAAGCTTCTCCATCTCCGAAAGAACATGCTTGTGCCCTGGTCAGGCCTGGTGGATTTATCCATCTGCTGGGTCCATTTCCATGGCCTTATTGTACTGTAAAGGCTAACAGGTGAACCCAAGATCAGAACACAGATACTGAGGCAATGTATTGGAGAAAACATAGAGTTGGGTACTGTATATGTATTAGTGCAGGCTGTGGGGGAAGGTGAATCCAGGCTGGAGTGGTATTGGGATGAGGAGAGCCAGGGGAAAAGTTCCAGGAGGAGAGGGCTAGGGCAAGGGCTCAAGCTGAGGGGTTCCCGCAGACGAGGGGCTTGGGCTTGGACGCCGAGGGTGACAGGGCAGAGCAGGCTGAGGGCAGGAGTCAGAGGCTGGTGTCAGGCTGGAGAACTGCAGACGCAAGAAAACAACAATAAATCACAAGAGAACATGCTATAGACACGACTAACGGTGTAACATACCCTACAATCCGGCAGAGTGGTGAAGTCTAGACCGGGTCTTAATGGCAGGGCTAATTTGATGAGAAGATGAATGGTAGCCTGACTCCTGCACACCTGACTCCACTCATAATTAGAGAGAGATAGAGAGAGAGAGAGAGAGAGAGAGAGAGAGAGAGAGAGAGAGAGAGAGAGAGAGAGAGAGAGAGAGAGAGAGAGAGAGAGAGAGAGAGAGAGAGAGAGAGAGAGAGAGAGAGAGAGAGAGAGAGAAAGAGAGAGGGGGGGGCAGGATAGGATAGGAAGGGCACTGCGGACTACATGGAAGTTGAAGGCGTGACAATGCGTGACCTCTGTCTGTCTCCTGACACAGCTATCAGATTGTTAGGGGTGGTAAAGAGTCTCAATTTACCAGCTTCTTCCCCTAAAGAACAGCAATCGTTGTACTACAGTTGGCACCTAATTTTACCAGGAAACTGTGCAGAGTGACAGATGTTGCATAATTATAGTTCCAATTGTATGAACCCTAGACCTATTCTTTATTTGTTAAATAATTTTTTATTATTATTATTATTATTATATATTCTTTTTTTTGTTAAAAAGGGGTGCAGATACATACAGTAGATGCATTTCATCAAAATCTCACAAGAAATTATAACATGAAATCATATTGCTACACTCCAGTAAGTACTCCACCCATCACCTCTACTCCACAATTCCACACCACCTACTGTATTCTTACTTACGAATTACTTACTTACTTACTTACTTACAATTGACAGCAACATTGGGATGATGTTAGGGTTACAAAAACCAGAACTATAGCTTTAATCCACAAACTGTTCACAGATGTTCCATGATAATGCTTGTTTGGATCATGGGACAGGTATGCCAAACAATCATGTATAATATCATAAACACACCGGATCCAGTACAGAGATGGTCTGTTGTTACAAACTGATTCTGATATTGAAGCATTGCAAAGGAAGGAAGCAGCTAATGTAAAATAAAATCTGTACAGTCATTTGAAATGTCAAGTTAGTATGAGGACACTGTCTTCATTTGAAATGCCAGTTCAAGTATTTGGGGGGAACTGCATGTGTGCAGATACTGTGTGAGTACAGAATACAGCTAGGAAGAGCTTTATCAATGTGGACAGGATGTTTTCTTTTTGTCTATTATGTCGAACTATGCTGCCCCAGTCAAAATGGCCCTGATTAATGCAAGATTGCTATCCAATAAGTGGTTTATTCTAATTGTCGCCTACTAAACTCTGATAATTTTTCCAGCTTTGACGTGCAATCAATGAATGTAGGCATGGTCAACTCCCTTTTGATTGTTCTGTCCACCAAGAATATATAATTACTCTATCCTGCAATTTTCAGACTTTCTGTCAAATACCATGCTCAACTTTGATAGAATCCTGATTGACTATGCATGTTTGCTGTGAATGGATTCATGCATCTGGTTGAATCTTTTAATCTTGCACAACTACTGGCCCACTCACAAGCTAGGCCATACACTCAGTTTTAGCGTTTGGTTTTCCCATTTGCAATATGGAAACAATTGATGCCTGTCTGTCAGATCCTAGTGCTGTTGTTTTTTATTCCCTTCTGCCCTTTTCACCTACTAAATCTCATCTCCCTGTACGTTGCTCTCGCTTCATTAACTCTTCAACTGCCAATATGTTTTCTGAAGCACTCAGCTGCTCCTAATACCTGCAATATTGAGGATTCTCCTCCACCTCTCAGCACAGAGGAACTCATATCCTTATTTAACCCCACCTGCCTGTCTGTTCTGGATACTGTTAAGGTTAAAAGGCCTGAGCCTAAAGGTTTGCGGGCGCTGAGAGTGGGGGAAGGTGACACAAGACGACAAAGAAGTCCATTGTTTTGACTACAGCATCTAAATGAATGGCAGCGGATGGCAATTTTGGATAATCATGCCGAATTTCTACTGGTACAGGTCACAGGCCATAACGACTACAGACCGGTCGCCCTGACGTCTGTGGTCATGAAGGTCTTCGAGCGCCTTGTCCTGGCCCACCTGAAGTCCACCACAGACCCTCTCCTAGACCCCCTGCAGTTTGCATACAGAGCCAACCGTTCCACGGACGATGCTGTGAACATGGCTCTGCATTATGTCCTGGAACACCTGGACACTGCAGGGACCTACGCCAGGATTCTGTTGGTGGACTTCAGCTCGGCCTTCAACACCATCCTCCCGCACATCCTGGAGCACCAGATGTCCCTGCTGCAGGTGCCGGACTCTACCTGCAGGTGGATCACGGACTTCCTGACTAACAGGTCACAGCGGGTGAAGTTGGGAATTAACATCTCTGATCCCAAGTCCATCAGCACTGGCTCCCCACAGGGCTGCGTTCTGTCCCCACGACTATTCTCCCTGTACACCAACAGCTGCGTCTCTCTGCACCCCTCGGTCAAACTCCTGAAGTTTGCGGACGACACCACCCTGGTGGGTCTCATATCCAGGGGGGATGAGTCCGCCTACAAGAGGGAGATCGAGAGGCTGCTGAGCTGGTGTAGCTGCAACAACCTGGACCTCAACGCCCAGAAAACAGTGGAGATGGTAGTGGACTTCAGGCGGAAGGCAGCCCCCTCCACCCTGATCATTCTGGGAGGCACCCAGGTGGCCTCTGTTGAGTCCTGCAGCTTCCTCGGCATGACACTCTCCCGGGACCTGAAATGGGAGCTGAACACCATCGCTCTCAATAAAAAGGCCCGGAAGAGGATGTTCTTCCTACGTCAGCTGAGGAAGTTCAGGCTGCCGAGGACTATGATGGTCCAGTTCTACACTGCCATCATCCAGTCCATCCTCACCCTCTCCATCATCACCTGGTTCCCTGCAGCCACGGTCAGGGACAAGGCCAAGCTGCAGCGGGTGATACGATCAGCGAAGAGGGTGATCGGCTGCCCCCTTCCCTCCCTCGAGTCCCTACATTCCACCAGGGCCTTGAGGAGGGTGAGGAAGATCATGGCAGACCCCGCCCACCCGGGTCACGGCCTCTTCATTATGCTCCCTCACGGCAGGCGGCTTCGGCTGCCCAAGCCATTAAAGTCCCGCCATAGACTCAGCTTCTTCCCCTCAGCAGCTCGCCTGGTAAATGAGTCAGGTGTCCCCCTTCTCCCCCCTCCCCCCCCCTCTATGGCGAGCTATATCTATCTATCTATCTATCTATCTATCTATCTATCTATCTATCTATCTATCTATCTATCTATCTATCTATCTATCTATCTATCTATCTATCTATCTATCTATCTATCTATCTATCTATCTATCTATCTATCTATCTATCTATCTATCTATCTATCTATCTATCTATCTATCTATCTATCTATCTATCTCTATCTATCTATCTATCTATCTATCTATCTATCTATCTATCTATCTATCTATCTATCTATCTATCTATCTATCTATCTATCTATCTATCTATCTATCTATCTATCTATCTATCTATCTATCTATCTATCTATCTATCTATCTATCTATCTATCTATCTATCTATCTATCTATCTATCTATCTATCTATCTATCTATCTATCTATCTATCTATCTATCTATCTATCTATCTATCTATCTATCTATCTATCTATCTATCTATCTATCTATCTATCTGTCTGTCTGTCTGTCTGTCTGTCTGTCTGTCTGTCTGTCTGTCTGTCTGTCTGTCTGTCTGTCTGTCTGTCTGTCTGTCTGTCTGTCTGTCTGTCTGTCTGTCTGTCTGTCTGTCTGTCTGTCTGTCTGTCTGTCTGTCTGTCTATCTATCTATCTATCTATCTATCTATCTATCTATCTATCTATCTATCTATCTATCTATCTATCTATCTATCTATCTATCTATCGATCGATCGATCGATCGATCTATCTATCTATCTATCTATCTATCTATCTATCTATCTATCTATCTATCTATCTATCTATCTATCTATCTATCTATCTATCTATCTATCTATCTATCTATCTATCTATCTATCTATCTATCTATCTATCTATCTATCTATCTATCTATCTATCTATCTATCTATCTATCTATCTATCTATCTATCTATCTATCTATCTATCTATCTATCTATCTATCTATCTATCTATCTATCTATCTATCTATCTATCTATCTATCTATCTATCTATCTATCTATCTATCTATCTATCTATCTATCTATCTATCTATCTATCTATCTATCTAGCATTATTGGACCACATACCACATTTAGAGCTCAATGGATTGAGAATTGAACGCTCTCAAGCACTAAACACACAAATCATATAACTTTTACTTTTGATACTCAAATACATGTCAAATATGTCTATACTTTCACTTACTGTAAGTATCATTTTGAGTGGATGACTTGTACTTTTCCCAGAGTACACGTTTACTATTTTTACTACTACTGTAAGTAAAGCAACTGTGTACATCTTCCAACACCCAACATTGAATAGAGTTTGGACAGTAACTTCAGGTACGTGGGTGAGATGATATAGTTCAGTCCCACGTAGGGGTGTAATGATGCATCGAAATGCATCGATCCTAATGTGACGATTCAACTGCATCGATTTGAAAATGTTAGAGTCGATTAGAATCGATTAGAATCGATTAGAATCTAAATTAAAAAAAATTAAAAAGAAAGATATATTTTTTAGTGTTTTTTATTTATTTATTTAATGTTTTTTATTGACCTATAGTCCATTCATGCTGAGTGAATCAGTTCCCCCAGCCACATTTGTGTATAAAAAATGTTGGGGCAATTAACTGATAGAAAAGTAATCGAATCGTGGTCAAATGAAGAGATTTCATGATGCATTGAATCGTTGCCTGAAGAATCGTAATCGAATGTAATCGTTGTGAGGTCGCATCGTTACACAGAGTGCTGCTGGTGCTGCTGCTGCTGGTGCTGCTGGTGCTTACACATGGGCAATAACTGCGGCCTGCACAGCACAGGGAGCAGGGGCGGGGCTAGGGGGTGGCTACTTGGGCTCAAGCCCCGAATGTTTTCTGAAAAGCCCCGAATCCATTTTTTTTTTTTTTTTTTTTTTTTTTTTACCATTCATCATTGTTACATGAAAATATGTTTGCACCAGATTTAGCAGAAGCTAATTTCCATCTGTGGTCTATCTAGCTGCTAACTGTATTTGAGTGAGTTAAGTCTTGGTGTCATGGTAGACTCAGACCTAAGCTTTAAATCACAATCAACAAGTTGACAAAAACTTAATTCTTCCACCTTAGAAACATAGCTAAAGTACGGCCATTTATAAATCAAAGGGACGCTGAAAACCTTATCTCAAGCAGTGATGCCGGTAACGCGTTACTAAGTAACGCGTTATTGTAATCTGATTACTTTCCCCCGAAAATAGTAATCTAACGCGTTAATCTTTAAAAGCCAGTAATCTGATTGCAGTTACTTGTCCAAGTGGCTGTGCATTACTATTTCGTTACTATCTCATCATAAATTCATAATGCAGGCGGAATGCAGTATTTTATTTCGTTTTCGACAGTCAAAAATACATTTTGAGCTGTTTTTCTTATTATTATTATGGAGTGACGTGGTGTGGCAGTGAAAGGGTTACACAAGAATGTGTCCCCGCGGCGTGACTGGACTCTCTGTCTGTGAGTGACTCTGCTTTGGCCCAATCACATTCCCCATCCACAGTCTGCGAATCAGAGGCAGAGTAGGGCGGGTCTTCACAGCACGTCATGTGACATATGCGCCAATCGTGTGACAGCAGGGCTCCGTTGTTATGTTCGTCTGAGAATTCATTTACAAAACGCTTGTCTAAACGAAGTGAAACCGCAAGAAGACTTTTGCGGTTTCTGTTCAGACTTCCACCCCAAAACGCTCGTTTAAACGTAGCCTCAGTCAAAATACTGTCTACCGCTAAAAACAGCACATCCAATTGCATTGAAAGCATCTGGAATCACAACACTAGCCGACGCTTCGACTATGAATTGAAAATGGGGGACCCTGATGTAAACAAGACAAACGTCTTTCTCTGGTCTGCATCCCCTTAACAATTGTGTGTATTGAGCCGTACTGTATATTGTACCCATTCTGCAATCTGTTAAATAAAGTTTTCATTCATTCATTCATTCAGGTACAGGAGGACTTTCCCTATTGATTAATGTATATTTGATGGTGGCAGAGCAAAAGCTCTTATTTGCCAGATTTACAGTTAATTTACATGTTAAAGAGAGACTGATTGTATGTTTATAGAGAGACATTTATAAAAACAATTTAATAGTTACAGTTGATATAATTGAATAGTTCAGCCTGCATTTGTTAGATGTGAATAGATACACTGGTTTTGTACAACCACTGGCTGGCTGCTCTAATGCTGTGAGCATCATAGACTGTTGCTTTACCATACTTGATGGTACAGAAGCTGAAGCACTAGTTTAACAATTTACGTTATGTGCAGAGAAACAAGTTAAAAACAATTTATGCACTTTCAATAAAGCGTTTAAAAAAAACTGTTGGGGGAACGACGACGACTTCGTAACCTAGTTACTTTCAAAGTATCTAAGTTACTCTGATAATCAAGTAATCAGTAAAGTAACTTGGATTACTTTTTAAAGGAGTAATCAGTAATCAGTAATCGGATTACTTTTACAAGTAATCTGTGGCATCACTGATCTCAAGCCAACTCGACTACTGTAATGCACACCTTACCGGCCTCCCGAAAAAATACGATGATAACTATTTTATTGCAATGCACTATTGCATTATTTTATTCTATTTTACTAACTATTTTATTGCACTGCACTATTTTACTTTGTATCAGTGAATCATAGACGCCTGGCCATAAGAGCATTCGGAGCATCTCTGCTCTCCCACTATTGAACTTGGGGGAGCAAAGGTATGCTCTTGCTCCACCACTTTTTGATCATATGAAAAATATGATATATCCCCCCCCAATATATAAATCTAACCATAACTACGTTATGGTTAACTGAGTTTTATAGTGAAAAGAGCAGCTTTATTGGTCAAGATTGAAGGCTCTATATTGCAGGAAATTGCACGTACAGGTTAATTCAATTTAAAAAAAAAAACACCCCTTGCCTGCAAAAAAAAAAGAAAAAAATTGAAAAAAAAAGATTTTTTTTTAAAGAAAAACAAAAACAAAAAAAAAAGCTGGCACCTATCTGGGCTAAGCCCCGGATCTCCTATAATCCTAAATCCGCCCCTGACAGGGAGGCAACGTTTTTGTACTGCATACACTGTATGTAAATGTAAATGTGTAATAGCAGGTAATGCATGTGATTTTGTATGAAACATGTTCATGTAAATTTACTTACAGCTCTTTTTTCCACCATACAGTGTTTGCTCTTCGGCTGACCAGGACTCTGCGCAGCAGGACTTCCAATTCTCTTTCGCCCTCGATTTTCTGTCGCCTTTACCGGAGCCGCCATTAAACCTGGACGATCAACAGTAGCGATAGGTCTCTGAATGAAAGGGAATAGATGCATAAATCAGTGAATACACTACAATCAGAAAAAATACACACATATTTAAAATAATACATATTTCGTATATATCAGAAGTCTGTATAAAATGTATAAAAACAGCATACATAAAATGCATAAAAACATACCTTCAATTGTCTAGTGCTGTAAAAGTTGTTGGCCATTCTGTCATCAATATTCTAGCAGCTGCACTAATAACTTCAGAGGAGAATGAAGTGTGACGTTTCACACACAACTTTTATATGCAAAGGCGAGTATCCCATTGGTGAGTCAATGTCCCATCTGTTTACTCCAATCAGGTTATCAGATAAGGCTGCCCATCAAAGTTGTCCACTATATAAAGTGTTGTATCATGTTGAACTTTCCAATGGTCTGTTGTTGTCAAGGTTGAAAATGACTCAAATCAACAGACAGCATTCAACAGATGTGTGGCAGCTACGATCTCAAGGAATGTCCACAAAACACGGTGGTGTAGTGGTTAACAGTGTCGCCTCACAGCAAGAAGGTCCAGGGTTCGATTCCCGCTTGGGGACCAGGGCCCTCATTCATCAATGTGTGCGTAGAACATGTTCTATTTCCACACGTAAGCACGGAATGTAGAACTAGTGTACGCACAGGGAAGTCGGGATTCATCACACGTGCGTACGCAGGCTCTACGCACACCTGTCATGATGAATCCCACCTTGGCTCTGCGCCGCGGCTCGTGCACGCTTTCACGTATTTGCATACCAGAAACGCCCCGATTAACCATATACGGTAATGGAATACACCCATGAAATGTGGAAAAATGGACTAAGCCGAGGGAAGCGTGTCATGAGACAGGCTGACAGACGTGTACACTTACGGTGATGTCGGATATGATATCTATTAACCATTGCTGCCTGGGCAGCGCAAACACTAATAAATACCGCGCTGGAATATGACTGCCTTTTCCCGTGTTGTTTGATTAATACCCAGGGATTAAAGTTCTCCTCAATTTTATTCCAAATCGCGATGGATCTCCCGTCAATTTTCTACCTGCTGCATATGATTTCTAGAGGCATACTACAATCTATTTTGATGTCAGTATTGGGTAGCAATGAATCTCACTGCATGTATGATGTAGCCTGCCTTTCAATACATGAACTTGAATTCCATCATGTTTGTGTGCGGGACTCACAAGGCTGTTGTCACAATGGGTGGTACCGGTACAGACAGTAATAATAACAGTCCACACAATATCACGATCCATGCCATAGCCTATGTTCTATTAGGACATGATCTGTGACGACAAATGTTCTGATATCATACTCTGACAGCATGCCTATGATCAACAAAAACGCGAACTTGAATCCCATCATATACATATAGTCTGTCCACTATCTGGTGTCATTGCAATGCGTTTTCTATTCTTTCTTATACAGTAAAAAGGGGGAAGAACACTATATTCATATGACTTGTATTCTGCTTACAGCTTCGAAATTCCACTTGTTTCGTTTAACGTAAAGCCTTTTAAATATAATCAAAACGTTCCCGTGTTTCTGCGGTCTGCGCAAAATAATAACGAGTTGAGCTTTATGATTTATGATGAATTGAAAATGGGGGACCCTGATGTAAACAATACGAACGTCTTTCTCTGGTCTGCATCCCCAATTAACAATTGTATGTACTGAGCTGTACTGTACTGTACCCATTCTGCAATCTGTTAATAAACTTTTCAATCAATCAATCAATCAATCAAGCTACGCGGAGCGCAGTCAGTCAGTAGCCTACACCCCGTATATTCCGATAACGCTATATAAACCATGCTGCATTCATTCTGAGAGAAAGATCTATTATTCCAAATGCTATTTATAGGGTTTTGACCATAATTACACTACTGTTGCTATTTTACAATGAACTATAATGAACTACGGTTCGTACAGAACATGCCAGTGTTATTATGCACAGAAGCTCATTTCCTTGTTGTAATAATATATTCTACCACTGGGCGCCAGGTACGCCTGGTCTGACCTGTGCGTAGATGTAAGCACGGAGTCAAGTTCAAATCGAAATTGATGAATCCCACTCTTTGCTTAGAAATGATCGTACGCACAGGGTAAGCACAGATCTGTGCGTAGAACACGTTGATGAATGAGGGCCCAGGTTTCCACGTTGCCACTGCCAGGTACCCAGGTGGGGTATCTCCCAGGCCTTTCTGTGTGGAGTTTGCATGTTCTCCCCGTGCTCGCAAGGGTTCCCCCCCGATAAGAGAAACCCAATGGAAAAACATGCACAACCAACAGATCGCTGATGCTGTCGCGTCATTGACGAAGACGGGCAGGAGCACATGGATTGGTCCCCGGGTGCGGTACCTCGCCGACGCCCAGTCTGCTCCCGGCTGCCCTTGGGGGGAAGGACGACGGGATGGGTTAAGAGCAGAGACTCAATCGCATCGGCGACTGAGAACAAAGACAATGCATGTGTGTGTGTGTGTGTGTGTGTGTGTGTGTGTGTGTGTGCCGCTCCCATTGCATGTCCAGTTCGTTGCATGCCGAATAAAGACCCCTAAAGAGGTCCTG
>NC_140176.1:66902973-67017973 GCF_963971535.1 Notolepis coatsorum | reverse complement strand
TGGTGTTTCATTACGATAAAGCCACGACACCTCGGGAAGGGAATACAACATACACGATGTACAGGAGCCATTAATTACATGGGTCAGACAACATAGACATGGATCCACACTACACACCACAGACTGGATTTCATGTAACTCAAGAGGAGGTTAGTTATTTAAAGCTTGTATGGCTGTGGCAACAACGCTCTTGCTAAAATGGGGCCTTACCTATACAGCAGGTAATATACCTAGTATGACCAGAAGGAAGGGGGGTAAAGTGCTGGTAGAATGGGTGGTCTGGGTTAGGGCTGTAATCATTTTGACGGATATTGCAATTGTGATATAATTCACAATATTAGAGGGATTCATAATTCATTATGTGTCATGTTTGTAGGAGCCGCATTTAAGTTTATTTTGTTTTGATTCATTCTGAACCTTTACTAATACATGTTTCTATAGGGAGGCGTAGTGGTTACGTCATTGCCGTTTTTCGTGTTCCACCCTCTGTCCAACGCAATGCATTTCCCCATTGCCCATTCCTAAATCGCCTCGTTTAAAACAAATAAAGCATTAACATTGGCATGGTGTACCTTTCTGTGCTTATTCATCCACAATATAGCTCAACATGAAAATATTCGCAATTAATAATTAACTTATTTTGTGCAAAAATGGAAAGCTTTTCAATTTCCATGCGGCAGAATTGTTACAATAGCCGATAATCCATTTTCCCAATGATAAATCCCTATAAGGGTGGAACAACCAGTGACGTCAGACTACACCTCCCTATTTCAGTGAGTGGTGCGCTTTGCTCAGGTGAAGAGGGTGGGGCTAAAGCTATAAGCCACAGGTGCGGTGTGTGACGGCAGGGCAGCAGGCAGCAGCAATACCATCATTGACTCCCTGGAAGAAGAGATCTTGTATCTCAATGGGACATTCCTTGATAAATAAAGGATAAATAAATTGACACGCAAGGCAGATTATTAGGATCGCCTGTTTATTTCTATGTTTAATATTGTTTTCATATTTTGTTTTTGGTTGGACAATAAACGAGCAAAAGAGCAAAAGAGCAACCAAAACGTCCAGTGGTTTTTTGTACTGCGAGTCTGACACTGCTTCCCAGCCCCAAGCTCTACATGTGGTCACGAAACGGAACCTTCAAATTGTAGTTACAAGACAGACTTTTTTGGATTTTGGCCACTACATGTTATTATTCTCATAGAAAATGATGGTGCAGTTTGCGGGGGTTTTCTGCATCAAACAGAGATGTTTTACTTGACTTACTTTTTACTTTACTTAATTTACTTAAAACATCATCTCTGCAGCACCACAATGGTATTTTGACACATAAATATTGCATCTCCCGTGATTTGGATATTGCACTAGACTAGGCCATATTGCTATTTCGACCATATCTCGATTAGTTGTTGAGCCCTAGTCTGGGTCATGTGTGATTTTGAGTACTTTGCGGATCAGGGATGAGGTGACACAATGGGATACGTTGGGTGGGGGGGGGGGGGGGGGTATAAATAAGTCAGAGTTTATTGTTATTAGTGCCTGAAAGCATATGAAAAAAAATTATGAAATACACTGTAATCCTCTGTTACAGGAGAAGAAGATGGGGTTGGACAGACGTCTTAGTTTACAGATGGCTGTGAGTCTCTGTTTGGAAGCATGTCCATCGTATGCTGATTGAAGCTGAGGTTATTGTCCAGTGTGATGCTATCTGGAGGACTCCACGACTCCTTTGACGGTGAGGGGGGGGGGGGCAGCTATTTCGCATAAATTAGTGTTGGAGGCCGTGTCTATGGGAGGATATTGAAGAAGTGTGTGGTTTACTGTGTGGGATGAGTGAGGAATCCTTAGTACCCTACTCCCCACCCACACAGCATATGGAAATGAGCTGTTTGATCTTATTTTTTGAACGGGTAAGATAAGGGGTGACCCCATTCAGTGTGACAGCGCTGGTGTCAAAAGCTATTTCACTGTTATTTCCAAATGAGGAAATGATTGCTTTGCAGCAAAACCCTGTCCAATATTATACATTTCAGAGGTCATTATTGTTCATCAGACATACCATTTGGAAGGAACAAAGAGGCATATAGGATTCACTTTTTACTGCATTAGCTATTCATGAGCACGGACACAGTGGTGCTACTTTTCGGGTAATTGGGGAAATTATGGAAGTTCTGCAGCTTGCAAGTCACGGAGGTGCACAAAAGTGGCCATTGACATTTAAAGATCCCACAAAATGGTACGGCGTTCGTGTTTTGCCTTGTGGTTTGGCATCTTGTATGTTGATCCAAACTATAATATCATCACAGTAACCATGGATAATTGATGCACTATTCCTTGCTTATTCCCTACTGTGATAACACAGTAACAACAGTGTTGCCCCTGTTCCCTGATAAAGTGCTACCAAAGTTTTATATGTTCATTTTGTGCTATTTGCTGTGGGGCACTTTGGGCTATGGTCCGTGTGAAGGGTGCTATATAGATAGAGTTGTTATCATTTATTATTATTATATTATTTAAAAAATGCATGCATTGAAATGTCTGTAAGTCTCTGTTACGCACCCCAGTAAGGGGACGCAACACAATGCCACAGACACGTTAAGTGGTCCGCACACGGCTGGCAAGCGACGTTGCCTGGCGATGCGATCGTCTGTCGCTCAACAACAATCACTTGGCCCCCCACACCAGAGGCGACCGTCTAGCTGGGGGTGTGGTTACTTGTTTCCCCCCGGAGGGAGATATGGGAGGACGGACCGGATGTTAGGTTGTCGTGAAGCGAGCGTATTAGCAGGTAGCTGTGTTGTCCATTACGAGGGAACTAAACCCATATTGAGCTGGAATTAAACCACCTATACGAATCTCCTCATTCTTCCTGACATTACTGCATGAGTCATTGATCTCTACAATACATTCATTACCACCGATTGGACAAGTATTGTTATGCACCTGCTGAGAGAGAATGTTTTTTCACTGAAGACGCAAACTGTTCTGTTCTCAACCATAATTTTCTTTGGACAATAAACCTTACAAACTACATCAGCTGCAGTCTGGACATTAAACTCTGTCAACATCCACAACTTATTTTGTTACCCGAGTATAAAAACACTAGTAGGTGCATCGTGGCGCATTGTTCATTTATTAGTTAATGACAAGCGGCCACTATATGCTTCTCCAACTAACGTTATTTATTTAAATTGTTCCTGTTAATAATAATTAACATAAGTAGCATGGTAATAATACGTAGGTTATTGATCAATGAATGTATTGATACATTAATGGTGTACAAATGATACACCAGTAGAACTTCTGTACTACTTCTGCTGTAGAAGTCATGTTATTTCCTCATTGTCCTTGCTGTGTCGCCTGCCGTGGCCTAAATAAATAGGATCGAGGCGATTTTTTGCCAGGTGACAGAAATTGCTGCGCGACCATCGCTTCAAAATCTCCAGCCGTGTGGGTTGTCTCATTCATAACAATGGAGGCGATAGAATTATGTCGGTCGCCTCGCTTAAAAAATCGGTCGCCTGACAAAAAACGCCCGCCGTGTGCGGACCACTTTAGGTGAGGGTCAGTGACACAAAACCACGGAAATATTTGCAAAATAATAGTATTTAATTCACAAAATCAAAACACAGCAACACAGAGAGCAAGGAGGACTTCCTAGTGGCACCAAATAAAATACAAAAGGAAATGAAAACCCACCCTCCCCTTTACAGGCGCTGAACGCCCCAAAAGTACAGGTGGTGGTGCTCACTCTAAAGCTGGTGTATCTAACATCAGGTCACCTACGTGATGCAAAATGTAGACCCAGGGTATCTTCCTGTCCTCAATGTCCCTGTGTGCGAAACAAAACATTAATACACAAGAAAGAATCACCATAGGCTGGGTGACACAAGGGAAACACATATACAAAGGGTTAATACAGAAATGTACAGCAAACTATAAAGAACACCAAAACACAATGAAGTTTCAAGTTTCAAGTTTCTTTAATAGTTGTCATATAGAAGTACAGAATACTTTTATACAAAATGCTTCTTACTGTTACGCTCCAGAGACTGTGCTAGACAAGATACGTATAAAATAAAATAGTATAGCATGTAAAATAGAAGTAAAAATAGAGGTCACAGTGTTCAGTATAGACATATGTACAATGTTCGATGCAGAATAGAAGTAACTGAGTTACCATACAATATACAATATACTATGCAATGTACTAATATACAATACTATATAGTGCAAAGCAGAAATGGGATGAGGTACAATTTAGGTACAATTTACAGTAAGGTGTACGAGTTGTAGTGCAAATCCTTTACCAATAAATATAAAGTGTGTTTAGGTGATCTAAAGTGTGGAGAGTGGGTGCTGCAGTGTGTTGTTTGTTTAAAGTGAGTGTGTGCGTGTGGATGTGTGTGCTGTGTGCATTTGATGGTTGTTGCATAGTGTTTATTGTTCGTTGAGCAGCCTGATGGCCTGGGGATAGAAGCTTCTTCTGAGTCTTTCTGTGCTCGCCTTGAGACTCCGGTATCGCTTGCCTGACCGCAGCAGTTCAAAGAGGCAGTTGTTTGGGTGGCTGGAGTCCTTGATGATTCTCTTAGCCTTACCCCTGCACCGCTTGTTGTAAATGTTCTGGAGGGTGGGAAGTCCCCCTCCAATTGTGCGTTCGGCTGAATGTGTCACTCTCTGTAGTCTGCTTCGGTCTTGTGCAGTGCTATTCCCAAACCAGGAGGTGATGTTGCCAGTCAGGATGCTCTCTATTGTACATGAGTAGAAGTTCTTAAGGATCTTCTGACTGACTTGGAACTTCCTTAGGCGCCTGAGGAAGTAGAGGCGTTGTCGTGCCTTCTTCACAACACTGTCAATGTGTGTGGTCCATGTCAAGTCCTCGGATATGTGGGCTCCGAAATACTTAAAACTGTTCACTCTCTCAACCGGTGCCCCGTCGATGCTGAGGGGGCTGTAGTCCCTGACCCCCAACCTCCTAAAGTCCACAATCATCTCCTTTGTTTTGCTGACGTTCAGGGAGAGGCTGTTCTCCTGGCACCATCCCGCCAGGACCTTGACCTCTTCCAGGTAGGCCCTCTCATCGTTTGCAGAGATCAGGCCCACCACTACTGTGTCGTCAGCAAATTTGATGATTGTGTTGTTACTCCGCTGAGCCACACAGTCATGTGTGTACAGGGAGTAGAGGAGGGGACTCAGAACACAGCCCTGGGAGGCCCCTATGTTGAGGGTGATGGATGAGGAGGTGCAGTTGCCTGCTCTCACCACCTGGGGTCTGCCCGTCAGGAAGCGTCTAGGCCAAATACAACGCAGTTCGGTTTCCGGGTTCCTCTGATTGGCCACGACGCCCACGTGACCCCGCGCTAGCACGCCCCCTTATCCACGCCTGCCGCTACGCCGCGCCAATCTCCTCTGTGTGTTGCAGTGCGCGGCAGAGCGGCAGAGGTCCCTGTGTGTTAAGCGAGCCTTGTAATGTTAAGCGACCTACTCGCGGAAATGTAATGTTAATCGGCGGAATGTACATATTTATCAAAACAACTACCAGATTCACTCTACCAGATTCACTCATAAACGTTATATAACATATATTCATAACGTTATGGGTTTGAATCACTGTACATTGAGGGGGGTTGAATCACTGAATCACTGTTTAACATCGACCGTTAGCTCAACTCGTACGTCAGCTTGCTGTGGAGCCTATGGTCAGTTGGTGGCAAGTTCTAATCACTTCAATCACTTCAAATTTTTTTATTTATTTTGTTACGTTTAATTAATTTATCATCTCTCTATATAAACGTAACTAGCTATTCATATCAATCGAAATAACGTTCATCTCCGCGAGCCTTCAGAGCTGCTCTTATTGTGGTCAGTTGGTGACAAGTTCGAATCACTTCAATTATTTTTCTGCAACATATCCACTCTTGAACAATGAAAAACTCCTTTTTCTTCTATTTACAAATAAGAGCAGCTCTGAAGGCTCGCGGAGATGAACTTTATTTCGATTGATATGAATAGCTAGTTACGTTTATATAGAGAGATGATAAATTAATTAAACGTAAAAAAAAAAAAAAAAAAAAATGAAGTGATTTGAACTTGCCACCAACTGACCATAGGCTCCACAGCAAGCTAACAAACAAGTTGAGCTAACAGACAATGTTAAAACTGAGTGACGAATGTAGTGGGGAGTGTAAACAGTGATTCAACCCCCCTCAATGTACAGTGATTCAAACCCATAACGTTATGAATATATGTTATATAACGTTTATGAGTGAATCTGGTAGAGTGAATCTGGTAGTTGTTTTGATAAATATGTACATTCCACCGATTAACATTACATTTCCGCGAGTAGGTCGCTTAACATTACCTACAGGGACCTCTGCCGCTCTGCTGCGCGCTGCAACACACAGAGGAGATTGGCGCGGCGTAGCGGCAGGCGTGGATAAGGGGGCGTGCTAGCGCAGGGTCACGTGGGCGTCGTGGCCAATCAGAGGAACCCGGAAACCGAACTGCGTCAGGAAGTCCAAGACCCACTGGCAGAAGTCATAGTTCAAGCCCAGGTCCCTGAGCTTGGCTATGAGTTTGGAGGGGACTATGTGAAGTGAACTAGAGCTTTCACCAGCTCTACCAAATGAACCTAAGAACCAGAGCTTTTACCTCTGAAGAGCCACTGCTCTATATACCTAAGAACCAGAGCTTTTACCTCTGAAGAGCCACTGCTCTATATACCTAAGAACCAGAACACAGAGTGCTACAGTAGCACATTAACACAGAGTGCTATAGTAGCACATTAACACAGAGTGCTATAGTAGCACATTAACGATGTTATGTAGATAACCTAGTTATATTAGTATTGGCTGAGCGTCCCGCTCTGAGACTTATGAGATATCCCTATCTCCTATGATACCTATTGTATCTCCCACGAACAAAAAACGACATGCACCCCACCTGTATGGGGCTCCGCCCCCATGGTGGCACCGCCCATATAGCAGTGACTCTGGTCACCACACATCCTTCCTCGCCAAAAAACCCGTCCCAGGAAAAGATTCCTCAAGAGGGAACTCAGGGCCGCGCAGAGCGGGACGCTCAGCCAATACTAATATAACTAGGTTATCTACATAACCTATCGTTATATGCCGTATTTGCTATCGCGTCCCGCTCTGAGCCTTATGAGATATGGGGAAGAGCGGACGCGAAGCCCGACAAATGTACCCCCTGAGGACCCGTAAGCCCACATCAAGGGGTGCGGGGAGCCCTGTCACCCCATCCTCCCTAACGAAGGGGGGGCGCAGTCAACTCCACCTGAAATGCGAACAAGAGGGAAACTAGAACCCCTTGAACACACCGTACAGGCGGAACCACGTGTGACTCAACACACTGTGGCCCATACCCATACACCCCTGCTACCCAACCAATGGACGGGAAGCAGGAAAGGCCACAGACCCCAGAACCGCCTGGGAGACAGAACCCCCGGTCATGTCCATGAGGTAAAACCTAACAAAGGGGCCTGGGGAGGACCACGAAGCCGCAGCACAGATGTCCTCCACCGAGGCCCCACCCAGGAGGGCGGCAGAGGCAGCCACCCCACGAGTGGAGTGCGCCCTGACGCCCCCAGGGGGATCCTGCCCAGCCAACGTGTAGCAGAGGGTAATACCCTTGCACAACCAATAGGACAGGCGCCGCTTCGACAGTGCCTTACCAGCATGAGCCCCACCGTAACAGACAAAAAGCTGATCGGTAACCCTGAAGCCCTGAGTACGGCTGAGGTAAAACCCCAAAGCACGGACTGGACATGACAGGTGAAGGCCCGTATCCAACTCACTAGCGTGAGGAGGAGGACGAAAAGCCTGAACCACAATATCCCGGGAGCGGAAAGAACTCCAGATATTCTTAGGCACGAAAGCAGGATTAGGTCGCAGAGTGGCACCGCAATCGGTCCGAAAAGACAGGCACTCTGGACGTACCGAGAGAGCACAGAGCTCACCTACGCGTTTAGCGGAAGTGACAGCCAGTAGGAATGCGGTCTTGAAGGACAGCCGGCCCAAAGGCGCCTGCTCGAGCGGCTCAAACGGAGCCAAGGACAACCGACCGAGGACCAACTGAAGATCCCAAGTCGGAGCCAAGGAGCGTTGCACCGGCTTAACGCGTCGAGCGCCAAGCAGGAAATGCTTCACAAGAGGGTGGCTGAACAAAACAGTCCCCTCAAAACCCTCATGATAGGAGGATATAGCTGCCGCATATACCCTCACTGGCGAAGCCGACAGCCCATCAAGAAGAGACTGGAGATAACTCAGAACAGCATCCAGGGGGCAGGAGACTGGGTCCCAGCCCCCCCCTTACACCACTCTTGGAAAGCACGCCACCTGCCCGCGTAAACCGCGACAGTGGAGGGAGCATACGCACACCGGATGGTATCAACCACAGAGGAATCCATCCCCTCCAGACTCACCCCCCCACCAGCCACACCACCAGGGGTTGACCCAACACCGGAGGTTGGACAAACACCCCGTTGTGCTGGGAGAGGGCCGTCTCCGACCACGGAATGACCCAAGGGGGAGCGATCAGAAGCTGGATTAAGACCGGGAACCACACCGACGTGCCCCGGTCCGGCGCGACCAGGATCACCGTCCTGCGCTCCCTCCGTATCCGCTCCAACAGCTGACTCAACAGCTGTACAGGAGGGAAGGCGTACAGAAGACCGGGCGGCCACGGAAACGTCGAGAAGGCATCCACCCCCAAGGGGGGATGATCTGCTCGACTGAGCGAGAACCACAAGGGGCACTTGTGAGAACGTCGGCACGCAAACAGATCTACTGAGGCCTCCCCGAACCGATCCCAAATCTGCCTGACTATGTCGGAGCGGAGTT
Source organism: Notolepis coatsorum (assembly GCF_963971535.1). Lineage (NCBI taxonomy): Eukaryota > Metazoa > Chordata > Actinopteri > Aulopiformes > Paralepididae > Notolepis > Notolepis coatsorum. The sequence goes on along the minus strand of NC_140176.1, from coordinate 67,009,115 downwards.
CCCACTCGTCGTGACGAAGACCGCCCCGAGACATTACATCCGCCCCCACATTCTCCGTACCAGGAACGTGGAGCGCCCTCAGACTGCGCAGCCTGCGGGATGCCCATAGCAGCAGTTTGCGCGCCGCCCGGAGCAGGCGGGCGGAACGAGTCCCACCCTGCCTGTTGATATACGCCGCCGCCGTCACATTGTCCGTCCTGATCAAAACGTGCCTGCCCACCACAAGGTGGTGGAGCCGTTGAAGGACCAGAAGAACCGCCTTCAACTCCAACACATTGATATGCAGGGTAACCTGGCCAGCATGACCTGTCCATCTGCCCCCCACTGCATGAGACCGAAGCACCCCTCCCCAACCCGTGAGAGAGGCGTCGGTGAAGACCGTGACGTGTGAGCTCCTGCCGCCCATGGGGACCCCAACGGAGAGGATACCTGGCCTCCTCCAATGGGTGAGGTCCCCCCATATCGACAAAGGAACCGTCCGACATAAGGCCCAGCAGATGCATCACCTGCAGCGCCGTAACCGTCCCTCCCAGACGGAAACCCTCGAGCGCGTGACGGAGAACCCACCGACGCTGCTCCGAGAGGGTCGCAAGCATGGGCCTCGACCTCAAGGTCAAGCCCAAGTACTCCACCTGTTGACTGGGAAGAGGGGTACTCTTCTTCCAATTCACAGCAAAACCCAGGCTGGTGAGGAATTCCACCACCAGCTGAGTATGAGACCTGGCAACCTCCTCTGAACGGCTGAGGAGTAGAATGTCGTCGAGATAGAATAGGACTCGTATCCCCTGGCGACGTAAAGGCCCCAGAGCAGCCGCCACGCACTTGGTGAATGTGCGGGGAGCCAGAGAATACCCGAACGGCATTCTGTGGTACTCGTACGCTACGCCCTGAAACAGGAACCGTAGGAACCTCCTGTGAGGAGGAAAAATAGGAACGTGAAAATACGCATCCTTCAGGTCTATGGAGGTGAACCAGTCCCCCCTCCTGACAGCAAGCAGAAGGAGTTGGATGGTCAACATCCTGAATGGTCTCGTTACAATCAACCGATTGAACGTGGACAGATCCAGTATAGGTCTGACCCCCCCTGTTTTCTTGGGCACCAGAAAATAACGGGAGTAGACGCCTGACATTGCGTCCTCGCTCGGGACCACAATGACGGCCTGCTTCGCCAACAGAGATTGGATCTCGTCGGCCAGGGCTGTCACCGCGTCCGACCCTGACAATAGGGTCGGTACCAAACCTGAGAACGGAGGATGGGGCTGTGCGAACTGCAAAACCAGCCCCGCCTCTAACGTTCTCCGCAACCACCGATTCAAAAGGCATTCCCGTCGCCATATGTGAATATAATCCCACAGTGCCCCCGCCGCCAACTGACGCTGGGCCGCAAGGAACAGTAGATAGTTGGCCCGGTCCCCCCCGTCGTGCAAAACACCCAAGGGAGGACCCCGACAGAAAGGGCCGGTTTGATACGGGAGGAGCTGTCACCAAACTTGTGGACACACACTCGCCCCCTGAACACCCCACCAGCGCACGCTGAGGAGTCGTTCCGCAGCTAGACACGCAAGGCATGAGGACCCCATGGGCTCCTACACGCCGAAGCCCTGCAGTGATATTGCTACCACTCAGATCACGCTCGCCTCTTCCTTGCAGACCACTGCCGGTTTGACGGGAGTGGGAGGCAACAGCGCGACATCCCGCCTGGCGAGGGCGAAGCCGGGGTAACCCCTGCTGAGCATTCAACAGAAGAGGCACCGAATCCCCCTGCTGACCACTGGAGCTAGTGGCAGCTGTAACACCAGGTTCCACCCACCCACAACCTGCGGTGTAGGAACCACGCGACGACGGAACATTCTCACGGACAGACCCAGGCTCAGCCATCAACTGGGTGTCAGCCCCTGCCCCCATGAGAAGCGAAGAATGGGGCCGCATACGCTTCAAAGAAGGTTCGCGGCCCGCAGCCAAAGGAGAACGCTCAGAGCCCCGCTTCTGAGGGTAACAGAAAGCGGACCGAACGGGGAGCGGGCTGCTCGCGGCAAAATGACGACGGGTTGGTATACCAAACCCGAAATCACCCAAAATGGCCGATCCCTCGGCCGCCAAGGCTGTCGGCCTCGCGATACCCTGTTGACACTCCAACCAGGGCACCACTGGCGGGGGAAACATGGCCGCCTGTCAAGGATCTCGCCACAGTCGTTGACGAGACCGTGCTCCCACCTCTGGCTGCACAGCGTGAGGCGGTGTAGGACCCCGATCAATAACCGCCTGCGCCTCCACAGAACGCCCAAAAAGACTATCTGTGGAAAAAGGAGTCATGAGGAGAGAAAACCTATCCTCTTCCCCAAGAGGAGACTGCTCCAACCAAGCATGCCTAACAACTAAAGTTGATAGCATCCGAATCCTCTCCGCAGTTATAGCTTGCGACTGAGTCAAGATCTCTATAACACCACAAACATGAATCACGTTTACAATGTCGGTCTGACCCAAAGACCCACAACCCGACGCCATCTTGGATAGGAAAGTAGCCAGCTGAGCCACAACACTGGCCGCCGCTAAATGCCATCCTGCAGCAGTATACCACTCATTCGTCCATACTGCCACCCTCCGAGCCGATATGTTATCAAGCATCGGCCGGGCGGAACGCCGTTCATCCCCGCCTGGGCACAGGAAAAAAGCTACCTGGCTGCTCAGCCAAGGTACCCCCGGCCTGCACCCCGTTGTCAGCCCCTTCACCCGTAAAAAAGGTAAATAAAGCTCAGCAAACCCCCCCACATCCACCACCGACTGACCTTCATCAATGAAGCTGGCAAGAGGAGGGAAAAGCGGAAACCCGCGGCGGGGATTACTAGACATTCCAGCGTCAACATCAGTGTTAGCAGAAAAAACAGTAGTAGCATTAGCGTTAACAGCATGTTCCAGGATCGCCAAGACATCGCTCACGACAGTGGAACGATCGCCAAGCCGCCCCGGCCCCGGTGCTGAAACATACTCCACAGCACGACCAACACCGACATCGATGCCTACTGACACAGACCTCACCTTTGTACAAGCCGACCCGTTAGCCAAACCTTGTACGCTGCCCCTCGGTCCGTCGCCGTCAGCCGAGGAACCACCAGCATAGGTCTGCGTCGTCGAAACAAGCTCCGGAGAATCCAGGGAAACACAATCCTCCGGTAAGCTCTCAACATTACGAATCTTCCTTAATCTTTTCATCCTACTAGTTATCGTATGGTGCACGCATCCAAGTACGCTGGGACGAAAATAGAGGAAGGATGTGTGGTGACCAGAGTCACTGCTATATGGGCGGTGCCACCATGGGGGCGGAGCCCCATACAGGTGGGGTGCATGTCGTTTTTTGTTCGTGGGAGATACAATAGGTATCATAGGAGATAGGGATATCTCATAAGGCTCAGAGCGGGACGCGATAGCAAATACGGCATATAACACAGAGAGACACCCACCACCACAATGAGCAAAAAGAGCTAACTAACACTGCACAAAATGGGATATATAAAGGGAGAGTGGATGTTGATTGCAGATCAGCTTCAGCTGCCGTTGCACTGGGGTGAGTTGCTGATTGACCAGCTGGCTGCTGGTGCTGCAACTGGGAGACACCTGAGAATGGGATATGTTACACAGGAGGGAGACAAAACAGAACAACCAAAACATGCCTATACACACAACAGATAACATACATAACCCCCATATATATATATAATTTATATATATACATAAGGACACCGTCCGTAACAGTCTCGATGACATTGAAAATGAGGATGACCTCAATTGTCCTTTTCGAGAATAAATAAAGGTTTGAATATAATGGGAGCTAGGAAGTCTGGTTATTTTGAAACTGATGACCATATTTTATTGGATGGAATTTCTATGAACATGTAACGTTCTGGGTGTCTGTCCTACCTTAGGACTAGGAACCATATTGTCTTTCTGGAGTACTACACACTGTTCTTGGGTTTTGCACTAATTGAATGTCACCTCTGGTTTGCTGTCACGCACTGATTGACTGTCACCTCTGGATGCTGTCACTGGCTTTCACTCTGGCTGTCACTAATTGATGCCGTTGGTATGTCAGGAATGTGGCCTTATAATGACATCCTGTTCTCTTTCTCCCTGCTGGAGCTTCAGACTTCCCTGCATGCAGACTTCCCCAGAATGAGTGCTGATCCCAATTGTTGCTGTCTCTCTGAATTAGCATTTATCGTTTGTTCTGTTCTCAGTTGACGCTTGGCGTCCTTATTGTTAATTCTGCTATCCCTGCTCTGTGTTCTCGCAAATAAAGAGGACACACTTGTTAAGAAGAGCAAAACACTTCTCCGTCTCCTTCTTGAACTCAAAACCTACCTGCATCATAACAGAACGGCCTTGGAAATTTGATAGAAAAATAAAATGTGATTTGAGCATTTATTGGCACATCCAGGGACATGAGGTAACAAACAAACAACTAAAATAAAAACAATATGATTAAGTTATGTTTCACTTCATAGACCCATCCTGTCCTTATTGGAGTTTGTGCTTTAGCAATGAAGGAATTCATCTGTTTCTGTAGTCCAACTGGTCAGAAAATAAATCCTGTCTGTCGGTCTGTCTTCCAGTTCCCACTGAGTAGAAAGCAGGGACATATACAATAATGATATCAACCTATTTCTGGATACTGCATATGAAAATAGAAGCATGTGTGTTTTACCTACAGGATGGGAATTTCTCAGTAGCCTACATTTCAACGACTATATATTTCAACTGTATCACTTTGATCCTGTGTGTAATGGTGTGATTATCGTACCACATGCCCGTATTATGCAGGGGTGCCAATTATGCACATGTTTATGCTGAGAGTTGATATTTGCTTCTCCACTGCATGACACTAATATCAGCACCATCAATCTGTGGGGTCCACAGTAGCCTGCCTCCAGAAGGCTAGTTATTACTCCAGATCAGTCATCCTTTTCAAATGCGCTGATGGGACACACCGCGTGAATCGTCAACACACATAGTAGGCATATTATCTTTGATAACCACCTTCACACTCAATTGACTGATGGAATATGCAGGCCGGTGTTACTGCACCACATGCTATGTAAACTAATACATTAAGAATGTGCTGACAGACCCAATGGATAGCCAACAAGATATACAGTAGTTTGAGGCTAACATCATTTGTAATTCACCAGCAGAAGTATCGCTCCGAAGTATAGTGAGTACCGATGTCCAGCATTGACAGTCGTGGCACGCGTTGAAATTAATCTCGCTCACAGAGGCTTCCACTTCTGCTCAGGGCCGTAGCCATGGTCATATTTTCAGTGGGTTAGATTTAGATCCCGCTCCCATTTTGATAACTTATAGTCCAGTTTTATTATTTTTTACCATTTGACAGATATGTTATGCACTGCGCACAGAGCACAACTCCTTTTTGGAGTTGGCTGTACCGTACGGCACGGTGGCGCTATGGCTCTCACTGTTACCTCCCGGCCAGAAGGTCCTGAGTTTGAACCCCTGGTGGAAGGATGTTGTGCTCCCCATTTCCGCAGGGGTTTCCTCCCACACCATAAAGACATACAAGGCTGGAGTTGGTTCCCAGGTGCAGGACCGTGGCTGCCCACACTAAAAACAGATGGGTCAATTCTATAACCCAATTTCTTGGTTAATCGTGTTGGGTTAAAATTATGGGTTAATTCTCTGAGCATAACCATTATTTGGGTTATTGAGATTTAATTTTGACCCAATTCTGACCCAATTTGTGAGTTATAATAATTATGGGTCAATTTTCTGAGACATAACCCATGTGTTGGGTCAGAGAGCTGGGTGTTTCCGCTGGGATCTGCAAAGCACACCCCTCCCCCACTGGGAACTATCGTACATGCCTTTTGTTCCAGTCAGTCAGTCAAGTTCACAGTCAACACGGTACAACAAACCCTCTTCACGGAAAAGACTTCACTGACTCAAGGTAAGATCTCGTTTCGTTAGCACAGTATTTATATCTCAACCCATCCATTGTGCCTATTGCGTCGTGTTAACCATGCACTGTGAACGTTGTGGAACTAAATTAGCTAGCTCTTCACAGCAAGTCTGTCCCGTCATCAGCTAGTGGCTAGCTGGGAGAGCTAGCCACAGCAAGTTGCAACTTAGCTACTCATTTCTATAATCGGTTCATCTCTAACCTTGTAAAAATATGTGGTAACCTCTTTTAATAAATAAGCCACACGACACGACACATAAATCATTACCGTTCAAGCATGCTACCGAAAGTGACCAAGTCTATGAGTATTACAAAGGTTCTGGCTAGTAGCTAGGCCTAGTTAGCCAGTAATAGTAACGTTACTGTTATTGCTAATTTTACCGTGTTTTGGGTTGTAATGATACCAGATTAACTGGAGACTATCTATAGCTGTGTAACGTTATATGATTGATATCTTTATTAACCATGTGTGTAATAAAGCTGTTGTCCTCTCGGGCGGCTAGGTGGTGTAGTGGGCAAGGCCCTCGCCACCAGTGTGGAGACGCTAGGATTCGCGTGTTCGAATCCAGCTCTCCACATTGTTTTCAGTTTAGCTGGTCGTCCGCAGTAATACACATTGGCCGTATTACGGGGAGGGAAAACTGAAGGGTGGGGATCGAACGTTGTGAACAAGCGACTCCTACAAGTCGGTTGGTGCGCCTGCGCAGTAGAATCAGGAAGTGTCGGGGGCAGCGTGAGCCTCCCACGCGTTACTCCTCGACACTGAGAGATCGAGCTGCGCAGGTGAAAAGATGCGACTGCTGTTACCTCAAGTACCGGAGGGGACTTGTGCTATGTATGACTTAGTCCACATTGCAGCCGGCTTGTGGGAGGCAAGAAACAGCGTTCGTGACAGGGGAGGGTTGAATTGGATGATACGAAATTGGGATGGGAGAAAATATAGAAAAATGGGAGAAAAAGTGGATAAAAAAAAAAAGCTGTTGTCCTCTCAATGCGGTGCCATAGCTGGTTGGCTAGCTAGCTACATACTGTGATTTAGCGCCATTTTGAGGTCTACATTTTCCATCATCTCTCTAATGTCCCGCGATTCGGGCATCAATTTACAACATCCTATACTAAATTAAGCAGTAGACTGCGGAAGCCAGACATTTGGTGAGGCTTTTTACACCTGAATTCAGTGCTAAATATTCTAGGCTGCTATGTCAGCTAGTACTTGGCCTATCGTTCACACGTGGCTGAGTACTTGGGCATGAGGCATTAATTAATTGCAGATGTGTTCATTTCCACATTGCTTTCTGTTTTGTTTCAGGCCAGTCTTGATGGACAGCTTTGTCACAGAAAAATTAATTGATTGGCAATTGCCAGAGCTCACAGACAGTTTTAAAGGTGAGCATTTTTACTTTCTTGACCATGAAAATGTTTCCATGACTAAGCAGTATAGGGTTTCAACACACATGCACACACATTATTCTGTTCTTCATCTTGGTTCTCATCCTGTTCTTGTCCTGGTGTCTGGTCCTGTGTTGGAGTTTGCTGCCTGGACTGTAAAAGTCTTTCTTTGTTTTCTGTCTTTTGTCTTTCAGATAAAGATATCGATGAGGAGGTGTTTCAACTTTTAGATGACGAAACAATCCGGAACCTCATCCCCAAAATAGGCCCCCGGCTCAAGTTCTCAAAACTTTACAGAGAATTTGTAAGTGATCACTAAGTTAAGAGTTCTAACATATCAAGGCAGATGGCGTATACATGCTTTAAATGCAAAAGGCTAATTCCTGGTGATGCCAAGTCTCTCTTTTCACATTTACGAGTAGCACACAATATAAACGCTTCATTCACTTAATCAAATCAAATCAAATCAAATTTATTTATAGGGCCCGACAACACACGTTAATGTCCCCATGGGCCGTACAGATCTTCTTTAAACAAGTCAAGAAGAAAACATAACAATAAGTCAAGAACAGAACAAGAACACCATAAGGTCCAAACATTTTTAGATGAATGCAAATAAATGAAAGAATGCAAGCACTCCCAGACATACCCCACGCGAAGGTAAGGAAAAACTCACTAAAACCTAACAATAGGGAAAAAAGCTCCACAGGCAGTGTGGAGGAGAGAAACCTTAGAAGGGCCATTCAAGGGGGGATCTCCCTTCTTAGATGTTGGTGATAGTAGTGTTGCAGACGGACAGTTGGTAAGCATGCACTCATGTGTGTAGTGGAACACAGATGAGTGCATGCAATAGCAACTGTACATTTTGAAAAATTAAAGATAGAGCTAATAGCGATAGCAGCTGAACATTTTATATCCAATGTTGTGAGGGAGTTTGTAGCAGAACATTTTCTTTCATTCGGTCTTACAGAAAGCACTTGCAAGGAGAACATAACGACAACCAGGCCCTGGCCCAGCCACCTAATGTACCAAATCAGGCTGCTAATATTTTCAATGCTGAAGAGCTAGTACTTTCTTGACCATGAAAATGTTTCCATGACTAAGCAGTATTGTTCAGTAGGGTTTCAACACACATGCATGCACACACAAATTATTCTGTTCTTCATCTTGGTTCTCATCCTGTTCTTGTCCTGGTGTCTGGTCCTGCCAGCCTGGTCCTGTGTTGGAGTTTGCTGCCACTGGATGGTACTGAAATTACTGTAAAAGTCTCTCTTTGTTTTCTGTCTTTGTCTTTCAGATCAAGATATCGATGAGGAGGCACCACCAGTACCCCCCTCACCAGAACCAGCAGTACCTCCCCTCACCAGAACCAGCAGTACCTCCCCTCACCAGAACCAGCACCTCCCTTCACCAGAACCAGCAGTACCTCCCCTCACCAGAACCAGCAGTACCTCCCCTCACCAGAACCAGCAGTACCTCCCCTCACCAGAACCACCAATACTTCCCCTCACCAGAACCAGCAGTACCTCCCCTCACCAGAACCAGCAGTACCTCCCCTCACCAGAACCAGTACCTCCCCTCACCAGAACCACCAGTACCTCCCCTCACCAGAACCAGCAGTACCGCTTTTGGAGTCTGCAAAAGAGGGGTGGAGTTCTAGAGGAAGCAAGGTAAGCAAAAAAAGCAATATAATGCGCAGCTCCTCCCCCTCAGGTAATGCTACACCCATTTGCAAGGGCAGAACAGGAAGCACAGCCCCCCTCGTCCTTCGCATTGGCTTAACGGGGCAGGCAAAGCAGCAAGCTTCAGAGAGCCTAACTGCTGCTTCAGAGAGCCTATCTGCTGCTTCAGGGAGCCTATCTGCTGCTTCAGAGAGCCTATCTGCTGCTTCAGAGAGCCTATCTGCTGCTTCAGAGAGCCTATCTGCTGCTTCAGAGAGCCTGTCTGCTGCTTCAGAGAGCCTATCTGCTGCTTCAGAGAGCCTAACTGCTGCTTCAGAGAGCCTATCTGCTGTAGAGAGCCTATCTGCTGCTTCAGAGAGCCTAACTGCTGCTTCAGAGAGCCTATCTGCTGTAGAGAGCCTAACTGCTGCTTCAGAGAGCCTAACTGCTGCTTCAGAGAGCCTATCTGCTGCTTCAGAGAGCCTATCTGCTGCTTCAGAGAGCCTATCTGCTGCTTCAGATAGCCTATCTGCTGCTTCAGAGAGCCTATCTGCTGCTTCAGAGAGCCTATCTGCTGTAGAGAGCCTATCTGCTGCTTCAGAGAGCCTATCTGCTGCTTCAGAGAGCCTATCTGCTGCTTCAGAGAGCCTATCTGCTTCAGAGAGCCTATCTGCTGCTTCAGAGAGCCTATCTGCTGCTTCAGAGAGCCTATCTTCTGCTTCAGAGAGCCTAACTGCTGCTTCAGAGAGCCTAACTGCTGCTTCAGAGAGCCTATCTGCTGCTTCAGAGAGCCTATCTGCTTCAGAGAGCATAACTGCTGCTTCAGAGAGCCTATCTGCTGCTTCAGAGAGCCTATCTGCTTCAGAGAGCCTAACTGCTGCTTCAGAGAGCCTATCTGCTGCTTCAGAGAGCCTATCTGCTGCTTCAGAGAGCCTATGTGCTGCTTCAGAGAGCCTAACTGCTGCTTCAGAGAGCCTATCTGCTTCAGAGAGCCTAACTGCTGCTTCAGAGAGCCTATCTGCTGCTTCAGAGAGCCTATCTGCTGCTTCAGAGAGCCTATAGGTTGCACCCACAGAGTTTGGTTGCACCACCACCAAGCCAAGGTCTGACAACCAAAGTCCCCCAGGCCCCCATAACCTCTATTTAAACTCGAAAAGGCATTGAGGTTTCCCTCATTTACAAAGACGAGTTAAAACCACTCCAAAAGCACTCCAAAATGTCATTGCACGTTCCATTGGCATGAGAAAAAAAAACTTGATTTAATTTAGCTCCCTTATATAGTTGGTATAAACCTGTTATCTTGCTTATGATTTGCTGTCAACCCAAGATTCACCTGTATTTAACATTCTTTCTTTGCTTATGTGCTTGTTTTAGGTTGGGACAAATATGGTGGAGTACCTCCAGCAGGCAAGACCCTCTCCCTCGGTTTTGGTGCTGGGAGAACCACACACATGTTGTGCTCAGGCATTCGTGATCTATGCAGGTCGGGCACACCCTAAAAGCACAATGCTTGGGGCAGTTGATACGTGTTTTAAAGCATTTTATGTATGTGACATAAAGTACCCCAGGCAGTGTGTTAATGCATGGGAGTTTCTCCAGCACGTTATATATAATATTGAGGGACCAGAGTCCAAGCATGTAGCATTCTTAAGGACAGCCGTACGTAACGCAAAACTTACAAATGAGGAGGAGGTGGAATAGGTGAAGTAGCAGGAGGGAAGGAGGAGGAGGAGGAGTATAAGGAGAGGAGGTGGCGTAGTGAGGAGGTGAAGTAGGAGGAGGGAAGGTGGGGGAAGAGATGGAGGAGGAGGGAGATGGGTAGACGCTAAGTCCCGTATTTCTATATGTATATATTAGTGCTGTCAATCGATTAAAATATTTAACAGGATTAATCGCATGATTGTCCATAGTTAACTCACGATTAATCACAAATTAATCAAATTTTTTCTACCTTAAACAGATCTTTTTCAAGTTCCAAGTTTTAATACTCTCTTATCAACATGCGAGTCAACAAATGCTTTCCTTATGCAGTCATTTAACACAAAAGGATGACCCTCATGCATTGCAAATTTGCATCAAATTCAAAACAGAGTGATGCACAAAATAACTTAAAAGAAAGAAAATTCATTAAAACAATGAATAAAGTGTACATGAAATAATAGGGGAAAGAAAATGTTAGGAACTTGTTACATTCACCCACACAAGGGCTGAGTAATCGCACACACCCCCCTCTCTCTCACACACACTCTCGTAGCTCTCTTTCTCTCTTGTTCTTCCCTTCTCTCTCACCCCCCTCTCTCTCTCTATATCTCACACACACACACACACTTCAGAAACAAACATAGTATCAATGAGAGCATCAATAATACACCTGAGTAATAGTCTAGTAAAAAAAATTCGTAAAAGTTAATCGTGAGTTAAAAAAAATAGTGGCGTTAATAGAATCGGGCGATAACATGTTAATACCGCGTTAACTTTGACAGCCTTAGTATATATGTGTTTCTATCAATATCTGGGGGAGTGTTCCAACAGGGCAGTAAAGCAGTACAAAACCATATACCGATATGTATTATTTATTATTTATTATTTAAACAGGAAATCAGTTTGACATGAAAGCACTTTTTGATGTCCACACGCCGTGACATGTATATGCAACAAGTGTAATACATTTTGAAGTTAAATGTATTCTACGCCTTGGTCTGTTCTTTTCATTGATTTCAGCACATTTAGACTGTTATACCTTTCAATCAAGCATCTGTGCCAACCTAATGTAGTGTACTAACTATAGCAGTTGTGTTAATAGGCCGTTTTCACAGCAGCCATCTTGACACAGCAGGGTAAACCTACATCCTGTGAACCAGACTGACACATGTGTAACTAATCATGTTGCTGTGTCCATCTGTTGGTCAATTGTTGTCAATCTGGCTCACAAGATGGCTGCTGTGAATAGGGTCTATTTGACCCTTTTGATGTAACCCAAGATTCAGTCAAAGCAACTATTTTGACCCTTAAAATGGGTCGTTTGTATAACCCAATACGGGGTCAAATCAACTAGGAGGTTGGGTTATTTTGACCCTTAAAATGGGTCGTTTGTATAACCCAATATGGGGTCAAATCAACTTAGAAGTTGGGTTATTTTGACCCTTAAAATGGGTCGTTGGTATAACCCAATATGGGGTCAAATCAACTTGGAAGTTGGGTTATTTTGACCCTTAAAATGGGTCGTTGGTATAACCCAATATGGGGTCAAATCAACTTGGAGGTTGGGTTATTTTGACCCTTAAAATGGAAAAGTAAAAGTAAAAGTAAAAGTAAAAGTATCAAAAGTATTTGTTTATTTGACCCAAGTTATGGGTCAAATTAAATAACCAATAATAATGGGTCAAATTAACCCACACACTGGTCGGGCCCTTTTTGACCAGTGAATTGGGTCAAAAATAACCCAAATTGGGTCAAATTTGACCAATCTGTTTTTAGTGTGCACTGCTCCTAACTAGTACTGCCTGGTTGGGATGGGTTAAATGCAGAGGGTGCATTTTGGGTATTATGTCAAATGTGCTTGATAAATAAAGATAACCTTTCTTACTCTCACCAAGGAGCGAGTGAAGGAGCATTCATACCAGGATGTTGGTATCACTGGAGCCGAGAGGATGGGATGGGTTATGACGGTGGAGGAGGTGGGAAAGGTAAGAGGGGGCCAGGTTGTGAAGGGCTTTGTAGGTGAAGAGCAGCACTCTGAACTGTATCCATTGCTTAATGGGAAGCCAGTGGGGGTTTTGGATAACAGGAGTGATGGGATCTCTGATACACGCAGAGAGTTTATTTATTTGAGAATAGTCAAGTCAAGTCAAGTCAAGTCAAGAGTTTTAATTGTCACGGCATACAGGTATACAATGAAATGCGGCTGGTCTTGCCCGCGACGATGTGCAATACAGTGGTACAACATATAATAGAATCCAATAAAAATACAGTGGTACAACATATTAATAGAATCCAATAAAACAGTGCAATAAACAGGTACATGGTGTGCCATCTCGGTATCTGTACATTAGTATTTACAGAGCATATACAGTAGGACATGCTAGGTAGCTTTAGTAGTGCAATACACTGTTCCTGATGTTATACTACTTTAAAGTGGCCTTTCCTCTGGCCATAAGTGTGCGTGTGTGCGGCATGAGTGTTAAAGTGGCTGCTAGTGTGTGAGCGTGCTCAGCGTGCGTGTCGTGTATGTGCTTGTGTGTGCTTGTGTGTGGATAGTTCAGTTTCTGTGTCTCTCAATGTTCATTGTTCAAGGCTCTGATGGCCTGGGGGAAGAAGCTTAGCCTAAGCCTCTCCGTCCTAGAATGTTGGTGTATGTGCAATAGAGGATGTTGTTGCAGTAATGGAGTGTTGAGGTGATAAATGTATGAATGATGTACATTTTCTTGACAAAATTGGCCCTGTGACCCTGTTTTAGTGGTGAGTGAATTACTTTGAAAATGTAATATATTGTAGATTGACTAGAAATAGCCTCAGGTAATTTACCTGTTATGAAAGTATTATTAATATATATATATATTATATATATACTTTCCATAGTTGTGGTATCCCAAATTGATCTGACATTTTCATTAGTTAGAACTGGCCTATCTGGTAAACCTACACTGTAAGAAAAAAACCTGCAAGAAAACGGTAAAAGTCTGGCATCAATGGTTTCCAAATACTTACTGTCATAACGTTGTTATGGCATTTAGACTTAAAGTAGAAAAACAAAAGTAATCTGTAAAAGAATACAGTGAATTTCCTCTGAAAAAACATGTATTCTTTACAGTGTACCCAATGTTGTTCTTCATACATGAAAAACGAAAGTGTCCAAGGTTTTCAAGCTTAGCCAGGCAATTCAAATAATCTCTCACCGTATGCAACCATCCCAATTAGCCCCCTTCCATTGGGCTTCCTGGAGGGTCTGTAATCAGGCCATTAAATTGAATAGGTTCCATGAGAAGAATGCACTCAGTAGAGTACAGACCCCCACCAAGGATTAACAATCTCCCCACTTTGCCTTTATATGGAATGCATATATAACAGCTTTTATCCAAAGTGCTTTACAAATGAATGATTTTTGGCATAGGCAGTATAGGCATAGGGCACAACCAACCTAGGGGAGAAAAAAAACACTAGGACAAATATTACTAGTTACCACTGTTATTTTTGAAATATTAAATAACCCCACAACAACCAGCATAACTCTATAGCATAACCTATTATCTTAGTTCATGTCACCCCCCCCCCCCCAGGCAAATATACTTTACCTGCGCTCCCCCTCTCTGGGCAATGGTAAAGTGTGGCTATCTGACGTGACGTGACCCTCACATTATGCTATCAACATGTCGAAAAGACCAACACAGTCCGGTGCTCAGGCAAGGAAAAGAAGGAAGGAAGAGGGGTGTAAGGGACCAAGCAGCCAGACAAGGAGGACACAGTGGTGTAAGCAAAAAATAGGGTTTTTATTTACCCATACAAATACGGAATTGAAAAAATAGAACATAAATGGTCCATATAATAAAGCAGGACAGAACAGACCTAACAGAACGGAAGACCAAAGACAAATGAGAACTCAAACTATATATAGGTCCTGGCCAGACACATTATCCTAGGCAGGTTAATTGATATAAGTAATATTCTACTAAACAACATCTTACAATTCAGACTAATCTAACAAACAATAAACACACAACATACAACATAACTGGTTGACGTTTTTTAAATATATTGTATGAGTAATGGAAATCATTCAGTTCTGTTTTACGGACTCTTATCTTTCTGAAAATATGTGTGGTATTGTAGATTTTTTCGGGTAATACATTTTTTTCCATTAGTATAATGTGCTAGTGAGTAAAATTGTCATATGGTGTGACATGAAGGTTATTCTGTACAAAATTGAAAAAGGGTGTATTTTAATTATGTATGTTTATTTATCAGCATTCCTCATCACTACTCTACACATTTCTAGCTCTTCCTTGTGCAAATTACATTTTGCATAATTTTTCTTAATCAAAACTCATGGTAAGACGATTGCACTAAATTTGACTATGTATTTCTAATTCATTTTGGCAAACCTTATAAAAACACCAAAATGCTAGAAATATTTGGTGACACTGTTATTTATCTGTCCCATTGATGATTTTAACATTTCTTACCAAAAAGCCTTCATAATTTCATAATTCTGAAAGTCACACCAAATGATATGCCGTCATGCCATATGATGAATCACACTACACAACAACCCGTAATGCAAAAACATGTATTTAATAAATTTAACAAACAACCAAAAACATATGAATTATATCATGGGTTCAAATTAAGAAAAACTGTTATAAAATGTTATAAACAGTGTGTCACAAAATACATTGTATAGCACTTGGGTTCTGAACAACTGAAGAAACATATGAATTAATTGTCCAACCGTTACAATCAATTGTAATAATCATTGAAATGTATTTTTTATAAAAAGAATTATTCAAGACATACATTAAATGTAGTCGAACATAACAGTAGAATCATTTTGAAAAACTGTTTTAAAATAGTGTCTCACAAAAGACATTAATAGCACTTGGGTTCTGAACATCTGAAGAACCTGAAGAAACATTGTCCAACTGTATAAATTCCAAGGTGCTGTCTCATTTGAATATTTTCTTATCAATTCTAATAATCATTGAACATTTATTTATTTTGTAAGTCAAGGCAATTTAGTTGAACAGTGACTGAACAACAAGCCTCAATTATGTATTGCCGGCTCAGTACTGATTGAACAGAAGCCAGTCATAGTTGGCAAGCATGGCAAACTGACTGCATTGCTGGGGTTGTGTGATTTTACTCAGTATTTATTTTTGGTGGTAGAAAATGCAGTCGGGCCTCCTTGGCCACACAAAAGCATTCTGCCTCCCAAGCTGCTCCAGACAATTCACCTTCAGCTCATCCTCATCTATTTCCATTATCTGCCCCACATATGGCATTTCTCCATACTTCACTATTACAAATAGCCCCTTGACATACTTTTCATCATCATCATCATCATCATCACCATCTTCATCAATGAGATCTGACTGAACTTGAATGATAACGGGACCTTTGCTTGATGGGTCAGGTGGCACCTCAGCAGGAGAGCTACTTGACTCGGCACGGGGCACATCCGATGTGTTGTGGTCAAACTCAAGTTGAGTTGGCTGGTAGCAATCTGTTTTCTCAGACCCCATGTCAAATCTTCACCTTTTTCATCCAAGTGTGTGCGCGCGCACACATGTTTACACTATTAGATTTCTAGATATACTGGGCTTTTCTACCTGTGTACAGCACATGTTGTACAACTACAGTAATATATTTTATACGTTTAATGGTTAAATGTACTTTTCTCGTCTTCTTCTCAGGACGTCCTCTCTCCTTACAGGATCTCCATTTAGCCTCTCCCTGTATTCTCTTGTTCTGTCTGGACTTGCCATTCCTCTATGAAATCTGTCTCAAACTGAAAAACAAGTGAAAGGGAAATATTTAAACTACAACATCTTGTAGATAGACATGGATTTAGTTTGAGAAATGGAATAGTAGGGATACAAGTAGGTATACCTTAGAAAACGTGTTTATAATACAGTGACAAAGTGTTAAAAGGACAAAATATTCATTAAACTAAGTATTAGTTATAAAATATGTATGAAATAGCATTATATATGTAGGTATTAGTTATAAAATATGTATGAAATAGCATTATATATGTAGTTAAATGCAGTTCATATCATATAGCGTGACACATGAGAAGCTAGTAAAGGGCTACATCTGCTCCTCCCTCCCCATCAACATGGACCCCCTGCAATTTGCATACCGCCCCAACAGGTCCACGGAGGACGCCATAGCCCATGTGCTGCACACAGCAGCATCACACCTGGACAAGAGGCAGGGGAACTATGTGAGAATGCTATTCATCGACTACAGCTCGGCATTCAATACCATAGTCCCCTCCATACTCATAGCCAAGCTCAGGGACCTGGGCTTGAACTATGACCTCTGCCAGTGGGTCTTGGACTTCCTGACGGGCAGACCCCAGGTGGTGAGAGCAGGCAACTGCACCTCCTCATCCATCACCCTCAACATAGGGGCCCCCCAGGGCTGTGTTCTGAGTCCCCTCCTCTACTCCCTGTACACACACGACTGTGTGGCTCAGCGGAGTAGCAATACAATCATCAAATTTGCTGACGACACAGTGGTGGTGGGCCTGATCTCTGCCAACGACGAGAGGGCCTACCTGGAAGAGGTCAAGGTCCTGGCGGGATGGTGCCAGGAAAACAGCCTCTCCCTGAACGTCAGCAAAACAAAGGAGATGATTGTGGACTTCAGGAGGTCGGGGGTCAAGGACTACAGCCCCCTCAGCATCGACGGGGCACCGGTTGAGAGAGTCAACAGCTTTAAGTACCTCGGAGCCTACATATCCGAGGACTTGACATGGACCACACACATTGACAGTGTTGTGAAGAAGGCACGACAACGCCTCTACTTCCTCAGGCGCCTAAGGAAGTTCCAAGTCAGTCAGAAGATCCTTAATAACTTCTACTCATGTACAATAGAGAGCATCCTGACTGGCAACATCACCTCCTGGTTTGGGAATAGCACTGCACAAGACCGAAGCAGACTACAAAGAGTGACACGTTCAGCCGAACGCACAATTGGAGGGGGGCTCCCCACCCTCCAGAACATTTACAACAAGCGTTGCAGGGGCAAGGCTAAGAGAATCATTAAAGACTCCAGTCACCCGAACAACTGCCTCTTTGAACTGCTGCGGTCAGGCAAGCGATACCGGAGTCTCAAGGCGAGCACAGAAAGACTCAGAAGAAGCTTCTATCCCCAGGCCATCAGGCTGCTGAACGAACAATGAACACTACACAACAACAACCATCAAACGCACATAGCAGATAGCACACACATCCACACGCACACACTCACTTTAAACAAACACACTGTAGCACCCACACCACACACTTTATAGCACACACTCACTTTAAACAAACACACTGTAGCACCCACTCCCCACACTTTATATTTATTGATGAAGGATTGCACTACAACTCGTACACCTTACTGTAAATTGTACCTAAATTGTACCTCATCCCATTTCTGCTTTGCACTATATAGTACTGTACATTAGTACACTGCATAGTATTGTATATTATATGGTAACTCAGTTACGTCTTCTGCATCGAACATTGTACATATGTCTATACTGAACACTGTGACCTCATTTTCTACTTCTAAATTACATGCTATACTATGTTATTTGATACTATCTTGTCTAGCACAGTCTCTGGAGCGTAACAGTAAAAAGCATTTTGTATGAAAGTATTCTGTACTTCTGTATGACAACTATTAAAGAAACTTGAAACTTGAAACTTGAAACATGAATCATATGGTGTGATGAGAAAACCCTGTCACACCATATGATGAAGTGTCACACCATATGATGTTTCATGAATTTAGCACACCATTGTGCATTGGGGTTATATGCTAGCATGCTAACAACATGCTCATTGGCACATGGCAATATAGATTTAAGTTTAGTATTGACTAAAAAGTATCTTATTTTTGGCATTTTTGCCAAATAAGGTATATATATATACCTTATATATTGAAAAAACTAAGAGGGGTAACTCACCTTCTAACCTTGTAATGACTTTTCAGAGATGTTGTCCTACTTCCTGAAAAGATGAAGGACCCCTCCACCCCAAAGGTTTCCAAACAATTGCCAGTTGAAAAATATGAAAATGGTGTCACACCATATGATATCCAATTTTGGGACAAAACCTTTTTGTTTCTGGAGCATTCAAAATATTATGCCTGGACTTTTAGAAGGTCACACTAACAAGTAGACATCTGAGTTGTCAATATGTAGTTAAATAAATAACAAATGCAAACATTTTCTTGTTTTTATTCAAAATCAAACTTTGTAAAATGTCCGTGGGACAGTCACACCATATGAGCTTTTACTCATTTGGCTGACATTTTTGAATAACTGGAACAATATTCGCAAAAATGCTCTGTGCATTCATATAATACTAAATGTTCTGTGCAATATAACAAAATGTTCTCATATATTTTTTCATTATTTACTTATCTTTGACACTAAGGACTCCAAAAAGGCCACGTCACGTCTACCAAACTGAACAACCAATAATCTTAATTAATAAGGAAATACATATAACAAAACGAAATTACAATACAATGACCGACATCTCCCGTGACATGGTTTGGTCCACCACCCCCATCCGGCTATTTAGGGTGGACCAGTCGCAGCTGCTCTGATTGCCCAGAGCGAGGACGGCTGGCTGCAGAGTTGAAAAAACAAACAAATGAACGAGATGCATGCACTCAAACTTAAACCATGTAAGTCAGATAATAAAGAATGTATATGATATCAGTACGCAAGTCTATGTGTCGTGTGTAATTATGTGAAATAGAAATTGTGTATGTGCATCATGCATGTAAACATGTACAAACATTAATAACTAAACAAACAAGGGTGAGGGAACAAGTTAATATGTGCAGGTGGCGTGCGGCGCACAGATGCATCCGTCACAAGGAGGAACAACGTGAAAAGGGTAGAGGTACAGTTAAGTAACGAAATGAATTGTCTAGTGCAACAGTGTAACAGTGTATTGTTAACTTGCTAGCTTACTTTTGGACGACAGTATGGTTAGCAAAGAATACACAGACTAGGCTACTGCGTGCATCACAGTAGCCTACATAAAATAAAAGTAGGCTACATAACTAATAAAAATAAGAAGGGTCACGGTGTAGTACCAGTCATCATCAGGGAAATTAGGTCTATCCAGCAGGTGTTACAGTCCTGTGTCATACTTAGGCTACATTTGTTTACCCTGTAATAAAGAAAAATGCTATTCCTTTTCATTCCTTTATAATTAATTGTTGTAGTAAGCCTTTGGTTTGTTGTGTTACAGTTCATAATAATAAAAAGTGAGTTTATAGTCAGTTACTCAGTTATGCCAAATAAACGTTACCATTAATCTATATTAGTATTACACTGCAGTTTACTGCTTTTATTGGACTCTGTAAATGTAAATCAAATTATTTTTTGTATCCACTTTTTTTCTTTGTTTTTCAATTTTTCTCCCATCCCAATTTCGCCTCGCCAATTCTCCCTTCAATTCTCCCCTCCCCTGTCTCGAACGTTGCTAGACTATGCCTCCCACTGGTCGGCTGCATTGAGGACCAAGCCTTGCATCACGTGTCCCCTCTGGTACACGAGGAGGCAGCTGTCGCATCTTTTCACCTGTACAGCGCGATCTCTCAGTGGCGAGGAGTAACGCGTGGGAGGCTCACGCTGCCCCTGTCACTTCCTGATTCTGCTGTACAGGCGCACCAACCGACCTGTAGGAGTCGCCGTCCACAACGTCCGATCCCCACCCACCAGCTTTCCCACCCCTAACACTGCCAATTGTGTTAGTATGAACAACCAGCCAAGCTGGTAGCAACGCCGAGAGCTGGGCTCGAACCCAGCATCTCCTGCGTTAGTGGCGAGCGCCTTGCCCACTGCACCACTTTGCCGCCCTTAAATCTACATTTCATTGTAATGACAATAATGTTTCATTAAATGTACATTAGTATGCATGCCCATCTTATGTACTGTATAGCAGACATGCATCTTTTTAAGTATTTCATCTTTATTCTATAAAGAAATATATACTAATAGACTGTAACACCCAATGGTCATACACACTCTTCTCTCTTCAGATGCACTTCTGAAATATTTGAATCCCACCCCTGCAAATGTTGGGCCACCTGCAGACACCTCCACCTCAGAAGCACCAAGCATTCCCCTGCCCCCTCCACCTCAGAAGAGCCCAGCTCACAACGCACAGCACCATCGAGCACTCCCCCTGCCCCCTCCACCTCTGCCCAACCCAGCTCACAACGGACAGCCACAGCACCATCGAGCACTCCCCCTCAACCCCAGAACAGCCCAGTGATGCAGCATCAGGAATAAAGGCACCACCAATAGACCCTGCTGACTGGCCATCTCCTCTAACTGATAAGGTAAGAAGAGAGTTAGTTCAAAGAGGACCATTCCAAATCCAAAAGCTTCACATTTCCAAAACAAAAGGATGGCAGAAGGTGTCAACATGACCATTTTAACAGAGTCAAAAAATCTAAAGAAGTTGGCTGATGTACTCCAAAAAGGAGGATAGCTTGCACTGCTTCTGCTGCTAAATGTTTTCTAAGAGAGTGTACAAACTGAATAGGGAAGGGTTAAAGGACTGGAAAATGCAGGCCACTTGCTTAAGATCCATGAGGATAGCCAGGAGCACAATACCCACATGGCAGCATGGAAAGAGTTGGAGGTCCGTTTTGCGAAAGGGGCTGACAATAGACAGACAAGAGATGGCACTCGCTGAGGCTGAGAGAAACAGGTGGCCTGACGTTCTCTCTCGATTGGTGGCAATAATTCAGCCATTAGCTGAAAGAAACATGGCTTTAAGGGGCGCCACAGACACATTAAACAAACCAGACAATGGCAACTTTCTGAAAGAGGTGGAGCTTTCAGAAAAATGTGAAAACAAAAGTGTGAGTGCATATTATTGGTAGTGAATAAATTGTGATGCAAGGGGGCGCCAGATAAAATCCTGCCTAGGGCAGCCAATTGGTCAGAGCCGGCCCGATTCACCCATTCACTCAACATGCTCACATGAACTGACCTGATGGCAGGCTGCAGTGATCTCTCCATGGTCCTGATCGCAGAGGTACTGAGAGGTACTCAGTTTTCCAAAATATCCATATACGTATGGACAGGGGCATTGGTAATGATGTTAACATTTTCTAAAAGTTCAGTTTTAGCTCTGTTTCACTCATCCACACATACAGGCAAAACTGAGTTTGTCTCGTTTTCATGTGGACAGGAGGCCAAAACACTAGAGAAAACACTACCAGCCATAACTTTTCAAGATCTCTTGGTCACAGACGGACGGCATTGTAAAGTGCTTTGAGTGTCTAAAAAAGCACTGTATATGCAATAAACATTAATCATTCAAATATTTTTTCCGACAATCTCTGACATTGGCTGTTAGACACGAGCATCTAATGTGTCTAACATTACTTCAAAATGGCATGTGAGTGAACAAGGACACGTTCCATTTCTTCTAACACATTATTTCCTCACATCTCGTTGCCCTGTGACGATTCACTGAGTGAGGACGCAAGTACACATTTATAAACCTTTGGACTGGACTCTCTGTCTCCCCCTCAGCCTTCCTATGAAGGAAGACTCCTTAGGGCAGTGGGCCAACGAGGACAGTGTGGCTAAAGGATTGGGGAGGACATAAGGACCAGTGTTCATAACAGCAGTTTAGTAAATTGCTGCAACTGGCCAAATGGCACCGACTGTCCTCATTATTGTTCATTTGCAAAGTTACAGGTAGAATGCCACCACTAGAAGTAACGAGGTCTGGAGTATACAGTTATATAGGCTACACATGCATCTCCAATATGCACAACTGCACGGCGACAGTGGCTCAGGAGGTAGATCGGTCGTCCAGCAATCAGAAGGTCCCCGGTTTGACTGAACAACTAATTGCTCCCGATGAGCAGGTCGGCACTTCGCAAGGTTGCCTCCACCGTCGGTGTGTGAGTGAATGGGTGAATGAGAGGCATACGATTTATAAAGCGCTTTGGAGGAAAGCAATATAAAAACACTGTCCATTTACCATTTACCACAACTTTAACTTCAGATCAGATCAAAACATGGCAGGTTAGAGTATATTAAAGATGCCTCCTGAGCCAATGTATGGGTGTATGTGTAATTCGAAGGGCACTCAGAGAGTGAGTGCTCCTCTTCTTGCCCTGCCTGCAAGCTGCTGTCTTGTATGTATGTATTAGCCTACCCTTCAGTCATGGAGCAAGATACTTGTATGCCTGGCATGTCCTTGGAATCAGTGGTCTGACAGAAATGTACACTTGAGCCTTTAACCACTGGGAAGTCTGCGTTTATGAACCATAACGGCGCACCTGATAATTCGCCACGTCCAATTATACTTAATCAGCTGTGACTGGTGTCTAAAATCATCACACCTATTAGCATGTCCCTTCTAAAGCAAGTAGAAAACAAGACTGAGAGAGAGAGAGTGAAGGAGAGGGAGAGAGAGAGAGGGAGAGAGAGAGAGATAATAACAAGGGAAGAACCAAACCTATAATGCCATCAGGTATCAAGTGGAGCTGCTACATTGGCAATGAACTAGACAGATTTTTTTTTATCCAAAGGGGGCTTTATTCTACACAGTGTTCTCTGGTCAGAAACAGAAGATTCCCATATAATCCTCGGAATATTCCTCCGGGTGCTCTCTGTGTCATCCCAACCCCTTCCCAATTCACTGGAGCAGCTTCAGACGTTGTACCTAGTAATACAGATTACTGAAACCATTCCTCTTTGGCAGTATGCAGTGTCACAACATCACAATGTACAGTATCCACTGTGTTAATGATGCAGTATCACAATGTACAGTATCCACCGTGTTAATGATGCAGTGTCACAACATCACAATGTACAGTATCCACTGTGTTAATGATGCAGTGTCACAACATCACAATGTACAGTACAGTATCCACCATGTTAATGATGCAGTGTCACAACATCACAATGTACAGTACAGTATCCAGTGTCACAATATCACAATGTACAGTATCCAGTGTCACAACATCACAATGTACAGTATCCAGTGTCACGACATCACAATGTACAGTATCCACCGTGTTAATGATGCAGTGTCACAATGTACAGTATCCAGTGTACAGTATCCAGTGTCACAACATCACAATGTACAGTATCCACCGTGTTAGCAGGCAGCTGATGTGATGCACTTGGTATCAGCTGTTTCACTGCTGTGATTTAATTTATTCATGTAAAACTGTTCTGTTAGACCAATTAAATTAAATGATTACCTGTTTTCATTTTTAGCTATTTTATTCTTTTAAAAATATTTTGTTTAATGTATTTTAAAATGTGCTCTTACTTATTCTGATTGTCTGATGTCTTTTTATTTATGAACACACTGTAACACTTGTGTATGTAACAGCTCGACGGCACTGTAAATTAGTTTAATTACTCAGTGTATTATCGAGTATAAATAAAGATTGAATGAAAATACCTTAGTCTTTCATCAAGACTGAGCTAGCACAGCAAACTTTGAGAGGCAGTATTTACTTAGTTTGACATAATCATGTCAATGCATTTTCAAGCAAACCAACACTTGGGTAAACAATACCAGCGCTACATAAAGCACATGGCTAATTTGAATATGTGTGTGAAAAGGTTATTGATTTGGGGACAATGAGATGTCTGGCTAGCTGGTGTAGAATAGTGTAACTTTAGTGAGAGAGTGATATGATATTTTGCCAAATAACTAAAAGATTCATCAACTTCTAATAGGAGTTTAATGTGAGCGTACTGGTTGATAAGAAGATGACGGTGGCCTATTGGGCCAATAGTGAACATTAAATACTTAACCTGCAAACATAAGACTGTTCTTATTACTGGAGTCTCTAAGCAGCGAACCTGTGTAGTATCGCCCTCTTGCATTCAAGAGGTGTAACTGTATAGCCTACTGAATATCTATTTAAATGACAATGATGGAAATTAATTCAGATACGATTCTTGTTGTTGGCCGATTTGTCCCTGTCCATGGTCAGCCCAAAACGGATCAGTACTGTAGAAGTTGTGGCTGGTGTGGAGAGAGACAGACAGACAGACAGACAGACAGACAGACAGACAGACAGACAGACAGACAGACAGACAGACAGACAGACAGACAGACAGACAGACAGACAGACAGACAGACAGACAGACAGACAGACAGACAGACAGACAGACAGACAGACAGACGTGATTAATTGCAATACCCCCTCACCAGCGATTCGTACACACATGTTGTTATGAAGTGGTCTGGGCTTAGCTGCATTCACACTGTTAGACACATAGGGATGGGTGTTGTGTGATGCAGGTAAATTGGCAGACCCGCCCCAAGGGGTTAAGTATGGAGTGATTACACCTGCGAGAACCTTTAGTTAGGTCCCTGTTTGGAGTGATGGAAGCAGGTCATCGTGTGTGACTGAAGGAGAACTGAAGTGGAGAAGACAGAGGCCATCTGTGTTCTGATATTAAGAGATCTGGAGGGGACATGAATCTCATCGCCTTATGATTGATAACAAACTCGATGGAGCTTTGAACAAACTTGTGAGTCACCGAAAGCAAACACCATATGCTCCGTCCAATGATTATTACTGAATCAAACCATAAACAAGGTGGCCTGCATTGGCGCTTTTCCACTGCATGGTACCTACTCTACTCTACTCTACTCTACTCTACTCTACTCTACTCTACTCTACTCTACTCTACTCTACTCTACTCTACTCTACTCGGTATTTTCGGTTTTCCATTACCAAAGTACCTGGTACCAGGTACTTTTTCTGTACTTTTTGGGTACTTTTTTAGTCCCTGCTCGAGTGTGGTTCCAAGCGCGAGCCAAGCGGGTAGAACTGGTACTAGAAAAGTCACGTGAAACACTGCAGACCACTGATTGGTCAGAAGAGAGACGCGTCACTCGTTGGAGAGTCTGAACGAAAACAGAAAGCTGCCATCTTTAATGTCTCGCATAGGATTTCATTATGGTTGCAGCAGGCACAAGTTCAATAAACAAACGATACAGTCACTGTGTATTCTGCCTCATTTATTGATTAAACAAAACCGACATCAACACAATTTGCCACCGAGCGGAGAGTTTAGTCTCGCAAAAAGATCGCTGACTTGTTAAGGCTTAAGCTTATGTTGTGCTAGCGTTTTAGCATGGCTATCGTACATAGCGTGATCAATATAACTCGCTATTGATTGTTTGTATGAGTAACGTTAATGCTAGTAGAATAGACACAACGTGAGGTAATCACCATCCATTTTAAACCGGTTATTACCTAATGCTAACATTAGCAAATAGACGCGACTGGTAACGTTACAGCTTGTTAGCCTAATGCTAACGTTAACGTTAGCATAGACAGCCTAGCTAACGTTAACGCTTGTAGAATAGACACAATGAGAGGTAACGTTAGCGTTAGCAGAATAGACACAACGAGAGTCTCGTTAATGTTGTTATTGATTGATTGATTGAAAACTGTGTTTTACTCTGGCTTGCGCCTACTAGCTCACGGACATAGCTATGCTGCCTGGAGCTCTCACAGAGCTATGGAGCTCTCAGCTGTACACCAGCAGCCCCGCCTCCCCACACGGAGACAAAACTGAGTACTTTATTTTAGTACCTGCAGTGGAAAAGGAACGAAGTACCAGGTACCTAAGGCGAGTAGAGTAGATGATGTAGATCCTAATGTGAAAAACTGTGATTTTATATGTCTGCACTTTATGTGCTCATTTTTGTCTTTTTTGTGTTGTGAAGCACTTTGAGCTGCAGTTTCTGTAATAAAACATTATTATTATTATTATTATTATTATTATTATTATTATTATTATTATTATTATTATTATTATTATTATTATTATTATTATTATTATTATTATTATTATTATTATTAGTATTATTATTATTATTATTATTATTATTATTATTATTATTATTATTATTATTATTATTATTATTATTATTATTATTATTATTATTATTATTATTATTATTATTATTATTATTATTATTATTATTATTATTATTATTATTATTATTATTATTATTATTATTATTATGTAAGAGAGAATGCCGGCCACGCAAAATGAAAACCTGAAAACAATAACAAAAATAAAAAAGAAGAAGAAAGCATTGGGGTCTAGTACCGATTCCCATGAACGTGCGAGTTCCAGGACCGTGAACAGCCAAGAGGGGCTGGCCCAGCAGAGCTGCATTGTGCTGGGTTGAGTTGGATGGGGAGGTGGGTCTGCCACTGTTTCACCATGCATCAATGTTAACACAACCTCGCCCCTTCAACACAACAGTCATCCATATCAGGAGAAAGATCTGCATATGGAGGGGAAATACAGTAGCGAGAAGGTATCATCCGAAACAGAGTGTAATAACCGCTGAGGCATCAATGATCTGAGAATCTTTTAGCATCTTTAAGATCTTTATCAATTGCCTTGTACAATGTGTGTGTGTGTGTGTGTGTGTGTGTGTGTGTGTGTGTGTGTGTGTGTGTGTGTGTGTGTGTGTGTGTGTGTGTGTGTGTGTGTGTATGTGTGCGTGCGTGCGTGCGTGCGTGCGTGCGTGTGTGTATGTGTGTGTGTGTGCGTGTGTGCATGTGTGTGCGTGTCTCTGTGTGTGTCATCTTATTGACAAGATCGAGGAATGTATAGAACAGGGGTTCTCAAACCTTTTTATACCACAACCCCATTTTATTTAGGAATTCTTTTGGCGACCCCACACTTAATGTATCGCGTAATTTCCACGTGGAATTAAGGAATATCAAAATAAAAGCACACGTTGTTGAACTTGATCATGCATATTTATTAGACATTTTTATTACAGCACTATGTTATCAATACACATTTATAAAACTAGGCATATTTTAGCCAAAATATGTTGCCAGAACATAAAAAAAAAAGAAAAATATATAATTTTTTCTTTTTTTTACTTGCCAATGCGACCCCACTTTGGGTCACGAGTTCACGACCCATAGTTTGAGAGCCGCTGGTATAGAATATCTAATGAAGAAGAAAGTGTGTGCTTTCTCTCTGCCAGGAAACGTCAATCAACTTCCTGCCTTGTTTACTCATTAGACATCTGCCGCTGTCCTTATAGTCAAGAGGAGCAGGAAGCAGGAATGTGGAGCAGGTCTCGAACTTTACATAAGACAACCTCAACTGCTCTGACAGTTCAAAGTCACATTCAGTGACGTGCGATTGGGACTCAGCAGGAATCTGCCAGAGTGCTGAAAGTAATTTCACTTCTATGTCTATTTTTTTGTTTGTTTTGGAAGCAATCTGGGGGGTTCAAACTGCCAACATTTATTAATTAATAACAGCTAAGGTGTCGGTGCTCTGAGAAGCTTTTTGTGTAAGATCTTCATTAATTGCCCTGTACTGTGTGTGTGTAGGTGTAGGTGTAGGTGTGTGTGTGTGTGTGTGTGTGTGTGTGTGTGTGTGTGTGTGTGTGTGTGTGTGTGTGTGTGTGTGTGTGTGTGCGTGCGTGCGTGCGTGTGTGCGTGCGTGCGTGCGTGCGTGCGTGCGTGCGTGCGAATATGCCACAAGCCCCAAGTCTCTGTGCATGATTTGCATAAAGCTTTCACAAGTTTATTTTTGAGGACACGTTTATTTTCACTGTTGTGTTTTACAGAAAGAGAGTGTGGCACAATATTGCTATAATAAAAGTTTCAGTTGGTCCCAGAAATGCTGGAATTTAGGTCACCTGCATTAGCATAATGACTGGAAGCGGGTTTGTGTTACGATTTGGTAGGTGTGTTGGACCGAGGTGCAGTAGCCTACAGAACAGTTACGATGAAGGCAGATGTTGGTTTTCCCTGAGGTGAGCAAACCCCAAACATTACAGATATGGATCAGCTAGGCTACTGTAGCTGTTGGCCAAAAACACCTCTTCCGGAGTTTTAAGCTACAGTAGTTGATCTGTATCTGCTTCCATTCATTTGTACTAAGATAGACTAGTTTGCAGCCAGATAGCTTTCTACTGAACACACAGAGAGGCAATTGGTGTCTATCTTCTTAATGTATGCACCATGGTCACACATGAATAACACGTCTTCTCAACATGATAAGGCATAGAATTTTTTTTGTTGACCTGGTACTCAAGGGCATTCCTCCTCAACATCACATGTAGGATTTTCTCATGAATATGTTAAATTCAATTCAATTCAAACCTTTATTTATTCTCGAAAAGGACAATTGAGGTCACCCTCATTTTCAATGTCATTGAGACGTACAGACATTTCAATGCATACATTTTTTATAATATAATAATAACAATAAATAATAAAAACTCTATCTATATAGCACCCTTCACACCTGGACCGCAGCCCAAAATGCCCCACAGCGAGTAGCACAAAATTAACATAGGCATAAAATCAGCATACAGTCGACAGATTAAAAACAATGTGCAGACATAAGAATAGGTATAAAAGACAATAAAAGTAGTGCAACGTAGAATGTGCAGACATAAGAATAAGCATAATATAAGTACAATAGGTACAGTGTTGCTCGAAGGCATGTGAACCCCCTCCGGAACAGCCAGTCCCCCAAACACCCCACACATCAATCCCCACAACATCCCCATCCAAGACACACTCCCTGCTAAAGCATGTCATGACCGAAGGAAAACACAAACAGCCCGCATGCCACTCACACTGCCATGCACGGTGACAGGGATGTCACCCCCGCGCTGTGAGATTAAATGTGATGACTCTTAATTGCAAATAGTTAAAATTTAAATGTGAATAAAATGCAACTGCTACAGTTAGAAACCGTTGTTCCTGTGATCTGGCTTAGACTTTCGTCTGTTCCAGTTTTGGGAGTTCACAGACTCGTAAAATCAAGGTCAACAGTAGAAGTGTTATTATACACCATCAGAAAGCTGGGACCCTGAATGTAACACTGTGTGTCAATATCTTCTGTTTATATTGTAGTGTTGCAGGTCCTCTGCCAATTAGCTGGTCTGCTAATGAATGAAGACTGGGGCGAAGGTTCATAGTCACTGCCAGAGTGGTGCTTTATTGTTACACATTCAGAGCAGCGAGGGTTTGCACCCCAATAATAAAACCTGACTAACTATAACGTGGTCATGCTGGACTCAGGGCAGTGAGGGCTTGCACCACAATAATAAAACCTGGCTAACTATACTGCCCTGTCAAGGCTAACTTGAAAAAAGTAAAAATTTAGTTATGAGTGAAATTGACCTTGTCAATAAATGTTTTATCTTGTGACCAAGTTTCAGATGTTAATGTCGCTCAGTTTTGGAGATATGGGGTTTTAAAAACTGCAGTGACTACAAAATCACACTCAAAACCCAGGCAGACCGCAGTAACTTCCAAACAGTGAAAAATGGCTTTAAAGTGTTTTGACTTGCCATCCAAAATGTGTTATAGGTAGATAGATGCAGGGCCGCCTCAGGGTGTGTGCGAGCAGTGCGGTCGCACAGGGCCTCGCGGGAAGGGGGACCTCGCAAAAAAAAAAAAAAAAAAAAATTATTTATTTTTTTTATTATTTTTTTTGATTTTTTTTTTGATTTTTTTGCGAGGCCCCCCTTCCCGCGAGGCCCTTTTTCATCACAGACCTAAAATCTAGTTTTGCTTATATGCTTATATATTTCACATTAGACACGTTTGTAGAATGTGTCTGACTTCCTGCCTCTGCGGCTCTGCAGACTGCAGTTTTCCGGTTTCTGCGGATTTGCTGCTCTACAGATTTTAGGATAGTGTTTCCGGCCCGTCCGCCGACCGCCGTAATACCAAATAGAAGAAGAAGACACACGAGGTAGATAATTCAGCGCTATTCAGAGGAGCGAGGCGAGTGGATGTCTTTTCAAAAGCCGCATGGATCAGAAGAAATTACACCGTGGGCCAAGAAAGTCTCCTTCCAACTTTACCATTGGCGCCGGATTGATACTGCGTTATGGTGAGTCAACCTATGATTATATTCCCGCCGTGGACCTATGCTCTCTTTCTCTCTCTCTGGAGCCAAACTGGTCGACTAGCTAATATAGTACTACTAGTAGCTAACGGTGTGTGCCTGGTGTCAGCGCCTGTATTGCTTTTCTCATGTTGTAGTTTCAGTGGTAGTGCGTTAGCTTATGGTTAGCAATAGACGGGTTGAGCTAACTGGCTAACTGATAGCATCAAAGTAACGTGCGCAGCCAGCAGCTAACGTCGTAGCTAGCTGCCGGCTAGCTGCCGGCTGCGCACGTTACTTTGATGCCATCAGTTAGCCTAGGCTAGAGTTAGCTGTTAGCTTGTGCTACGAGTCGACCATTGACATTAGCCGTGAGAATAGCAGGGGGTTCTGGCTTATTTTGTCCCGCCAGCGAAAGGCCTTTCGTCAACGTGGAGACCTGTGTTGCGGCCTTTCGCCCTGCGTTCCTTTTGTGCAGGTAAGATTAATGAAAATGTCATGACATTACCCCACTCTTCCTTCCTTCCCCTCCCGAATGTTTTGTTAATAACGATGTTTTTTTCCAGGCAAAACATATGCTACTTCACAACATTTGGAGATACGACATGTGCTGTGTGTGAATGTCTTGGTCGCTTGTGTAGCTTGGGTAGCGTTGGGCCGTTGGCCAAAGCTGTGTGTGGCCTGGTGTCACAGTACCTGGCTAGCCTATTTAGCTGATGTCGGCCATTGGCTCCTTGCTGCTTTGGTTTCTCTGGTATAGACCCTCTTCTTGTTGGATTTAAGTGTTGATCTTTGTCCTTTTGGATCTCTCATACATGCTCTAGTCTCTCTCTAACACACACACACATGACAAACACACATGTTCTCTCTCTCTCTCTCTCTCTCTCTCTTTCTAACACACACAGTCTGCCTATGGCGGCCTTTCTCGATGGCTAGGCTGTGCTCAAGGATCTTCAGTCACAGTGCTCAGGTATTCTGCCACTGTGTACTCTCTGTTTAGGGCCAAATAGCATTCAATTTCTTTCCAATGTGTCTCTCTCTCTCTCTCTCTCTCTCTCTCTCTCTCTCTCTCTCTCTCTCTTGGATTTAAGTGTTGATCTTTGTCCTTTTGAATCTCTCATACATGCTCTAGTCTCTCTCTAACACACACACACATGACAAACACACATGTTCTCTCTCTCTCTCTCTCTCTTTCTAACACACACAGTCTGCCTATGGCGGCCTTTCTCGATGGCTAGGCTGTGCTCAAGGATCTTCAGTCACAGTGCTCAGGTATTCTGCCACTGTGTACTCTCTGTTTAGGGCCAAATAGCATTACAATTTCTTTCCAATGTGTCTCTCTCTCTCTCTCTCTGTACACTGTATATTGACTGTAGAACGGGAGCTCTCTCTCGCTCTCTCTTTTGCTATATGTTGACTGTATCATGCCCCGCCTCGGGCAGCGCTATTATTTAAGAATATGTTGACTGTATAAAAAAAAAATATATATATATATATATATATATATATATATATATATATATATATATATATATATATATATATTTTTTTTTAACCTTTTGGGGGGGGGGGGGGGGGGGGGGGGGGGGGGCTCGCGTTTAAATCTCGCACAGGGCCTCGCATTTCTCCCAGGCGGCCCTGGATAGATGATAGTACCCCAGATTTAACATGTATTAATGAAGTAATCTTTAGGCATACAAAAATATGACATAATTATTTTAATTAACCCCAAAAAAGCAGATACTGCACTCTGCTGCACGATTTCCTTAAATAATTATACAGGTAATGTACAGGCAAAGTGCAGTAACTTCAAATACAATGTTGTTTTCCTCCAGCTTTCATAACTTAACCTAGCCATTTTGAAAATGAAATTTAATACCTGAATATATTGGAATGATGATGATCCAAATAAAATGGCTAGGTTAAGTTATGAAAGCTGGAGGGAAAACAACATTATTCTGGGAGCTCTAACGGGGATACTAGGCCTGTATCATCGCGGAGTCATCCGCCATAACTCTTGACTTACTTGTATTTCGATACTCTGTTTGGGTTAATAAATCGGTATTAACCAAGTCTATTTGACTGAGTACATTCTTAGCTCCGGCTCAATTCCTCCACATCATCTACGTAAAACCTTTTCTCTATTACTTTCCCTCTGGTCAATGAAATGCTTCTTGACTTACTAGGTATAATCTTCATCCTAGCCCACTTGAGATTCTCCAGAAATACCACGTACATTTCTATTCTCTATCTTGGCTGCCTGAAACTGGTGCCATATCATTCTAGTGCAGTGGTTCTCAAACTGTGGTACTTGTTGGTACTGCTGGTGGTACTTAAAAAAAAAATAAGAAATATTTTTTTTTGCAGTCAGGCCACTGAACTTAGAAGCAGGCCAGGCCAGTGTTTCTAGTTGCGGCGGGCGCGATAGGTAGATAACCTAAGTGGGGAACAACCAGGAGATCACTGTGACAGAGAGTAATGCAGTCTAAACAGTCATAAAATTTTATTCAACTTCAGCCCTGATCATACCATTTTATTTTTAGATTTTTTTTGTAATGTCAGATAAAAAATGTAATACTCCCACTTTTCTGAAAAGAGTTGTTGTTAAATCTAACATTACAAAAAAATCCATCACAATCTGTGTTGTTGCTAATCATTGACACATGCCTAGCTTGTAATAATCCCCCCCAGCAAAATGTACTTTGCATTTGATATATTGAAAATATTAAACTTTTTGTGTTTTTTAACAATAATGTGTGATGCCATCACACAAACTGGAATTTAAAGGGTTACAATTCGAAAATGTATTGAATATGTGTTTTCTTTTTGTTTCCAATAATTTGTGATGCCCATCACAAACACTGGAATTTAAAGGGTAAAAATTTAAAAAATCTTGCACCAGAATGCAGGAAATTAAGTCTTTGTAACAAAATAATTCCTGGTGGGGGACCCCCACTTAGAAAGTGGCCTGACTGGGGCTATATTTCACACTATATTTCCAGCCTGAATTATTTCCCCAGTCCGGCCCTGCTTATGTGAGTTGTCAATGGACAACAACATGCTGTGTTAATGATAATGATAATGAAGGACAATTGCTTGCTGTGTGAGAGAGAGAGAGAGAGAGAGAGAGAGAGAGAGAGAGAGAGAAGAGAGAGAGAGAGAGAGAGAGAGAGAGAGAGAGAGAATTAAGTACACTTGCTGAAATACAGTTGTTCTTCATTTTCTCACTTGCTATGTGAGAATGTTAGTTATTATGTTCTCAATGCCCCTTGCATTGTATGAGTTGTGTGGAAGAGTTTGCTAGTTCTAAGTAATATATTGACGTATTTACAAATAAGTACATTTGAGTTATCTTGCTGGGAAACAAACCCAAGACACTCGCATGGGAAGCAAGTGCCTTTACCTGGGATTCCTGCTTTCTGCACTGTGGTATCAATGAACCTTTCCTTCTACATAGTTTGCTACCTTCTGTGCCGCTATGCTAAAGAAAATGTTACCTTCTACATTCAGGAGGGATATAGTCTGAAACTGGCTTAAAACCAAGGACACTTTAGGATTCCCCCTGCTCTACACCAAGCTCTTGATATAACCTGTTTATTGCATATACTATTCTCATAACTTTCACAAGAATCTACCAGGTGCACATGTTTATACACCTGCTAGGGGACCCTGGTGCTGAATAAGCCTTTGCATGCTTTATTACAGCTTCCACTTACTTCCACCTTAGTGACCTAATATCTATATATATTATAAGTCTCCTAATGGTGGTATATCTGGAGGAAGGCACGTTTTTCTATTCCTTGCTGTATCTGAGTAATCTTTTTTAAATATTCCTCTAGCTCTTGCTTTGAGTTGCCCTCCCTTTCCTTGGCTGAACATTCCTTTAAAAAACCTAAATGGATCCCTATAAAATGTCGTCCTGACTCGCTCCTTCTTCTTTCTCTTCATCCTAAGTCGTTCTGTCCTCCTAGTACTGCTCATCGACTTCTTAGCTCTTCCTGCCAAACATAAATTCCCTCTCTCATCCACTGTAGCCCTTCTCCACTGCTGTCTCCTCTCCCTCGCTAATTTCTCAATTTCTCTCTGCTGTCTGGACCTAACTGGCTGCAATCTCTTCACCTTATATTCTATCTATCAATGATTCCAAATAATTCAGCGCCTTGCTCGTAGATAATGTCTCCAATCTTCTCTCATTTATTTACCACTGTTCCTTTAAGCCCATCTAACACCATCATCAAATCCCTGTTAACTGTCTCCCAGTCTTTCCTTTCATTTGCCCCAGGCTATTTAACTCTAGCTTTTTTTTTTATCGGCACGCTGGCCTCAGTACCATACATCCTCCCAGCACTTTCCCCCTCCTCCTCAGTGACAGGGTTAATGATATCCTGCAAACTGTGGTTTTCTACCTGTCGCTGGACTTCAACTGACTGACTCAGCTAGATCTTCGCTAGCCACACAAGTAATGACTCATCATGTGAGCTGACAGAGATGGAAGAATAGTGGACTCCGCCCAATACTCTCCCTCCATTGTTTATAAAGTTTGTAAATATACCACAATTCTACAGAAAGTAAAGACCTAAAAACGGCAAAGACAATGTAAAGGCAAGTCAAACGCAGACAAGAAGCATGAGCGAAAATGAGAAACTAGCGTGGGCTGATTACACCACTATGAATTGAAAATGGGGGACAAGTAAACAAGACAAACGTCTTTCTCTGGTCTGCAATCCCCTTAACAATTGTTAAAAGAAAAAAGAAAAAAATAAAAAGTTTTCATTCATTCATTCATTCATTCACACAGCTGACATTCTCTGATGCCTACAACAACCGATGCACGGACAGAGCAATCCGCATCACGCATGACCCCACCCACCCTGCCCATGGACTGTTTACCCCCCTCCCTTCAGGCAGGAGGCTGCGCAGCATCCAAGCAAGAACCACCAGGCTGAAGAATAGCTTCTTCCCGGATGCTGTGAGACTACTGAACAGTTCATCGCAGCTCATCACTGCCATGCCTCTGCACACTGCACTGTAGCACTTTTTGGCACCTATCTATTTTAATCTTTTAATCAGTGAATCATATTAGTCTTATTGAATTAAATCAGTTTTTACTGAATTAGACTAGGTTTTTATTGAAATGGATTAGTTTGCTATTGAATCAATTCACTGTTTTTATTGACCGGTTTTTATTGAATGATTAGTTTTTACTGAATTTTTATTTAATCAGTCTGTTATGAGGATCAGTATTTATACATTTAAATAAACATAACTTTGACTTTTGACTTTGACATGGACACGACATTGACCAAACATTTAGCTATTGCTGAACAAAACTCTCATGAGCGCTTTGATCGATTAGAGTCGCAATTGCAAAAAATAAACAAGGACTTGAAAAAGATCAAGACTGATGTTACGGCTTTGGATGATAGAGTTTCAATAACGGAACACACAGCCATCAATTCCAAAGAGAAAGTTGATCAATTGGAGATTAAATGGTCTATTTTAGAGGACAGCGGGAGAAGGGAACATTTTTCTATAACTGGGTCATGATTTCTAGAAAGAGACATTGCTTTTGAGTGATAGCAGATATTTCTATACAAATAGGTGAATTGCACCAAAATGATATGGACGGATAGATACAGTAGCACTAATTCTAGTAAGGAAGATTTTTTTTGTGTGAACTGCTCCTTTAATATATAACAAAAAGAACAATGGGCCTAGAACACCTCCCTGAGGGACTCCACATTCCACAGGTTTATCTTTGGACAGGACCCCACATATACCAATTGCTTTCCAAGAAGATAGATACCAATTTTTCTTCTCTGTGCGTTCAGTAGAAAGCTATCTGGCTGCAAGCTAGGCTAGCTTAGAACCAATTAATGTAAGCGGATATAGACCACTAGCCTATCTTAAAACTCTGGGAGATCTTTGGCCAACAGCTAGACTAGCTGGTCCGTATCTGCTTCCATTCATTTGTGCTATGCTAGGCTAGCTTGCAGCTGGATATCTTGCAGCTGGATAGCTTTCTACTGGACGTACAGAGAGGACATTGGTATCTATTTCCCACAATGTTGGTGTGTTCCTTTAAGTTCATTGGGAAACTCCCCTAATTTAAATATTTACTATGAGCGCTACACAAGGAGTGATGGATTCTGCAGCAAACCCAAGAAATCTGTCAGGAATGTTGCTTTGGATGAATTAAGTCCCTTGGATGGTCAAGTTCTTTGGATGAGTCAAGTTATTTGGATAAGTTAAGTTCCTTACGTTTAATTAACAAATAAAGCATTACATCACACGCAGGAGTGGGTTATGAGAATTAGACCATGCCTAGGGGTGGTCGTTAGACCCCCCTAGGCATGGTCTAATTCTCATAACCCACGACTGCGCGTGGTGTAATGGCTTTTATACAATGGCCGATGTCATCCAACCTTATTGCTATACAATAAACACACATTAATTGAAGATTTATTGACAAAACCATCCGCAGAAAAAGTAGTTCCCAAAAAAAATAAAGAGAAGTTGCCTCCACGTGGAAGCAGCTCGGAAGTGCATCCTACTGTTCTCAGTAAGACATCCAACAAACTAACACATCCAACTGTCTCTCAACTAAGACATCCAACAAACTAACAAATCCAACTGTCTTTCAACTAAGACATCCAACAAACTAACACATCCAACTGTCTTTCAACTAAGACATCCAACAAACTAACACATCCAACATCCATTCTTTTTTTTAACCTACTTTCTATAGAATTTCATTCTTAGATGCTTCTATAGAAAGTAGGTAAAACAAAAACAAAGTTTTCTTTGCCCTATAGGGGGGAACATTTTGTTTTCTTTGCCCTATAGGAGGGAATATATATATATATATTTTTTTTTAAACCTACTTTCTATAGAAGCAGCTGGGAGGTGCGCTGTTTTAAGTGATAGTGGATTATTGAATTGATTGATTGCTAATTTTATTACTGTCCGCCTTGTTTCCAACTGGTTAAGCTTGGCGACTCTTTCGAAGTCGCTCTCTTTCGAAGTTGGTTAAGCTTAGAGTTTGGAATCAGGGCGGGTGGTCTATCGCCCTGCTCTAAAGACAAACTCTAAGCTTAATCAGAATCGAGAAATTTGCATGCCATTGTATAAGTTTCCTTTGACACTTTTGCAAAAGAGAAAGCATCTGCCTGGACCCCGTGTTTAGAGTAAAAATATCCTGTTAATCCCCAGCCTTATCTGAAATAACTTTGCCTCGAATAATCAAGGCTGAGATTGGGAGATTTGGTCTTGAGTCTGTCACTATATCCTAGTTGTTTCAGTGTTTTCCAAAGCTTACGTGGGTTGTGCCTGTTCCCTACTATTTTCCCAATTGAGATATTCCTTCTTAGCTTTCTCTATCTTTCTGTTAATTTAATTTCAAATGTTTGTATACTC
This sequence comes from Notolepis coatsorum, assembly GCF_963971535.1. Lineage (NCBI taxonomy): Eukaryota > Metazoa > Chordata > Actinopteri > Aulopiformes > Paralepididae > Notolepis > Notolepis coatsorum. The sequence continues at coordinate 66,971,047 of NC_140176.1, read as the reverse complement.
TGAGAAAAAAATGATTTCTAGTTGGAGACCAGATCAGATCAGAGGTGGTGTGCTAAGCCTCTAGTAGCCAGCAGGGTGGAACCCGGGCCTGAGGTATGGGCGTACAGCTCCAGGTAGCCTTGAAAGCCAGCAGCAGGGTTTTAAATTTGACAAGATACTTCGCAGGGAGCCAGCAGGAGGCAAGTGATGAGGTCAATTTTGTGGAAGGTTGATGGTACGACTGCAGCATTCTGGATGAATTAAAGCTGAGTGGAGGATTCACGGAGGACAACTAGATGGAGATTGCAGTAGTGAAATTGGGAGATTACTAGAGCTTGGACAAGGAGCCCAGCTGACTCCCTTGCAAGGAGGGGTCTGATTTGGCAAGTGTTGTAGAGTGCATATCTGCATTAACTTGCAATGTGGGCCTTGCATGGCAGCTGATTGTCCAGGATCACACAGACGTTATTGGCTGTCTGGGTAGGGGTCACTGTGGCATTGTCAATTGTGATGGCAATGTCTTTCAGAGGGCATGACTTGCCCAGGAAAAACAACAGCTCAGTCTTGTCAAGGATAAACTTATCTGTATAGTTGATTGTACCAGCAACATAACAATGGTGGTGGAACATGAGTGATGACAGAAGACCAGAGAGATTACGTAGAGAGGCAGACGAGGAGGGAACAAGGACCGATCCCTGGGGAACCCCAGGTGAAGGTGTGTGAGACTGAGAGTGGTCTGGTAGGTATAGGACATACACTATGAGAATCCCTTATCACAGATCCTAAGGTCAACAAGGGTAGCCTGGGTCAAAGGGGGATAAGAACAGGGCAGAGAGAAGTTGGGATCCAGCAGATTATTCTGTGAGAGATACTGGGAAAGTTGGTTAAAGCCAGCGTGCTCAAGAGCTTTGTAAATAAAACAAACAAATAAATACATATAAAAGCACCCTAAAAGAAAGAAAAGAGTGTAATGTACTAGGGCTGGGCGATATGACGATATTATATAAATATCGGGTACAGTTCATTAACGATACACTTTTTCAACGTATCGTGGATATCGTGATGTTTTGCCCAAGAGGATTGTGTCGCGTCAATCTGTCCACACGTTACTCGTTCATATCTCAGCCCGTGCTGAGATATGCCCATTCCGCGGTCTGTTAATAAAGTTTTCAATCAGACAGATGTATGGAAAGGCTTTTATTATAACATTCGTTGTAGTAAAATCATTATGCCTCATTTAGTCATCCTGTTTAGCACTGGTCTCCTACTCGACGGCCGCGGGGAGCTAACGTTAGTAGCCTTGTTGACGTTGTTCAGCCACAGGACATTCAGGAAGTAAAAAGCTAGGAGCTTGCCGATTGGTGCTAAGAACAGCAGGGCGGGTGCAAGCGCTGTGACGTAATTGGCAGACTCGACTGTCAATCAAAATTATATGTTTCCGTCAGAATGAATGAGTGAAGACTTTGTTAAAGGGTTGCAGAATGGGTACAATACAGTACAGGAGGATGAAGACCAGAAAAAGACTTTCGACTTTTTTACATAAGGGTCCTCCATTTTCAATTCATCAAAACATTTAGAGACATACATATATACAGTAGTTTCATTAAAATGCTATTGATTGATTGATTGATTGATTGATTTAAAACTTTATTAACATATTGCAGAATGGGTACAGTACAGCTCAATACATACAATTGTTAAAGGGATGCAGACCAGAGAAAGACTTTAGTCTTGTTTACATCAGGGTCCCCCATTTTCAATTCATCATATTTCATATCTAAATCATATAATATCTCATTGCTAAATATATGCAATATATAATCTAATAATCTAAATCTAATATATAATATAAAAATGCTAAATGCATGGGTATTTTATTTTGTCTTTAATGTTAGCTTGCAAAATCAAATACTGTCTTGGTAAGCCTCACAATGAATTGTTTGGGGTAAAAAAGAAAAACATCGTGATGTGTATTGTGTATCGCCGAAAGGTCAGAAAATATCGTGATATCATATTTAGGCCATATCGCCCAGCCCTATAATGTACAGTATGCAATGAAAACATGTTTACACGCCAACATATTTAAAAAAAGTCTCTCCAAACCATTAGCTGAAACCAGACCCTCCCACATGCAATACATTGATCCAAATGGGACCTTCATCAGATGGAGCCAATTACATAGTCATTAAGGCTCCAGGAATCTACTGTTGATAAACGATGGAGCCCTTTCATGGCTTTATTGGTGCAATACGATTTGTTGCCCAGGGGTGTTTTACTCCCCGTACATGTGTCAGTGTGCATTCCATGCCGTCCTTTTGGTGTATGCAAGTACAGTACTAGGCTATATACATCTAGGAGGGGGAAAATAAAGCAATTGCATGGAAAGTATACTGTTGTTGATGAAAATTAAGTAGCAATTAAGTAATTTGTTTAAAGGCCAGACCTTGATCAGAAGTGATCAGCACAATCTTAAAATACATTCTAAAACGAACAGGCCACCAAGGTAAATATGCCAAGATTGGGATGATGATAATAAACGTGTATTCATTAGGATAAACCCCTTGAGATGAATCATCTTGTTTTCAGGGGGGTGATGTGATCTCCTTTTTAACAGCAGTTAAGACCTCAGTTAATAGCTTGTATCAGGTCAATAACAGGATATTAGCGTGTTAATTGGAGGAACAAGCAGAGATAGAAGCATTGATTGGGTGAAGTGAGTGTAAAGTGGCAGAATGCATTAAAAGGCTATGGTGAAGAGACACACTTTTAGCTTACTTTTGAAAATTATTTAGTGAGCTAGCCTCCCTAATGTCCATCGGTAAAATGTTCGATAGCTTTATCTAGCCTTCCCTAATGTCCATCAGTAAAATGTTCCGTAGCGTTGGTGCGTAATTAGCAAAGGCTGCATCCCAGATTTTCTTTAGGCTGTTGCTGGGAACCTTCAATAAACCAGTAGGAGATGATCATAGTGTTCACATAGTTGACAAGAGAATTGGCAATGTAGCCTAGTCCTGTTCCATTTAGGGCTTTGTGTATACACCATTAATATCTTTGTAAACTGAATTGGTTTGAGTAGATTGCCTTTTTGCTTAAACAGAACGCTGCTGATTTTCAACAATGAAGCATGTCTTCCATTTACCTTCCTTTACAAGTGGGGCAATGTGTCAGCCCCAGTCACATCGCAGCAGTGATATAATTGCAACGACAGGCGATAATAGTTGGGTTGGCTCGGCTCTACAGTAGCTCCAAGGCTCTAATTCCCCTTCTCCTCCCCCACCGCCTTCACCCCGTATACGTGCTGTGAGATCTCCCTATCATGGCGTTTTAACGACTCAGCACTCCTCATGTGTGATATTGATGAAGAGTCACATCATACTGTCATCCGTACAGTAAGTAACTGTGATGGATTGCCCATAGAGAGCTCTAGCAGACGAGGGGTTAAATTAAACAGCCGCGCCGGGAAGATAAATGGCCGCCTGCCTCCGTGTCACTTCCAGGGTGATCACTTCATCGGCAAATCATACTGATGAACTGGAATATGCATCCTCTGTCGCGCATGTTAATTTGAAGACGCCGAAGTACATATGCAGTGTTACAGATTCAAATGCATTTCGCCCCCTATGGGCCTACGATTCTCAGAAGATACATATTCTCTTGTGTTTGGAAAACACGGCATCCTGGTCGACCTCTCAAAGAACTCAGAGATCCATCCAAACAGATGCTACAGAAAACAAAGTTCTGTGTAAACTCTGTCTAGTCTCTGCTGTGGGACACTACTCCCTGCAGCGGGACATATAGGATGCTATAGGTTTCCCCCACCAGATTAAGACAGATCGGGTGGTAATTGCTTTAATGCTGATCCATCCACCCACACAAGAACTTCAGATGACACAATTGGCAGTGAAGCCTTTCACTTGTACCCAACCCCCCCACCCACAGTTGGATTTACCTTGCCTGTAGAATAGTGTGTTCCTAATTTATACTGATAGTATTGTGTTATTTATTCTTCTACCGAATAAAAGTCGCTTGCCCTTTACATAGGAAAAATGTCATGAATCATAATTAAACCAATCAGTCTAGCATAACACATAGTCCCTTCCATAGTGGTTATTATGCCAGTGTCAGGGACATTATGTCCCCCACCGTCTTCCTCGGCAGATCCCTTGTTTGAACGCGATAACTTAATCAGAATCTTTCTGAATTTGAACATTCAGGCCCAGGAGAGCAAGAACCCTGTTGATGTTGGTGAACCTATGACTTCTGCTCTAGCGCCACCATCAGGTCAAACTTTACATTTTCAAATGAGTATCTTGTGATCCATCACGAAAATGATATCCAGAGTTGTGGCTCCTCATGGACAACACATTACCATAAGGACCTGTTAATACCGCCATATAGCATTCATAGTTCGAGCAGTCGTGGAAATAATCTGGCTTGGTCCATAGTTTTTGTCATATGTTTATTATCTTACAATCCAGGAGAATTGGTTTGAGAGACCTGGCGAGCATTTATATAGCGCTTTTATCCAAAGTGCTTTACAATTTGTTCCTAAAATTTTACCCATTCACCCACACATTCACACACCGACGGCAGAAGCAACCATGCAAGGTGCAACCGGGTCATCGGGAGCAGTTAGGTGTTAAGTGTCTTGCTCAAGGACACTTCGACACGCTGCCCGGGAGGAGCGGGAACCTCCGGATTACCAGACGACTGCTCTTGCACCAAACATGGCAGCAGAGCTACTGTGGCTGGGGGGCACCAGGATGTTGCTGTCTCGCCCTCCCAACCTCCACCCCCCAGCTAGCTGCAACTGTTGCTAGAGCCCCCCCCCCCCTGCTGCAACTGTGGACTAGGGACAAAGCTCTCCCAACCCCCCCCCCCCCCCCCCCCCCCCCCTTCGACCCTCCAGGGGTGTACCGTGGAAATGGCGGTGATACACATACGTCTCAAGACTAGTCCTGCATGTATCATCAAATGCGCATGTCGGTGTGAAATGTATGTGTGCCATTATTACTATTAACTGTATTGTGGAATATTACTATAATGAGCTGTATGTGTATGAACCAAGCATCTCACTGTAGTGTAATGTACCTGTACTTTATTCCCGACAATAAACTACTACAACTACTACTTTGTGGAGATCAGGGACCTGGTTTGTGGAGATCAGGGACCTGGTTTGTGGAGATCGGGGACCTGGTTTGTGGAGATCAGGGACCTGGTTTGTGGAGATCAGGGAACTGGTCAAAAGGTGTCACTAAGGATTTGGGCCGTTTCTGGGATACGTCTGCTGTTGGGCCACCGACAGCATTATGGATAGTTTTGAATCATCCACCTCACCCGCCAACACATTTCCCATCACATAATACATATTTTGTAATATTTCAAATGTGTATTTTGTGGTGAGCAAAGACGTCACAGGGATTTTGCATATCCCTCTGAGCTACACATTCTCCTTGTTGTTAAAGGCCATTATTTCCATGGAGACAACACCGTCACACTCACGTTGACAGGATTACAGTGTAGCTGTAGGCAGAATTGGGAAAACTCCTTTTACATAATGGATTTCTGTTGTGAGATGTTGTGACGTGTGGGCGTTGACATTTTTTTTTACATGAAAAACATCACACCTCTCAGTATGTATGGTCAGAAAATAGACTACTCATTTTTCTTGGGGGTGGCTACACACTGCATGCAAACAGTGTGACTGAATGTCTGCAGCATGACACAGTATAGTTGCCAGCGGCTTAGTAACTACTCACAATTGCCAGCTTGAAGTGTCCCATTACAAGAGTACACAGTAACAAGTAACACAGTAACAAGTAACAAGTAACAAGTAACAAGTAACACAGCAATGGGGGCGTCAGTGGCTCAGGAGGTTGAACGGTCGTCTGGTAATCGAAAGGTTCCCGGTTTGATTCCCGCTCCTCCTGGGCAGCGTGTCGAAGTGTCCTTGAGTGTTACTTATCATCTAATTGCTCCCGATGAGCAGGTTGGCATCTTGTATGGTTGCCTCCACTGTCCGTGTGTGAATGTGTGAGTGAATGGGTGAATGCAAAAAAAAAAATTGTAAAGCGCTTTGGATAAAAGTGCTATATAAAATGCACCATTTAACGTTAGGTTATGACTATAACCAAGTTCTGTTAGTATAGCGACGCTCGGCATCGCTCTCTGCACTATCGCGCATATGTGCACGCGCACTGAATAAAGACCACAATGTACCTTTAATCCCAATATTCGTCTGACCACACCCCTATCAGCTTACCCATATAAGCAGGGGTGGGGCCACCCACTCGCCTCCTTCCCAAGCTTTCGCCACAAGGCGAGGTCAAAGGCTGCAGCGGCGTCGGATGCCGAGCGTCGCTATACTAACAGAACTTGGTTATAGTCATAACCTAACGTTCTGTATCGTATCGCTCTCGCTCGGCATCGCTCTCTGCACAAGGGAGGCCGAGCGAGAGCCAACGGCCGACAAATACACCCCGCTGACAGCCCCCCACAAACCATCAGAACAGGGAGGGCCGAGCCCCCCCGACCCACCCTAATGGCGGGCACCCCCCCTATTAGGGGCTTCACGGGAGGGCGACGGACCCGACCGTGCGAAGAGGCACTCAAACAACTCAACGCACAGGGTGAGCAGACCGTGGCTTGACCCCACGACTACACACACGCACAACCCGCATGCCACCCGGGAACGAACGGAGGAACAACCTCGTTACTGCCCCCAGAATCACGGGGTCAAGGGCAAACCCAACCCCGTGGCAAGGCCGTAGCAGCGGAGCATGAAGGAAGACCCAGACCCACCAAAAGGACTGGACTCCCTGGAATGGGGGCCCGGAGAAGTCCATGATGCCAGCATCAAGACCCCACCAGGTGGGCACGTAGTGCCCCGCCCCCCACATCGCCAGCGTATTCGGACAAAGGCCCCTCAGTTACTGCACCTGGTATTCCCAGGCGGAATCCCAACCAAGTACTCCCGAACCTGCTTAGCTCCCGAGATCGGACGAGATCGGGCGTGTTCAGGTTGGTATGGCCGTAAGCCGAGCGGGCCCTGTCCCCCCAATAGTACACCGCCTGGCACACTGACCCTGCAGAACAGGCAGTCAGCATGGCCGTAAGCACACAAAAAAGGTTAACCAACGGAAGCAGGCAGCGCACCGGGGAAAAACCAGGCAACAGGCTGTTAACCCTAGCCTGGAGACTGCGGACGAGACAGGCGCCAGAGGGGACAGCTGAACACAGCCGCCCCGGCGGAAGGAGCGCAAGCTGGCGGTGTTGCATGACCAAGCCTCCATTTAAAAACCCCCACCCAGAGGGGTCGAGGCAGAGAAGGCTGACACGATTGGCAGACGTCATGAACGTGCAGGGGCACCCTCAAACGGTGAACCCGGGAGTTGACACTGCTCCAACACACCAGGGAATCAACCACCTCGGTGTTACCCAATGCGGTGGTTGTTCCTATAACCCCTCAAGAAAAAACTCCAAAACACACCTGCGGGTACACACCGGCTATACCGCAGTACAAGTGTTTCAGTTTTCAAAAAAGGGTTAACCCAGGCCTACGGGTCGACGAAACATTACTTCGGACCGGGCCTGGCGGTACGGGAAGCACAGGGTCACCAGAGGAGGTCAAAAACCACCCCCACAGGCCCCTCTTCGCCATGCGTGAGAGAGGAGCGAAAAAGAATGGATAACCAGCCCCTAAGCACACCGTACTTGGTATTCCCAGGCGGTCTCCCAACCAAGTACTAACCAGGACCAACCTGTGTAGCGGCCGAGATCCGACGAGATTGAGCGTGTACAGAATGGCATGGCTGTAAGCCATTACGACAGTGCTGAGGAAAAAACGTACCCAACCAGGGTCTCCATAGCGCTTAACCCTGTGACACCCAGACCGACCTGGCATTTTTCCCCCTGAAAAAAGCCCAAGTCCCTCAGGGTACCAGAACAGCAGATCTGCATCCCCGGCGGACAACGGGTTCAACTGATCTGGACCAGCGTGACCAGAACCAGTCCCGTGCCCTAACCACGCCGACATGCCTACTCCAGGAGAAGGGCAGATATGCGTGTCGATCTTAACATGAAAAGAAGGCGCCACCCAGACGTTCGGGCGAACCGCGCCTGGTGGCCCACCCCAAGGGCGTGAGACCCCTCTACATATGTTCAGATCCATTCCGTCATCATCCCCCAGACATGAACGAGAATCCGTCGAAAAACCAACCCAGGTCGTGGGATTTGGTCGTCGGAAGAGGAAAAACCCCCATCTCAGTTGCTTTATAAAAACGCTGTTTCAACCACAAGCAACCAAGGCGTGCCAGTCAATCGCCTGTTTACAGCGAGCTAGCACTATACGTGCGTCGGGACACACCCCCATCAATGAACAGGCTATTTAGACCTGTCATTGAATCCCCAAGGCGCCCAGGGGAACGACAAGAGGGGTGTGACACTCTCTAACTCCAACACTTCTGGAATAGAAAAGAAGGAAGCATCAACAGTATGTATCCCAGTCTACACAGCCGGGGTAACATTTTTTCACATTTTTACATCCCACCACCCTCCCATAGGAAGGAGACGGGGATCCCCAGAGAGACTTCCCACGCGAGCTGTACAGATTGAAAAGAATATATTGCACCTTGAGCCATGTAAAAAATTGGTTTTAGGGCTCTCCGGGGAAGAGGCACTGAACCCATACACACTCAATAATCGAATTGAATCGAATACATATACAATAGAATAGGACCCTTCTAGAGGGTCCACTCACTTTGACAATCTGAGGAGGAAGGCTCTGTACTCTGATGGAGGCTCCCTCACATGGAAGAAGGAGTCCGAACTCACAGAAGGCCCGAATAGGCGCTTGGTGAGGAGGAGCCCTGACCACCCCCCTGAAACAGATCCATCACATGCCGTGGGGCCAGGAAACTCCCTCCCCCCCCCCCCCGTAACGTGCCGAACCGCCACGTGACGGGAACCTTGAAGGACAGGGGGTGTACCCCTGACCGACAGAAACAAGGGGGAGAGGAAAGGTTACCAGTTCACCCCTTTACGACCCCACACCCATGATACGATGTAATGACAAAAAGAGAATATGACACAGTCATAGTCAGCTCTATGAAGCGTTTGACAGCTCCACACAGCGCATGAGCTAACCTGCTATCTGATTTTTACTAAGGAAAAACACAGAATAGAGAGGGCTCTAAGAGCCCCGGTCCAACATACACATGTGCTTCTGTGGCCAGTCCAACCCAGTTGTAGGTCACATGACACACACAACCCACCATCACCTACAAAAAATGGCAAAAACACTCAACAGAGGAACGCCGTTTTTCACAATGAGAGAATACATCATTCTCGATTAGTATCGGCCACAGGCCTTGCTAAGCACACACGACAGCGACCAAACCATTTTCTTTTAGGAAAATAAAGTTTCTCCAGCTGTTTTAGCACAACCTCAGCAATCAAGCTAAGGGTTACATCGCATCCCTACCACACAAAAGACACAATTAGTGCACAAACATGTCTGATAGGAGGATGAAAAAGTCCCCAGGGAACCGGGGGGAAACACAATCCTCTTATTTTACCCTCAATACGGCCAGTTAAAACAGGAAAACCTGTTAATATGTGAACACACTGTTCATTGTCATCACAGGCTGAGAAAAGAACATTCTTTTACTCACTTGTCACCAAGCATAGCTTCATAGGTTAGTTACCTTAGTTGTGAGTACACGGTACATATAAACACCATGATGTTTCTCACACAACAACCAAATCATTACATCCCGATTTGCACGGAGAAGCTAACTGCCAGTGACAAAAACAGCTCACACATAACCCGCGTCGTACCCTAAATGCACTGCAGCAACACACGTTTTGGGAAAAACATCGTTATTCACAATACATTTAGAAAAGTAAAACCAGAAGACGTGTTATAAGGTCTGGTCAAACCTGTTCCTACCCGGAACGTAGATCAGCGAAGTGCAGTCACAGACACCGTAGGAACACAGCCGCTCCTGTGTTGTTCGAACTGGGCAGCGTCGCCGCTCCAACCCGCACTACAGTCCTCTCTGTTGATGCAACCTTGCCGTCCTGGCTCAGGGCAGGGTCGACGAAACATCCCCTGTCAAGGATGACGTCGTAGTCAAGAGTGTAAAACATGTTAAAATCAAAGCACGTTCAACAGAATAGCATCAAGCTAACGGCCGCTCCAACCGTTCGGGCGCTACTGCTCCTGCTCGTGAGACGCCGAGCTAACGGCGCACGCGACCAGAAGCAAGCTCACGGCGGCGCGCGAGAAGCTAAAGCTACCCCGCGCCAGGCCATGGCCTATAGCAGCAAGCTAACGTTACCTAGTGATCACGCCATGCTAGCACCGCAGCTAACAGCTGACTGGCTAACAGTAGGCCCAACCTAAGCAGGCCATGCAGCGATCCAGCAGGCTAACGCAGCAGTTAACAGCTGACTGGCTAACCGCAAGCTATGAACATGTAAACAATGACATAACACTCACCCAGACAGGCCGCCGTTCTGAACCTCTCCTCACTTTTTAAGAGAACAGAGAAACAAGATGTCAACACTGCTTTACAACGGTGATTTTACCAACACCCGACGGAATCAGCACAATACCAAACTGGCCTGTGTAGCTGATTTGAACATGGATCTGCCGCTATCGCACATCCATGCACATATCCCCTCGTGAAGGAATACTCTCATTTGGATATGAAAGACGGGGCCTTAACACGGTGACAGAGAGAATCCACTCGTCCAGAACACACAGGGATCACCAGTGTTAATGGTCGCGGCCCACTAGTTAAAACTATAATGGTCTTCAGACCAAGGCCTTCTGTCGCCTAGGTGGCTGAACAAAGGACCCTAGCCTGGGGCCGGTTTCCATAAACATTGTCAAGTAGCCCCCATAGCACTAACAGACAAGTGGAGCCTGCCAGCAAAACACTACTCACCCAACCTGGAACGCACCGCTTCTCACAACAGCGGCATGTCCGACAGTTCAGCTGTGGCCTGACAGGTTTCACCCCAACAAACACAGCAAGGAACTGCAGTTGAGAAGCATGCAGCGGCGTGCTCCCAATACGAAAACCGGTGGAGGATTTTTAGAATGATCAACATCTTCCAGACACTCCAGTACGAAGACAATATCGCCGTATTTTCTCGAAAATAGTGAGAGAGAAAATAAAGATATGATGTCAACGTATCCTTGTTTCCCAAAACTGCTCCTAATCCTTTCCAACATGGTGTCAAGTGTGGGGATCTACCGAGGCACTTCTTCCTTGTGGTGAAAGCGAGAAGGAGGCGAGTGGGTGGCCCCACCCCTGCTTATATGGGTAAGCTGATAGGGGTGTGGTCAGACGAATATTGGGATTAAAGGTACATTGTGGTCTTTATTCAGTGCGCGTGCACATATGCGAGATAGTGCAGAGAGCGATGCCGAGCGAGAGCGATACGATACAGAACAACATCCAATGCCAGACAACAGTTCACACTCAGGTCTGCTCAGCGAGGCTTGTTGTTTAAGGCTTGTTTATAATTATTCATTCCTTTGTCTTGTTGACATTGAGGTTGAAGATGGTTATCCTCACACACCACTGGGTTAAGTGCAATTGTGCTGCTGTGATAGTCCAGAGCGCAGTGGGTGTCTGCGAGTAGGGCGAGAATGGCTTGGTGTTGAGTATTTTCTGAAAATTGTAACGTCTGGGCTTTCTCTCCCTATTCAGGATTGGAAGCTCTGCTGTCATCCTGGAATTCTCACACTGTCTCTGTAATTATCTTGATTGTCGTCACCTGCTGTCTCTGTAATTACCCTGATTGTTGTCACCTGCCTGTGTTAGTGTCACTGGTTCTGATTGGGTCTGCTGGCAGTATTGAGGCATTTATAGTAATACCTTGCCTCTCTCTTTCTGTCGGTTCTTCAGCAGTGTTACTGGGAACAGCCGTCCATGGGCAGAAGTCGGATATCTCGCCCGTTATCATGATTTAAAGTTATCTTTGCTTAAGGTCGAGAAGTCGGAGCTCTCACCGCCCTTTTCTCTCTTTGCTTCTTTAAGTTGTTTATCTAAGTATCTTTCCTTGTATTACTATTACCTGCTTTACCTTGTAAAGTAATGTTATCGCTCAAAGTGGTTCTGATAATAAAAGAACACGTATTCGAGAAGAGCAGCACCCTCTCCGTCTCCATTCTTTCGTGCCACACTTGAACTCAACATTCTTACCTGGATTCCTAACAGAAAATGAAAGCACCGTTTGGTACCATGCCCTTCCATTGCCGCACCCCCCCCCCCCCCCCCCTTAATGCCCACCCCTCTCTTTTCACCACATATTATTATCTTTTTTATTATGTATTTGTATGTAATGTATTCATAGTGCAGGAAAGCAGGCAGAGGATCAAGCAGCAATGGGATATCAAATGGAATATATTCATGCGGTTGCCAGTGGGCTGCATATGGTATGGACTAACACAAGCATTCTGTACACATAGGGGACACACTGCTTCCACGCTATTACCGCTGCCGTATTGTCCTCTAAGGGGAAAAAAACAAAACAACAGCAATTACGGCAGTCATGTCTCTATACCTGCTCGATACGGGGGAGAAAGGTGGAACGCGAAAATCTCTGTGGAAATCATCACACGCAGATTGGTTATAATACTGGGAGGATTTGGATTTAAACCAGACATCGGATCGTTGGTTGACATTTCATAATCACAATTATGTATGAGCGCAACAATCCCCCCATTAAGGAGGTGACCATAGAATCATCTTTTGGCGCCGGAGCGGTTTTCTTCCCGAAGAGGCCTTAGTACAGCGGTAATCTCATTACAGTATAAAGGAGATCAGCAGTCACTGACAGGGCTAGAACTAGGGTTGCCACCTTTGACCAATAGAAATAAGGGACACCTATCATCGAGCGTGCGCGTACACAAGAACAATTTTTTGCCGGTTTTGGGCCGGTTTTGGGCGCAAAATGGGCGGATTTTGTCACTATTTATTTTCTTTACTTTATTTCGGTTTTAGGGTTAGGGTTAGGGTTATGTTAAGATAAGATAAGATATTCCTTTATTGATCCCCTTGGGGAAATTCAGGCATCATAGCAGCATGGGGGAAGGGGGGGGGGGGGGGGGTACAGGTAGTAAAAACAACACAAGCAGTGTAAACAAATAGGTCAATATAATTTACTATCTAACTAACTGAAAAATATATTCACAGTGACATAAGGTGCAGTATGCATAAGGTAGTGTTATAATAATTAGGTAGTTTTATTTAATAATTTTGGGGAGCCAGCCTCCCAAACTCCTGAAATGCATAGAAATCTGTGAAATCTAAATAAAACAATCTATGACATTTATATTAAAAAGAGCTAGCCCCCCCAAACCCCTAAAATACATAGAAATCTATGCATTTTGGAACAGTTACTATTAGGGATGTCCGATATTATCGGCCGACCGATATTATCGGCCGATATCGGCAGTAAAATGTGATATCGGAAAATATCGGTATCGGTTTAAAAAAAGAAAAAAACAATAACAATATTTGTTATATATATATCCAGTGAAATGATTAGTTACCTGAAATTATTCCGTTTTTTGGGGTGGGAAACCCTGCATATATCGGTATCGGTTGATATCGGTTGATATCGGTATCGGAAATTAAGAGTTGGACAATATCGGAATATCGGTATCGGTAAAAAAGCCAATATCGAGCATCCCTAGTTACTATATAGTCAAGAAAGCATTTAGTCATTTAAAGTTTAAAGTGCTTTATTTGCATTTAACATTGTTTAAATAAATTGGCTGAACTATAGCCTCAACTTGAGCATAATACTGTATGCATATAAAGTGCTGTAAAAACAAAGCCTGGGAACACTTTTACTGAAAGAGGACAATAATACAATGAAACACTTGCAAAGAAGAGTAGGCTCCGGGCTGCCAGGGCAGGTAAATAGAAATACTGACATCTAGTTAAAAACACAACCAGATAAATAAGATGTAATATCCCATACCGAATCAGGAGATGTTTCAGTCATGAAGAACTGTGACACCTGTGCTTGGGTCCTTTGCGTTCTTATATTTCGGGAATGTTGTTCTCCTGATGCATGCTGTCTGATGTCAGTCAGTCCACCACCATGCGCCACAGAAAACACACGCCTACATACTAATGCAGTTTGCTTTATAAACATCTCCACTGACGCTATCAAAACAGGCCAGTCCCCACTCAGGTCTGTACTTCTGGAGGCGTTTTGTCTTTTTAGGACGCGGTGGAGTATTGTCTGCTGTAGACATTTTCAAAGCGTCTTCGAAAAGAAGTCACGCAGCGCACAGACAGAGGATTGGCACAACGGCACAGAACTCTTCTTAGCAACGTGAAAGCGCTAATTCTCATTGGTCGGTGAGCTGCTGAGCGCACGCCCATCATACCAGAGTTGCCAAGTCTGTTTATTTTCCGCAACTTTTGGACACACTTTTGTTTGTTTTTGTAGGTCGGCTGGCTCATTTCTCTCACTAAACTGGCAACCTTAAAATACGGGACAAAGGGCGTCCCGTATCAGTTCAATACGGAACGTGTCTTTTAGTTTCCAATTACGGGACGAATCCGTATTTTAAGGGATGGGTGGCAACCCTAGCTAGAACAGCAATTCCATACCAAGCGAGGGAGTTGCAGATGACAAAAGAAGGAAAAACAACGAGGCATGTTCTTCTAGTAGCAACAACTTAAAAAAAAAAGGGCTTTATTACTTGGATGGTTCATTTGTAGAACATTAAGAACCGTGACTAGCCAACACTGGCCTTTGTCAGGGGAAATATAGGAGATACAAACACAGGTGGTATATATGTAATGGTTGTGATATCGTCACCTTAAACTTCGATGACCCGAGGGAGTTTCGAACCCGTGGTCTGCCGCACCACGGGTTATATACCATACCACAGACTATACCAAGCGGTGAATTCACTGCTTTGCAACGTGTCGATGTGTCTTTTAATTAAGGGAGAGTGAGTTTAACCCATAGCACCGCTACTCGCCACAGTCACTTCACAACATCTGAAGTCCATCGTGACTGCGCCTTGCGGTACTATCCGTTACATATGTGGTCTGTGCTGTCGACCCGTAGTGCGGCAGACCACGGGTTTGAAACTCCCTTGGGGCATCGAAGTGACGATATAACAACCGTTGATTGATTGATTGAAAAGTTTATTAACAGATTGCAGAATGGGTACAGTACAGTACAGCTCAATAAATACAATTGTTAAGGGGATGCAGACCAGAGAAAGACTTTCGTCTTGTTTACATCAGGGTCCCCCATTTTCAATTCATCATAACATATATGACATACATGACATACAGATAGACAGTACTGCTACATCTATACATTTATGACATATCAGATTTGCAAATACAGTACTGTTTGTGATACAAAAAGTGTCCAGAAAAAGAGTGTATATACATTTGACGTAGAAACTGTACATTGGAGGAGGTTGGGTGGGTGGGGTGGGGTTGGTGGGTGGGGGCTGTACATTGTAGGGGGGGGGGGGGGGCTTGGGGTGGGAGGGGGGGCACTGTACACTGTACATTGGATTACTGACAAAGCCATACTTGGTAATTTACTGTACAACTGGGTTAAGACATTTGTAGGGGCCAGTTTCGAATTGCAGTCTCCCGTAGGTGTTCTTTGAGAGTGTTTTTGAAAGTGGGTAGTGATTCACATTCACATATATATAATGGGGTTGCAGTCCAATGGGTGGAGCAACACAATGATTCAATTATCCATTAACACATTGGCGGCCACTGGGATGCGTCTAATATCACTCTAGACGACCAGCATATGTAAACAGACTTGCACAGTCCGTGGGGCTGTTTGTAGAGCTAAATCTATACTTTATAGTATTGCTATCTGTCCATTCTCATTGTCAATTGAGACCATAAACCGTCCCTTCAAAATGGCGTAAAGAAAAAAAAATGAATCAATACGTTCTCATTTTATAGCGCCGTGAATATAAGCGTTATAAGGGATTCCGGCTAGGATATTTCCTGGAAGGGTGGATAAAGGGCTAATAGCTACTAACGTTATATCCAATGGCATTTCCGTTATACAGAAGCTACAGTTAAAACTCAAACTGCATATGATTGGTACGATCCTCAAGCATGTATGCATGAAAGGGGGGGGCGGGGGACGTTGTTTCTGATTATTGATTACCAATAACCGTGTTCATCTCAGTAGCCACATACGCTGATCGCCTGGTTGAGTATCATAACAAGCTCTGTTCAGCATGTAATTTACGTGAAAAAGATCTTACCATGAGCCGGTTGGATCCCCCCGAGCATTTCCGAGTTATCGATCGCCATCTGGTAGATCGATATGTCCATTGGCTGATGATATATCCCCTTACTGCATAGTGAAATCCGCGATCCAAAACGTATTCCGTGCAACAGGCAATAGCGATCGCTTCAGGTGAGTAGAAAACTACATTAGAGATCCAGAAAAAAAAAAGACAGCTTCTTCCACAGGGAACACTGCATTATCAATACAGCGCCCCTAAGAGGATCTGGCCGGTAATGCTTTTTCTCGAATTCAAAGAGTAGGGTAAATCTGCAGTGCCACTCGGCGACCTTGAATAGGTTATTAAAATGGAATAAAAGCCAAAACAACTTGCCACGGATATATCCGTCCTCGGTCCTTTAAGCATGGATTCGAAACACGGATATATACGTTGTTGGGCGGGATTGTGTTAAGGTAACAAAGTATCCAGTGCATTACTGAATACAGAGAGAGAGAGGTGCCAAGTACATACTATTAAATGTAGTATAGAAACATACCACACAAAAAACACAAAGGGGAATCAAGCAATATCATCCAAACAACGTATCACAAAAAAGGAGTGAAATCAAATACCTCATTGATCCCTGGGAGGGTGGTAGCTTTAGGTCTAAAAATACACTCCGACTGTTTTTGGTTCAGACACTTCAGACGATCACCTCTTCTGTCTGACATGGGGACATGCTCGGTAGAGGAGGGGTGGTTACTGTGATGCTGTTTAAAATGTTTAAACAATGGGATAATCAAGGTTGCCAATTGTAATGATGTATTTATGTGTGAAGCATTTCACTGTAATGCACACTAAACTTGAAACTTTTCTTTTGATCAAATCTTTTTTATAAATTTTTTTCCAACATGAAACAAAACATATCACAATACAATATTTGAAATTTATTGGAAGGATAAACCCCTTGAGATATGCTATCTGGTTTTCGAGGGGGTCCTTAACATAGGATACAAAACATACAATACATAACAAAACAAAAAACAGGACAACAAATGCACTTATACACTGACAGACGCTCTCCCAAGCTCATCCCCACAATCCACACTGATTCCTCCCAAGAGGATCACCAATATATATATATATATGTTCCCTTATAAAACACATACAAAATTATAATTAGATCTGTAAACGACATGTAAGCCCTAACACAGTAAATCAATAACAGGTGCAAGTAGTCTGTAGATGAGTGAACAAAGATATCTTAAATAACCGGTAAGAAGTAAGAGATCTGAGTGAACTAGGCAGTTTGTTCCAATCAGCTGGTGCTCAATAATAACAATAATACACAAAAAGACATCCCAGGACAATAACCCAACACAACAATGACTAGACAATAATTGAGACAGACCGTACAGTTATCATCCCGAGCCCCCTCCATCACCACCCACAGCAGCCACGATCCGCAACCCTCGCGGGCCCCGAGTCCGGCACCCCAGCGAGTCAAAGCATCATGCCTCTTTAACACCACGACTCACTGAGGCCCCGAACCAGGGCCCCCCCCCCACCCCGAGCCCATGACCCTCCGACCCAAAGCCAAAGGGGCCCAGAACACATACATAACCAGTTATACAAAGAACACCAAAAAACAAAAAAACGATATACATGGATACTCGCTCGCTCTACACACCCCCCCCACCCCCCCACCCCCCCCCCCCCCCCCACCCCCTGCTCACCCCAGGACCTCAACATGAGCCACATACACAATGCACTATTCAGGAATAAAAAAAAATCCAAATGTATATGCATTCTTTTAACTTTTCCTCAGCAGCCAACCAAATCGCTATATTAGCATAATTCACCCCTATAACACGTGCAGTGGATATCTCCAGATAGATCACATCAAGATAGGTGAGAATCCATACCTTCGGACAGAGTTTATCTGGGTGAATCCAACGTCAGGCAATACATTTTTTGGCGGCTGTGAGGCCGGCTAAAATGAGTCTTTTCACATGTGTAGAGGTCGGTAATTGAGAGAATCATTCAATAACAATACAGCAGTAGAGACCGGTATGGTCAGAGAGAAAATATCTGAGCGCTGAGAGGTAACATTTTCCCAAAAAATCTCAACAGGAGGGCATTTCCAGTACATATGCATAAATGTTCCTATGGCACCGTTTGGACACAAGGTACATCGAGAGTCAGGTCTGAGACCCATTAGATTCAATCGTCTAGGGGTTAAATAAGTCCTGTGAACAACATTTAGATGAATCTGTTGGTGATCTGGGTTGCGTGAGGATAACTGAACATTTTCCCAGACTGCGTCCCAATCAAAATCTACATCCAACTCCGGGACATCCTTTCTCCAAATCGTATCCAGGGGGAGGTCTTTATACGAGGACATAAGTAAATGGCAATAAAAGTCAGAAACAAAGCCTCTCGATGTCTCTTTGTCATAAAATAATTTGGGAAAACGGTGATGCACTAGTGGAACGTCCCATGGTACGCCATGAGCCTTCAGAGCTGCTCTTATTTGTAAATAAAAGAAAAAGGAGGTACCGGGGAGATCATATCCGTTGGATAGATCCTGGAAAGATCGGAGACCAGAGTTATCAAAGATATCCCCCAACGTGTGGATGCCTTTCTTTTCCCATCTAGGGTACCTAATAGGTTGTTGTCCAATAAGGAGGAGATTGTTATTGAATAGAGGGGAATGCGTGTGCCAATGATGGCGGTTAGTACCCACTTTCTGGGTGTCACACCAAGTCTGGATCACATGTGTGATAAGAGGGCCAAATCGTAATTTGCATTGCTTAATTTATATGTTGGTGTACACAATATCCTGAAGTCTATATGGGGACACTATCTTCTCCTCCAATGGTCGCCAAGACACGGCTGCTTGAGCATCAAACCAAGTGATCAGAGGTCTCAGAGAGAAAGCTTGAAAATAATACTTAATGTCTGGAAATGCTAAGCCCCCATCGAGTTTACTCCTTTGGGCAGTTGATCTCTTCAAGCGCGGACGGTTATTGTTCCAAACTAATTTATATGAGGCAGAGTGCAATTTCTGCCAGTAACCAACAGGAGGAGGAAACGGGAGAATGTAGCTGATAAAATTAATTCTGGGTAAAATATTCATTTTAATTATTGACGCACAGGCCTGTAATGCATTTTTTTATTTGGACCATCTGTTGAAGTCATTCGTAATCCTGTCACCCAAGCTAGAGTAATTATACTTTACCGTCTGGCTAATAGTGGGGAATATTTCAATCCTGAGACATTTAAAGGGCTCCACCATAAGTATGTTTGCAGGTAGGATGGTAGCCTTCGCAGGCTCATTAAGTGGAAGAAAGGCAGATTTTGGCCAGTTGATCTTAAAGCCGGACAGGCTGCCAAATTCATCTATCACGCTGAGCAGATGAGGCAGAGAGACGGAGGGATTCTGCATAAACAGGAGTACATCATCTGCATATAAGCTGATATGGTGATGTGTGCCATGAATTGAAACAGGAGATATAATTTGGGATTGTCTTATGTATTGAGCTAGAGGTTCGAGGGATAAGGCGAAAAGTCCGGGACTAAGAGGACAACCCTGTCTAGAAGAGCGCGAGACAGAAAAGAGTGGCGAGCAGAACTTCCCGTTAAGATCATGGCCGAAGGCCCTGTGTAGAGAACTTTGATCATATGAATGAAACCCTCACCCAACCCCATCCTTCTAAGAACTGCCCACAAGTAAGACCACTCCAATCTGTCAAATGCCTTCATTGCGTCCAAGGACATGACCGCTGTAGGGACTGCAACATCCTTGCTGGCATCAATCACGTGCAGTAACCGTCTGATGTTGTCAGTAACCAGGTGGCCCCTTATGAAACCGGTCTGATCAGGGTGAACTAGAGATGTCATATGCTTTTGAAGTCGGGTGGCTAGAACCTTGGCATATAGCTTTAGGTCGGCTCCGAGGAGACTTAGGGGCCTGTAGCTGCCATATTCGGTGGGGTCCTTATCCTTCTTGAGTAAAACAGATATAAGCTGTGGTAGGTTGATTTGATCAAAAAAATCCTCCAGCTTGGTATGATCAAAGACCACCTCTGACTTGTACAGGTTGGAATAAAAAGAGCGCAATGTATCATTAATCTTTTTGGGGTTCGTGGTTACCTCCCCCTGTTGGTTATTGATGGAAGGGATATCTGCAAATTGCTCACTGGCACGTATCTTCATAGCTAGTAGGTGACTAGGCCTGGAGCCGTGAAAGTAGTAGTGCTGTCTTGTTCTGTGCATCTGAAATTCAGATTGTTGTCTTAAAATGGAGTTAATCTCTTTTTTCACTACCTTAATTTGAAGCTCCAGTCGACTAGAGTAGTTGTGCTGCAATGAAGAGATCAACGTGGCATGAAGCTTTTCCAATTCCACCAGCTTAGAGAGACGTCCCTTGCGGAGATTAGATGCAAAGAGAGTAGTGTTACTTCTGATAAAACCCTTAACCGAATCCCATAGAATTCTGGGGTCCTAAACCAAGCCAGCATTAAATTGCAGGAATTCAGTGAGCTTCTCTTCTCTTTAAGTTAAACTCTCCGTTTTTCAGTAGTGTTGAGCGCCATTTAGGGGCGCGGGACGTTATTTTACTGAGTGAACCCTTGAGGAGGATACCTTTGTGGTCTGAAAGTGCTATGGGCAATAAGTCAACATCAAAGCTATCAAAGAGACTTGGGGAAGAAAAAACATAATCAATCCTGGAAAAGGTCTTATGTCTCGACGAGAAGGAGTAATCTCTCGCGGATGGGTTGAGCGATCGCCACATATCGATTACCCCCGTGTCCTTAGACCAGGCCTGTAGGGCTGTGGTAGCTTGCTTCTGATCAGAGGTTTCAGCGTGATTGGACCTATCAATCAATGGATCCCAAACTGCATTAAAATCAGCTCCTACTATTAATGACTAATCAGGTAGTTTCAACATAGCTGCAGTGAGTACAGCATAAAAGTTAGCGTCTTACAAATTAGGGGTGTATGCAGAAATCAGCGCAATTTTCCAGTTAGAACATTCTATTTTAGCAATAGTAATTCGACCATCTGCATCAGACCACACATCTAACAGTTTAATATTCAAATTTCGCTTCGCTATTATGGCTACCCCATGGGCCTTGGTGCTAAAAGAAGAAGAACTTATGTTATGGTAAAATGTATTTGCCAGTCTTGCGTTATCCGCCAATAAAAGGTGTGTTTCACTCAGTAAAGCAAGGTCCACTTCCTTCCTTTTTAGCCATGTTAGTACACTTGAGCGTTTATGCGGTATATTGAGACCCCCTGTATTCCAGATCAATATGTTCAAATTAGCCATAGTCTAAAAAGGCTGCAGTATGACTGAATGTAATTTGTTTGGAGTAGAATAATAGATAATAATAGATACATATCCACTTGTTAAGGTCCTATTGAGTTCCGAGCGTGAGCGTGAAAACTAAAATGAAACAGAGCGAGTTGACTGGAAAGAATAACAAAAAACAACACAATCCCCCATTCCCTCCCCCCTCCCCCACATGAGAATACTTGTCCGGTATCGATCAAACATCAGTTGGTCACCCTTGACCGAGCACAGCAACCACAACAACATTATGTATCTTAACCATAACAATAACTTGTAAGGTATATTGTAACAATTTACAAAAAAGGAACCCACTTCACTCAACTGAGAGAAGAAATCTATGCAGAGTTCAATGCAAAGTTCAAAGTGCAGACGATAAAAACAGGTGCATTAAAACACAGCTCGTCTGAGTTAAACTTGAGAAAATGGCAACATGCGTACCTGTCATTGAGATAACACAGTGGATACAAACCTTGAGTGTTATCATTCAGCTGGAGCAAAAAGGTCATAGTAGACACGTGGCAACGGCAATGTTAGCTAGGAGAGCTTAGTTTAATCGGGCTCAAGGCCTGTTATATCCTGATTCACGTAGGTAGCTCCGCCGAGAGAGGACCATCCCTCTCGACCGGCAGATACGTTAAAACATAGTTCGTTTGAGTGAAACCTGTGAAGCACAGTTCGTCCAAGTGCAAACTTGAAAAAAGACAATATGCATAACAGTCTATGCGAAGTTCAGTGCAAAGTTCAATGTTCATACAATAAAAAGGCAAATGCGTTAAAAAGCACAAGTCGTCTGAATTATACTTGAAAATAGTCAGTGTGCTACCCGTTTCAGGAATTATACAGCATAGATAAACCTTGAGTGTTACCGCTCTGTTGGTCCGAAAGGCCGCGGTAGGCGAGTGGTAACGTTAGTGTTAGCTTGGAGAGCCGGAAAGTTAGCATAGCTTGCGCTTAGCATACCAAGGCTCCGAGGCCTGCCACTCCCCGGTGCCTGTTGCCTGCTCTGCCGGGGCTGGCTCTCCATTCTCGGCCGGGGGGAGGCCGCCGTGCCGCTTCGAAGGAAACTCTCCGCCTTGGACGGCGACGTGAACAGGCGATTGAAGGAGACAACTCATCTTGATCTTCAGAGGCTCAGGGTATAATAGGTAGACTTCTATGCCCTTCTCCCGAGCAACTCCCATAGCCTTAGAGAAGGCCCTGCGATGTCTGGCGGTGTAGTCGCTGAAATCCGCGGCGAATCTGAGGGTATAATTACCCACTTTTGGAGGATGTTTCCTGGCCTCTTGGAGAATAGCCTGACATGTAGGGAACCGCAGGCAGCAAAAATATAAAGGCGCGTGGACGTTCGCCGTTCTCCGGGGGACCGCTCCTGAATATTCTATGCGCCCGCTCAATCTCTGGTTTAGAGACTGATGGAAACCACTGTGGAATCATCTTTTCAAGGTACTGAATCGGCGCATCGTTTTCAATGTTTTCGGGCAAGCCGTATATTCTGATGTTGTTCTATTCCAGTCCTCTAGGTCAGCCATCTTATTTTCGTAAAAAAGGAACTTGTCTTCAATCGCCGATATCTCGGTGGAGTTGGTTTCAGCTACGCCCGCCACCTCTGCCATCTCTTCTTCCACCCTAGAGAGCCACGTGGTCGCGCTAGCTACATCCTCCTGGAGCGAGTCCAGTCTGTTGGTTAGCTGCAGCATGCTAGCATCGAGCTCAGCACGGAACAAAGACCTGATAAATTCACAGTCAACCTCATTTAATGTTCCAATCTTGTTCGGTATTTGTTTAGCCATATCTATGCGGTATAATGTGAGTGTATGTCGTAAAATTAGCGTCGTAATCAATTTTAAAGTGAAGTGGTCACGGAGCTCGGAAAAGTTACGCTGCCATCTGATCTGAGCGTAAACCGGAAGCCCACTAAACTTGAAACTTGAACTTGAACCTATGGCTGATAAAGAAGAGGGGTCGTTACCAGGGGCGGGGCTAGGGGGTGGCTACTTGGGCTCAAGCCCTGAATGTTTTCTGAAAAGCCCTGAATCTATTTAAAAAAAAAATAAAAAAATTATTATATATATATATATATATATTTTTTTTTGACAATTCATCATTGTTACATGAAAATATGTTTGCACCAGATTTAGCAGAAGCTAATTTCCATCTGTGGTCTATCCAGCTGCTAACTGTATTTGAGTGAGTTATGTCTTGGTGTTATGGTAGACTCAGACCTAAGCTTTAAATCACAATCAACAAGTTGACAAAAACTTAATTCTTCCACCTTAGAAACATAGCTAAAGTACGGCCATTTATAAATCAAAAGGACGCTGAAAACCAGATCCATGCCTTTATCTCAAGCCAACTCGACTACTGTAATGCACTCCTTACCGGCCTCCCGAAAAAATACGATGATAACTATTTTATTGCAATGCACTATTGCATTATTTTATTCTATTTTACTAACTATTTTATTGCACTGCACTATTTTACTTTGTATCAGTGAATCATAGACGCCTGGCCATAAGAGCATTCGGAGCATCTCTGCTCTCCCACTATTGAACTTGGGGGAGCAAAGGTATGCTCTTGCTCCACCACTTTTTGATCATATGAAAAATATGATATACCCCCCCCCCAATATATAAATCTAACCATAACTACGTTATGGTTAACTGAGTTTTATAGTGAAAAGAGCAGCTTTATTGGTCAAGATTGAAGGCTCTATATTGCAGGAAATTGCACGTACAGGTTCATTAAATAAAATAAAAAACTGCCGTGGAGGGGGTCGTGCCTGACTCCCTCCAAACCACCCCTTGCCTGCAAAAAAAAAAAAAAAAAAAAAGGGCACCTATCTGGGCTAAGCCCCGGATCTCCTACAATCCTAAATCCGCCCCTGGTCGTTACGATGATGCTGTTTAAAATGTCTAGCCATGACGTAATCATAATAATGGTATTGTCAATTGTAATCATGTATTTATGTGTCTATCTTGTAGCCTACATTTGGTGCAGCCTATAAAATACACGACGGGCTGCGCACTGTAGTTTATAGACAACAAAGGTTGATTTACAATTAATGAAATGGTGAATGTGATGTGTTTTATCTCTAGATATGAAATATTTAGATTGCCCCACATTAATACAACGAGAACAGTGGCCATATCTATGACATCCCTTGAGTTCTGAGTTCAACCAATTACTAGGTCTGTCTGCTGGTAGATGGCTGTGTGACACCATGTCTTTTAAAGTAGGGGCTCTCTTGAAAGTGACCAAGGGGGGTTCAGGGAATATCTCCTTCAGAGCACTATCACATTCAATAATGTTCCAATTCCTGTGGATGCTAGTTTTGAGCTTGTGTGCCGCATGTGCTTACAGTAGTAAAATAGACTCTCTTAGATGACTCAAGAGGTTTCCTTTGTAACAAAATGGCTCCTTTCACCCCCTCACTCTTATAACCCCTATCTATAAAACAAGATTCCTTCTCCTTTTCTCTGTATAATCCTCTACTTGGTCACAAACGCAGCTCAGCCACCGGAACTGTCCAAATGGCATGTTGTCCTTAAGGGATTTAGTCTGGAAGGACTTGGTATGTAAGATAGTGTTTCTATCAGATTGTTTCCTAAAAATAGACGTATGAAGCTCTCTGCCATCACTCTTGGTAATATTTAGATCCAAAAAGTGTATGCTATTCTTACTGCAGTCGAGTGAAACTTTTATATTAGCATTTGTGTCTGTACTGTCTTCGCAAACTAAACTCCTTTGGAGTCCATCAGAGAATTCTGACAATGTTTTATTCTTCCTTTATTGAGAGTATTTTAACCTTTTCATTTGTATGCTGGTTCACATCCCTTTGTCAAAGAGACGAGAACAAACTGCAAGGTTTTGTCAACCTTAGCTCAAAGATTTTCGGCAGAACACAAAGATCCCTAATGCAGTTTTACAATGCCCAAGTGTTCAAGAAAGCACATAAAATAATTGATGACCCCCACACATGTCCTTCATGTGTGTTTTGACCTGCTGCCCTCAGGAAAGCGCTTTAGACAGCCTGCCTGCAAAACATTTTATAAAAATGTGGGTTTGTACCAGAGGCCATTCGACTGGTGAATGGCCACAGTACAAGGAAAGGTCAGTTCACTAACGTGCACCCTTTGTTATGGTTTGAAACCGACCCCAAACGCAACGACACAAGAGAGTAGATTCAGAGTTGCCAAAAACAAGGGCTTGTTTATTTACACTAAATAAACAGCATTGACTTGGTAGAGAACAAACAGAGAATGGGATACAAGCATAGATGAATGTTGCTGCTCTGCAGCTTCTCCCGGGATGGTTAGTCTGGGGAAGCAGACGATGACGTCAGAGCCGCTCTGCAGACTTCTCTCGGCAGATCTCCGAGGTGGTAACGGGACCGAGAGGGAGAGAGGGAGCGGGTTAGCTCAGAGTACAGTTGGGAACAGAGCAGGTGACAGGAGAGGTGACTTGTACCAAAAAACAGAGTAATCCAAGTGACGGAATCTTCGGTGTATATACACACTGTGAGTAACGTCCCAAACACAAATCCAAGTGATAGAAATCTTCGGTGCAAATAAACACTGAGAGCGAAGTCCCAAAATACAAATCCAAGTGATAATATCTTCGGTGTGTAAACACACAGTGAGCGATGTTAAGGCCAAATATTATCCCAATGAACAATCCAAAAAAGCTGAACGCTGGGTGAGTGACTGTCTGACAAAAAGCAGGAAATCTTCAGTGTCAATTAAACACACGAAAACGAATAGGATCAAAGACAGTCATAAAAACTCACCCAGGCGCTGTGCGTAAAGAGAGTAGGATCAAAACGGGGCAAGCGCGTCGCCACGGGAAACGGGTGTCCAAGCGGAATACTTCTTGAATATCCTGGAGGCAAAGCACAGGGAAAAACAGCAGGCAAGGCAGGAACGGCGAATGCTACTGAAATATCAAAACGATCCAACAAAACTTGAATGGGGAAACGGGGTATAAATAATCAGGGAATGCTTAATTGACCAGCTGTGACAGCTGAGGGATGAGATTGACAAGCGTGTGGTTGGGGGAGCACCAATCAACGGCGTCTCTGGGAAGAAGCGTGTGAATAGGGGAATGCAATTGATTAACAGAAAAAACAAAAGGAACAGAGCGAGTAGGCTTAAAGGAACAGAGCGAGTAAGTGAGCAATGGACAAAACCTCACACCCTTTGACCCCTTGATTTTAATATTTTTGACGAAAGTGCACTTTTTATACTGACCGAATCTATTTATTTATTTATTGGACTGACAGATCAACAGTGTAGGGATCTGGCAGTGTCATGTCTCTTGTGCTTTGAAGTGTCATGTATGTCTCTTGTCCCTGTTTTTTCCTGTTTTGTCTTGAATGTATAGAAATGCAGCTGTTTGCCGTATCATGCTTTAAATTGCCCCTTGCGGGACTAATAAAGTTTTTTTTAATTGAATTTGAATTGAATTGAATTGAAGATACAGATAATTTTCGTCACCTGACCACAACAACATAATGTCATGGATTTCTTACTGTACTGAAGACAAATTCATCCTCCCATTCACCCATATAGAATCCGGCAAAACTGGGACTAAAGCAAGAGCCCAACGCACCAGCCTTTAGATTGCCTGAACAGCTTGTCCTGACAAATAAAGTCAGAGTTATTCAAAGTCCATTCTGGCAATTCCAGGATGAAATCCTTGTGTGTGTGTGTGGGGGGGGGGGTTCATCAATCTCTCAGCATTTGTTGAAATAATATTGAAGCGCTGTCAATCCCTGGTGATCAATGATATTATACAGCACACCCATGTCCATAGTGGTTAAATACGCATCCTTACTGATATTTTTCAACTCAGTCAGTAGTGTCTTGAATATAATTATGTTGGTAAGGGTTTTAAAAAGTAATCAATAGACTTGGAGACTGGCTCAGTTAAAGAGTCATTACCAGAAACCACTGAACGTCCAGGTGGGTTGTCCATATTCGTGTGCACCTTGGGTAAATAAGTAGAGGGTTCTCATTGGATAGAAATGTTAGTTAATCTGTCTGTAATCTGTAATTGTTATTTTTTGCCTCTTGTCAGGATGTCCATTGGTTTTGAGAGACTCTGTAGAGTTGAGTGTAAGGGGTTGGTAAAAACAACAACAACAGTGTTGTTTAATTGACTGAATGCTTCTTAAGAAAAAATCTTTATTTGTCATGCAGATTAACACACACACATGCAAGATGGGCGACACATAGAATCACACACATGCATTGGGTCGCAGATGAAATGTCTCTCTGCACTTGACCCATCCCTTCGTCCTTCACCCCAAGGGCAGCCGGGAGCAGAACCGGGCCGCGGCCGGGGACCAGTCCAAGTGCTCCTGTGCATCTTCGTCAGGACACGGCAGCGTTAGCAATCTGTTCGGCATGTTTTTCCATTGGGTTTATCTTATTGGGAGGGGAAACCCTTGCAAGCACAGGGAAATCGTGCAAACTCCACATAGAAAGGCCCGGGTCAACCTGGACCCCAGGCGGGAATCGAACCCAGGACCTTCTAGCTGTGAGCTGTGAGGTGTCAACGACTACACCACTGTGCCGCCTTGTACATATTTATCTTTATTCCATACCACTAACTGCCCCTGATGTCCTCCTTCCAGATCACAATGTCTTTATCATTGGTCAATGCCCTGAACAACTTGATCCTGATTGGACAATGGGGGAGTTATATAAGCATTCAGTCAATGAAACAGAAAATACTGTATATATTTTTTCCAACCGCTTACTCTTTAACCAGGAAATCTAAAGGTTATGCGTTATTGCTTCAGTCCCCTTTATGCCGGTATCTTTATAGGCAAATGGGAGGAGGATTTTTCTTCAGTACAGTGAGAAATGCCTTCGTTCACCACATCATTTGGTAGGTATATCCATGTCATTATGTTGCATGGTCAGGTGACGAAAATGAATGGTTACAATTACATCAGTATCTTAACAGCACAAATGCAAATATTCAAGTTTCACTTGACTGCAGTAAGAATAGCATAAACCTTTTGGATCTATAGATAGGGGTTATAAGAGTGAGGGGGTGAAAGGAGCTTCTAGAACCAAAGCTCTGAACCGAGACGTTTTGGTACAAAGGAAACCTCTTAACCCTTTCACTGCCGCACTACCAAACGGTTAACCCTTTCACTGCGACAATACACAGAAGGTTAACCCTTTCACTGCCACACAACAGCAGGTTAACCCTTTCACTGCCACACTACAGACGGTTAACCCTTTACTATCACACTACTGACGGTAGTAAAGGGTTAACCTTATGTAGTGTGGCAGTGAAAGGGTTAAGAGTCGTCTCAGAGTCTATATTTTACTACTGAAAGCAGAGCGGCACACAAGATCAAAACTAGCATCCACAGGAATTGGAACATTATTGAATGTGATAGTGCTCTGAAGGAGATATTCCCTGACCCCCCATGGTCACTTTCAAGAGAGCCCCTACTTTAAAAGACATGGTGTCACACAGCCATCTACCAGCAGACAGACCTAGTAATTGGTTGGACTCAGAACTCAAGGGATGTTATAGATGTGGCCACTGTTCTCGTTCTCGTAGTAATGTGCATGGGGCAATCTAAATCTTTCATAGCTAGAGATAAAACACATCACATTCACCATTTCATTAGTTGTAATTCTAGCTTTGTTGTCTATAAACTAGAGTGCCTCTTCTTTATCAGCCATAGGTTCAAGTTCAAGTTTCAAGTTTTGTTTTATTTGTCACATGTGCATTACAGTGAAATGCTTCGTTCTGTATGAGCCTCCTGAGATTGTACTTCATACAGTAAAAAAGTTAAAAGAATAAAGACCAAACACTGTACAAAATGCAAACAAATGCAAACATTTCAAAAAGAGGTAGACAGGTAGTGCAAATATTTTTGTAATAATTAGATAAACTATGTAGGGATGCACGATAATTATCGGGCCGATAATTATCGGGCCGATATCAGCAATTATGACGTCATCCCGATAAACTCGATAACGTTATTAATAGCTTCGATAATATAATATATTTTTTGGTAAAAAAAAATGCGGTGTGGGTGAATTGGAATGAAGTGCGTTTGTTTTGACTAAAGTCTCCTCCCGTTTTGTCAGTACTGTGCTACGACTGACAGCGTGTGGTTTAGGAACAGGGCGTTTTACACAAATCCAGCGCTCCCTTTCTTGGCTGTGACGTAGCCACGCAAGTTAACGTTAACAACAAAGATGGCCGCGTCGGTACTCTGAGTTTCAGAGTAAAAAGATCGCTTGCTATTTGTAATAAATGCAATGCAGACGTTCCACAAGACAGACAGACCGGCGCATGCAGTTCAGCGTCGCGGAGCATTTAGCCTGCTGGCTACCTAGCTCCACTTCAACCAGCATCGGGAGCTCCAGCAGCTTGTCGATGTGCTAATAGCCTCAGCAAGCTAACGTTAGCTGGCTCCAGCAGCTTGTCGATCTGCTGGAGCCAGCTAACGTTAGGTGGTGATGCCGCAGGTGGTGATGCCGCAGGTGACCCGTTGTGGTGGTGATGTGAGGTGGTGATGTGTCGACTCAAAGCCTCTTTTTCAAGGCTCCGCTTTGAAAAAAGAAGAACAAAAAGCTTCGAGCGTCTTAGGTTGGATGCACCACAAGCTGTTGACGGATTGTGAATTTTCATTTGGAAAAATAAATATGGTCACTTTATCAGTCAAAACTGTTGTCTTGGCTTTTGTTTCTGTTGTCTGGTTAGGTCACATTTAAGTTGGTGTTAAGTTATTGTCCTGGGAAGTCTTTTTATGTATTATTATTGTATTGTGATATGTTTTGTTTCATGTTGAAAAAAAAAAATGTTGATCAAAAAAAATATATACATTAAAAAAAAATGTATACAATACAATAAATATCGGTTATCGATATCGGTTATCGGCTTGAGGAGCATAAAGTTATCGTATCGGTATCGGTGTCAAAAAAGCAATATCGTGCATCCCTAAAACTATGGTGTAGTGTTAAAAAGTGTTCAAAGTGTCTAAAGTGAATGTTAAAGGTGAATGTTTAAAGTGGGTGTGTGCATGTGCATGTGTGTGCAATGAATGTAGAATGGATGGGTTCGTGTAGCATAGAGTCCACATTGAGCATCCTGATGGCTTGTGGCTGTGGATAGAAGATACTGACCATGTTCTTGTGTAGTTATTAGCAGTGATGGGAATAACGGCGTTACTAACGGCGTTCGTTTTTTCAGTAACGAGTAATCTAACGGATTAATCTTCCAATCTTAATAACGCTGTTACCGTTACTGCCAAAAAATGCGGCGCGTTACTATGATTGAATCTGTTTTTTTCATCAGACAGATCTCTGCGCCGAGAGGCATACTGTTCTTCCTGGTTAGTGGGTAGTGCGCGATTGGCTGAGGTTGAGTAAAATGTCATGGTAAGCCAATCAGAGGTAGAGGTGGGCGGGTGTTTGAAAGCATCCAGGGTCTGACACACAGCGACAGTTCAGTCAGCGTGAGACCGCGGTCCGTGTACGTTTTGATAGTTGGTTTGGCGAGCCCAATAATCCAAAACGAATCCAACGAACAACACAATCGAGCAGTCAACGACAGACCGCGGGTCCATGGGCGTTTTTTGTTCACTCTTCTGTTAGTTGTGTTGCCGCGCAGGGCACTACACAGTAGTGGAGGCACTTCCTGGTTTAATAGCACAGTCTTCAGGTGCTCAGAGTCAGATATATATATATATCTGTATGTCATGCATGTCTTAAATGTCATGATTAGATTAGTTTAGATGATTAGATTAGATTCTTATATCGGTATGTTGTGTGTATGTCATAAATGTCATGAATTGAAAATGGGGGACCCTGATGTAAACAAGACGAAAGTCTTTCTCTGGTCTGCATACCCTTAACAATTGTGTGTATTGAGCTGTGCTGTACTGTACCCATTCTGCAATCTGTTAATTAAATTGTTCAATCAATCAGTATATATTTGTTATTTATTTTTGGTATAGTGCTTAACAAGCATAATTTAATGTTGCCCAGTTGTGGCCTGTTGAGGGGCAATACATATCAAAAGTTCCAAAACATCTATTGTGTTTTTATTTGTATGATCCACTATATAAACATAGTATAGTAATTATAATATTTATCTACATACATGGCATTTGATTGGAGGCTAGTCTCACTTTGTCCCACAGCAACATTAAAATAGTTTAGATTTGTGTATGTTGTTTATGTAAAAATGTAATTGAAAGTAACGCAATAGTTACTTTCTGAAGTAACTAGTTACTTTTATAATTTGTAACTGAGTAAGTAATTTAGTAACTTTTTGGAAGAAGTAACTAGTAACTGTAACTAGTTACTTTTTAAAAGTAACTTGCCCAACACTGGTTATTAGTGCTGTCAATCGATACAAATATTGAATCTGATGAATCGCATGATTGTCCATAGTTAACTTGCGATTAATCGCAAATTAATCAAATTCTTTCTTTTTTTATCTACCTTAAACAGATCTTTTTCAAGTTCCATGTTTTAATACTCTTATCAACATGAGAGTCAACAAATGCTTGCTTTATGCAGCCATTTAACACAAAAGGATGACCCTCATGCATTGCAAATTTGCATCAAATTCAAAACAGAGTGATGCACAAAATAACAAAGAAAATAATAATTTAAAACAACGAATAAAGTGTGCATGAAATAATAGGGGAAAGAAAACGTTAGGAACTTGTTACATTCACCCACACAAGGGCTGAGGACTCACACTTCCGCCCCCCTCTCTCTCTCACACACACACACACACACACACACACACACACACACACACACACACACACACACACACACACACACACACACACACACACACACACACACACACACACACACACACACACACACACACACACACACACACACACACACACACACATACACACACACACACACACACACACACACACACACACACACACACACACACACACACACACACACACACACACACACACACACACACACACACATAGTATCAAAATGAGAGTATCAATAATATACCCGAGTGAAGTCTAGTAAAAAATTTAAATAAAAAAAAGTTTAAAATGTTTTTGTCTAAAAAGTTAATCGTGAGTTAAAAAAAATAGTGGCGTTAATAGAATCGGGCGGTAACGCGTTAATACCGCGTTAACTTTGACAGCCTTAGTAGTTATTTAAGCATAACATCACGCGCAGGAGTGGTTTGTGAACAATAAACCATGCCTAGGGGTGGTCGTTAGACCCCCCTAGGCATGGTTTATTGTTCACAAATCACGACTGCAAGTGGTGTAAAGCTTTTATACAACTGCCACATTCATCCAACCTTATTTCTATACAATAAACACACATTAATCGAAGATTTATTGAAAAAACCATCCGCCAGAAAAAGTAGTTCCCACAACTACAAAAAAGACAATTTGCCTCCATGTGGAAGCAGATCGGAAGTGCATCCAACCAACTAACACATCCAACTGTGTATTATTGGAATGATTGAGAGAAGTTGCCTCATGTGGAAGCAGCTTGAAGTGCATCCAACCAACTAACACATCCAACTGTGTATTATTGGAATGATTGATTTAAAATTGTATTACCAGATGCAGAATGGGTACAATACAGTACGGCTCAATACACACAATTGTTAAGGGAATGCAGACCTACTTTCCATAGAACTTCATTCTTAGATGCTTTTATAGAAAGTAGGTAAAACAAATTAAAACGTTTTCTTTGCCCTATAGGAAAAAAACGTTTTCTTCGCCCTATTCTTTTATTTATTTTTTTAAACCTACTGTAGAGGGCCTAAACTTAACCAGTTGGAAACCAAGCGTACAGTAATAAAATTAGCAATCAATCAATCAATCAATCAACTCAATAGGCCATGCTGACTTAGAACAGCGCAGCACCCAGCTCTCTCTCAGTCTGACTATCCCCCGCGTTGCAGGCAGAGTGTGTGTGTGTGTGTGTGTGTGTGTGTGTGTGTGCGTGTGTGTGTGTGTGTGTGTGTGTGTGTGTGTGGGGGGGTGTGTGGCGGTGGGTGGAGACTAGAGCGAGCGCTGACAGTCGAAAGGAAAAATAAATTGAAAAACAAAATTGAAAATTAATCAATCAATCAATCCGCGATTTTTCTTTTGTTACAGAATGATTCAAGACCCATCAATTACATCATCCAACATTGTTTAAACGACTAAGACATTCGCTGTGACAGAATCGCTTGATATTTAGTCGTTTAGTCGCTATCAACATATCCATTTGTAAAGATTATTGTCCATTTTCTTGTGATCCGGCGGATTGATGTGATGTGATTCGGTTGTGGGCGGGTCCTGGGCCAGCAAGCGTGGACTGATCGCAATACATACGTGTAAATGGACTGTTTCAGACAATCAGAATCGAGAAATTTGCATGCCGTTGTATAAATATATATACTACATTTAGTAGTCTGTACTTGATTGTTCTGTAACATTGTCACTTCTTCTTTGTGTCTTTCTGTATTAGCCAGAGATGTGAAGCATTGTGGGGCTCCATCCATTGGACTGCAACCCCATTTATAGTGTTTGTATCTACTACCCTCTTGCCCTGACGACGGCCAGTATCGGCCGGAACATGTTGGCCTGTGGATCCGAATATTCTACAAATGATCCATCCTAGCAATAAAGGCTTTAAAAAAAAGATATGTCTTAAGTTGTTGTTTTTCCTGCAACTCTCTACCAAAGAGCACCGGGTGACTACTCATGGGGCACCTGCTTGAGTGGTCTGTTTGCTGTTTGTTTGACCTATTCCATACCTGCAGTGTGTCAGATTAGCCCCGGTATCTATAAAAGTACACGTGTGTATATGAAGCCACTAATGACTCCATCTGGGAGACCATTGATCTCTGTGGAGGATGTTTATGTACAATCTGTGTCAAGAACATGGATCATGGTGAGGAAATGATGCTGATCCACATCTGGATGCCAATTAAGAGCCTCACTTTGCCCCCACGCTCACATCTCACATCATTAAAGACACTTGTTCGGGCTTGCACACGGAGCCGGGATGAGTAGCTGTCACCTCCTTTTTATTCATTTATTACTCGCCGGTGGTGTTGCTAGTATCCAGCTGCAGGATGCCATTGCTTAGTTCCAGAATGTTTGTGCTTGAGTAAACAGGCTGATGTGGAGTAACTGTAAGGAAAAACAATTATCCTAAACATAAAACTGACAATACAGTATGAAGTCTTCTTTTTTCTCTCTCTCTCTCTCTCTCTCTCGCTCTCGCTCTCGCTCTCGCTCTCGCTCTCTCTCTCGCTCTCTACCTCTCTCTCACTACCTCTCTCTCTCGCACGCTCTCTCTCTCGCTACAGTA
Organism: Notolepis coatsorum; assembly: GCF_963971535.1. Taxonomy (NCBI): domain Eukaryota; kingdom Metazoa; phylum Chordata; class Actinopteri; order Aulopiformes; family Paralepididae; genus Notolepis; species Notolepis coatsorum. The sequence goes on along the minus strand of NC_140176.1, from coordinate 66,936,099 downwards.
CCTCTCTCTCTACCTCTCTCTCGTTCCCTCTCTCTCTCATGGTTGAAAGCTAACTGTAACCCCATGAGATGTGCTTCATTTTCTGTAGTTTTGAATGTCTAAAGTTTTTTGAAAGAAAGATTCTCAGTTTGCAGGTTAACGTTAATGTCTCTACTGTCACTTCTTGACAAATCAAGGAGATATTGGACTTGTGACTGACCAAGCCAAGGAGCATACCACGCAACTACAACATTGTGGGTTAAAGTCCGGCTGTTGTTGCACGCCATTCCCGTTCTCTCTCCACCCATGTTTCCTGTCACTCTTCACTGTACTAATGAAGCAGAACTGCCCTAAAATAATAAAAAGGTATATCAGTCAAGCCTAATGCCACTGATGTATTTGGAAGCCGATCCTCGTAGAGCAAACCGGGCAGCACTGCACAGTGTGTGTTGTATGTTATGCTTTGTAATTCACCATATGTTTGGCGTAGCTAATTTCTTTTCATGAAATTCATCACAAATTCCAAGATGGCTTCTGTGACAGATCAGCTGCGGGGAAAAGGCTGAATGCAGGAAAATTTAACAGGCACCGTAATTTTTTTAAATGTTATAGTACAGGGATTGTGGGCTTGTCTTAAGTTGCCATTTAGCTCTGATTGAGTCGTGTTTAATGCACGAGATGTGATAATGTCAAGGGTATTTCACTCTATTGGAGATGGGGAGAGTGGCATTCATATTCCTCGCTTTTAAATCCATTCACTTTCAAAGATGATTCACCCACACACAATGCAAATGCAAGCACACACGCACGCATGCACACCAGTGGCGTCGTTAGCCCTGGGCTTCCGGGGATTTAGCCCCGGATGTTTTTCTCCTAGCCCCGGATCTAAAAAAAAAAAAAAAAAAAAAAAATTGTTTACATTTTTTTTTTTTTTTTTTTTTACTTTTTTTTTTTTTTTTTTATGTCAGCATCCCCATTGTCTTTGCTGAATGTTTGTTAGTGTTTGGTATTTTTTGTTGGTTTTTAGTACTTTTAAACATTTTTAGTAAGTAGTTTTCATTTGATCCTATAATTTTTCATTCACCGATTTGTGGACTTTTTTTTTAGTGTCCTGAAAGGCGCCTTATAAATCAAATGCATTATTATTATTATTATTATTATTATTATTATTATTATTATTATTATTATTATTATTATTATTATTATTATTATTATTATTATTATTATTATTATTATTATTATTATTATTATTATTATTATTATTATTATTATTATTATTATTATTATTATTATTATTATTATTATTATTATTATTATTATTATTATTATTATTATTATTATTATTATTATTATTATTATTATTATTATTATTATTATTATTATTATTATTATTATTATTATTATTATTATTATTATTATTATTATTATTATTATTATTATTATTATTATTATCATCATCATCCAGGAGGGAAAAGACACTTTGGATAGTAGGGACTGCATCTCTGCCTGTCCTGACCAGGAAACACTTTGCAACTGTGATCTCCTCTGGCAATAGTTGGATATTGTAATGTGTGGCGAGGGGTTGCAGCAATTCCACTGAGAGAAACTGGTCTGAGGCTGGATAACATGCCTGTATGCCTCTCATAAGTTGTTATCCAACTCATGAGAACCTGCTCTCAAGCTCTGGATAGAACAGTCTCTGTCTCAGCTGATCTCCTGAGCTGAGGTCTGAGCTTGTGCCACAAGATGCCATTACATATGGCCTTTGTCCTGTCATACATGTCCACTGCCATCTCTGAGGTGCGATAACCTTTGAGTGTGTCCTGCACTGTGCTTTTAAATAGTACAGATAGGTATTGAAGATGTGCACTTTAACGCAGCAGCACCTGGAGCCTCCATACCCATGTCCAGTGTCCACTGACAAAGACATGCTCATGATACTGTGATAAACTATAATAATCTTTAATCGAACCCTGGTTCATTTCCTCGGATAGTCCGGTTGGTTTGGGGTGGTGTGAAAGCTCATTCACTTCATTCACTCTTGCAAGTGAACCCTGCATTTGAGATGTGAATGCAAAGCGGACCAAAGGCAGGAAAATACCCAAAAATCTAATATCTTTTTTATGAGACTTTTTTTTTCGATTGCTTAAGCATGATTTTTAAAACGGGGCCCGGTGTTTCAAAACACACAATTAGCACAACCACACACACAATTATCAGAACACCTCAGATCCTTTGCTAAATTAAACACTTGTCAAAACCATACACTAATTTAAAAAAAACTACATTTTGTTACTATATGAAACACACGTTTTATATGACTTAATTCTGTTTGAACCAGTTACTCACACTGCTGTGCTTAACCTAAAACACATTTAGCTATTCTACTTCTCAGTGATTAGAGTACTGTAAGTGAAGTATGCAGAGAATGTGCAAATATACAATAAATTCACCAAACACTACACAAGACCAATGCTGTAGACTGATGAAAATATTATTTATTTATCTACATATACCCAAATCAATGATGCAGACTGCTGGAAAAAAACATTTTCTCTCCATATACCCAAATCAATGATGCAGACTGATGAAAATATAAATTTTCTCGCCATATAACCAAATCAGTCAACATTTCAACATGGAGAATCACAACAAAACATGTCCCAGTTTTCATGCTACTATGTGCATAACACTGTAAGCTCAGCAAATATCAGACAAACATAAAATACTGTATCCAGTAGGCCTACAGGTTAAAATTACAGTAAAACAAAAACAATTTTGAAAAAATTTAAATAGAGTACAGAAAATACTAGACATTATCTCTTTGCCTAGCTGGATCTGGCAAGATACTTTTTTGCTCTGTGTATTGTTTTGCAAAAAGTGTGAGGCTGACATTGTGCTTATAGAGGTGCAAATCTGGGCCTATGTTTTGCTCCTTGAGTGTAATGTTTTGATAATTGTGTAATACTTTTGATTTGAGTGTTTATGCAATTGAAGAAAACTGTAAAGACTAGAGATTAACTGTTTATTTCTTTTGTACATAGGCTGTGCATATGTTTGTTTGTTTGTTTATTTGCTTATGTGTATGATTCTTAACTGTTTTTATTTTGTTATTGGTGTATATGTGTGTATGTATGTACAGTATATGTATATATATATATATGTGTATATATGTATATTTGTACTCCTGTTGGGGCCTCTTGGACCAGATCAATGTTTTATCTGGCTAAATAAAGGTTAAATAAATAAATAAGAAACTGATGATTTGGTCCTGTTAACTTTGAATTTTCTATGGGGACTGCCCAGATCCCTCTCATGGACATGGACCTCACTTTGAGAACCTCTAATGATTCTAGTTCTTCAGTATTCATCTCTAATTACTCTAAAATTGCGTATTACTGTGTTTAAAAAAAAAGAAAAAAAAAGGGGGGGGGGGGGGGGGGGAACCCCCCTCCACCCCCCTGGGCTGAAGCCCCCAATGTTTTCTAACCCTAAAAACGCCCCTGATGCACACACACACATACACACACACACACCACACACCCACACGGCAAATGTACACCATCCCTTGCTTTCAAAATCTCAAGAGGTTGCAGCTCACACTCAATAACCTACCGAATTTAGGGAGATTATAACACAAGACTGACTAGAAATGAAAGAGAATACTCTCATTCCCCCTGGTCTCCCGTGATACATCCTGTCCCCGCTACAGTATGTGGGTGGATGAAAGCTTTTTGCCTGTTATTCCCAAAAGAGCTCCAAGAGGGAAAGTCTACCCCAATGTCAACCTTTTAGTTGGGCTGCTCCCATCATGCCACTGTCTGTTAGTTATTTTTGGGTGGGTGGGGGTTTATTGATCAGTGAATGTCTGTACTTTGTGTCCCCAAAAGACCAGACAAGGACGTGGCCACTGACTGTAATCGTGGTGAATGTGTTGCAATCTCTTCTGTGGCTGTGTCCATTAGATGCTTTCTATAAGTACTCCCCAGAGACAGACCGACAGCGAGAACACAGGGGCTTGATACAGTACACTCCACCACTATGCACTGAATGGCCATATTGAAACAGAAACAGCTTGCAGAAGGAAGTAAATTGGACTGGAAAGCTACTGTTGAGCCTAAACTGAAGTTTAAATCTTTGCAGAGTCGGGACTACAAGGTTTTACCTTTGAAGCAGGTTATTATGTGGGCTCATCCACCTCTACACTTGAATATAACAGAAAATGGTTTGTCGAATAAATAATGCAAATATTAAGGCAAACATAGACCAATGAAAGCAGATCTCCCAGCTCTATTCCTATTACACTATTACACTCTATTGCACTATCACACTACACTATTGTACTATTACACTATTACATACTTCCACTATTACACACAATTATATTAATATTACAAACTATTCCACTATTCCACAATATTATACTATATTACACACTATAACAATATTACACTATTTTTCATAATCACGGCGAGAGCCTTCTTCACTCCTCCTCATCCTCCCTCCACATTCACCACGGAAGCCCCACACCTTCTTCACTCCTCCTCATCCTCTCCCACATTCACAACGGAAGCCTCACATCCATATGGGCAGCACCCCTTCACCCACTGTCAAGCTCCTCACTCAACACGGCTGTACCTCATCTCCTGATTCACACACTGCCAGGCACCTCACTCAACACAGCTGTATCTCATCCTCTGATCAGCAAGACACTACATCTACCAGCAGATTCTGACCAGACCTCGTCGTGGTGTTATTCTAGTTACCTAGGTACGACGACTCAGCCTGAAGACCTGCTAGACCTGCTCTTGTGATTATTTCTTGCTCTAATATTGTTTCTCTTGTGCCCAGGACCCCCGCTCCAGTGCACCTTCCTGCCTGGACATCTCGTGCTGCACAATGAGTGCTCCTGCTCTCTCTCGACACAGACCTGTGTCTTCTGCCCACAGCTGCACTGGCAGTGCACCTGTCCTCATCCCCCCAAGAACATTCTAACCCCTGTCTGTTGCACATTCCTGATGTCAAACCTGTCTGCTTGGGGAACAATATTAAAACACCCTAAAACGCTCTATTCTCTCTTCTCCTGTGTTCAGCTATTGGGTTCTGCCTAAACCCATTCTCACACTATTAAGACACTTAAGTATGGGGGTGTGGTTAACCTAGACCAATAAAAGTAGTAGTATACTCATGAGATATGAAAGGGGGTGGGGCATATTCCAATGGACAATGATGTTAATTAATTAATTAATATTTTGAATGCAGGTGAAGTAAACATCAGAGAGGCTTTGCTTTGCTCCCTCTTCCATTTTAAAGGTGTAACTTTGTACTAAATATCTATTTCAATCAGTGTTAATTTTGTTGACTAAATTGATGACGAAAGATGTTCGTCAACAAAGGTTTTTTTCATGACGACAACGAGACGTGACGTCACGTTATTGAAGACCATGTCACGCTAAATAGTTTATTAAATATCGTTGACCACAACTGAGGACACAAACATTTAATTTACAAAAACCAGGACGAAATTTCTCTTCATGTATGTTGATATTGTTGACTAAAACAAGACGAGACAAAATAATTATAACTTTTCTTAATGCCATCGTCTCGAGTAGAGCATGCAGTGTGACGGCTGACGGGGAGCTCCGTTATTAGCATTAGCTGGAGCTATTTGAAAAGCTAGTTTTAGCTGAACGTTACCTTGGCTAAAGTTGGGACTATTCATAATCCAGCTGCAGACCTGCAAGCAAAGTACATCAAGTTGGCAAAGGAGTATTCCAAGGTAAATCACTTATTCACCAGTAACGTTATATTGTTTGTATTTCCATCTAGCTCGCATTAGCTAGTGGCTAAGCTAGCTCACGCTAATGTGGCTAACTGATCGACCTCTCGCACACAATTAATGACATAATGCAGACAGCCATACCGGTGACAATGTTTAGCTTTTAGTGCCATATGATAAGAGTCTGAGGCGGAGTCTCAAAAGAGAATGTTGAATATTTATTTTGCATTAAAAATCACAACAGAGCCTCTGCTAGGAGCTAACCTAAACGGAGCCGACAGGATAGGAAGTGCGCAACAATGTGTAACGTCCGTGCGGAACCAATGTACCAACAACCATTCCGTGGGTGAACTCATTGAGCTTAGTTGTCAATTAATGATACTAATACTAATCTATACAATCACCTGTTGTTGAATAAATACCATTACTTTCTAGTTATTACTAAAAAAAAACAGTATATATAAAACAGTAGCTGTAAAAAAGAAAAGAAAAAAAGTTTTATAATTTATATAATATCATTTTTTTTTATGTATGCACTGGTATCGGATCAGTATAACCAGACCTAGACCACCTCTAACTCTAACCCCTAACCAGACCTAGACCACCTCTAACTTTAACCCCTAAATTAGGGTTGTGACTTAGAGGTGGTCTAGGTCCGGATAGGGGTTAAGAGTTGGTCTAGCCCTTTACATCCATCTATCTAAATAATAATAATAAATTATAATGAATGCTTAACTACCCCTAAGTTACCCTAACCAGACCTAGACCACCTCTAACTCTAACCACTAACCAGACCTCTTCCATGTGGCACTTTAACACTGACCTCAGAATGTGATTTTATATAATGTTTTTATGCAAGCAGATTGCAATCAGTGTGTACTACTACTAGTACTACTGTGTGTTCTGTTTACTTAGTTTACACTTTACACTATCCTGTTATAGAATAAACCGCTGCCAGACACAGCAGAGAGAGAGGACAGACATGACAGAGAGGACAGACACAGCAGAGAGAGGACAGACATGGCAGAGAGAAAGGAAAGACACAGCAAACAGAAGACAGCCAGAGTTCAGCGTCGTCTCTCTGGTCAGAAACAACGTCACCACATCCGTAATGCTCTCTTTGATGCATACATTGGACCATGTCTACACCAACATATACTGTAGGAGCAACAATACATTGGACCATGTCTACACCAACATATACTGTAGGAGCAACAATACATTGGACCATGTCTACACCAACATACTTCCTGTGTATCACTTGTGCCGCCGCCTCAGATTCCCCTAGGTTAAAAAATAAATACGCAATTTAAATCAGAAAATGTTCCATGTTGACTATTTCTGACAAGTTTTTTTCCATTAACAAAAAATAGACAAAAATGTCATCCGTTTTCGTCGACTAAATCTAGACTAAAACAAAAAAGACAAAATTGAGACAAAAACTGACAAAGACTAAAATGCTCAGACATTTAGTTGACTAAAACTGACTAAACGAAAAATAAATGAAGATGACTAAATATGATGAAAACGAAAAAGGAGCACTTGACACATGACTAAGACTAAAACTAAAATGAAAATAGCTGCCAAAATTAACACTGATTTCAATGTTGTTGGCCGATTTGAAAGAATATTCCAGAATTCAGGTCCTACGGCATTTCATCCAAGTCAGCATTGTGGTTTGCAAGCTTTGCTGCAGACAGATACAGTACACAAACACACCGGACCGATTACATGATCTCCCCCCTAGGCTTCTGCCTGGTGACAATAATGACACAATGACAGTGTGTCGTTATGTTTGTACAAGTTGTAGCTCGTTATCAGGAACAATCAGAAATAGGTTTACGAGCGACCCTTGTTACCTATTTCAATTACACTGGGACCAGTGGGCTTTTGTCCGAGCAACTGATCGCTTGCTGCTGATCCAAGGTGAGTAATGGCCATCCAGCCCCCTGTCACTGCTCCTCTTTCTCCATCCAATAATGGCTCCTCGGGGAGCCCTAATGGCATCCTAGATGAGCAGTCAACTGCTCATATTCTCATTTCTTACTTACTGTACGTGACATTTTAGGCCCCACATAGAGATTTGCTACCATCACACCGGGGTGACTGAGGATTCAAAGTCTATATGAATGGAAAAGGACCTTGGACGTTATAACTTTTTAAAATGTAAAATAAAAATGTGATGGTAACATTTCATTATGAGGCACAATAATAGACTAATGATGAAGTGTTTTTAACGAATGCAGAACTATATTATGTATTATGTTAAGAAACCATTGTTTAACTATCAGTCACTCAAGTCTCAGATCCAGAATGGCTTCTACTTAGCTTCCCAATGACGCAATCAGTAAAGAATTGTATGCATTAAAAGGTGATATAAGTGGTATTTTTTTGTGGTATAAAATAATAGCTCTACATTCCGACAATCATCACTGATATAGAGTGTTTGGTCAGCAGGGGCAAGGCTAAGAGAATCATTAAGGACTCCAGCCACCCGAACAACTGCCTCTTTGAACTGCTGCGGTCAGGCAAGCGATACCGGAGTCTCAAGGCAAGCACAGAAAGACTCAGAAGAAGCTTCTATCCCCAGGCCATCAGGCTGCTCAACGAACAATGAACACTACACAACAACCATCAAACGCACATAGCACACACATCCACACGCACACACTCACTTTAAACAAACACACTGTAGCACCCACTCCCCACACTTTATATTTATTGATAAAGGATTTGCACTACAACTCATACACCTTACTGTAAATTGTACCTAAATTGTACCTCATCCCATTTCTGCTTTGCACTATATAGTATTGTATATTAGTACACTGCATAGTATATTGTATATTATATGGTAACTCAGTTACGTCTATTCTGCATCGAACATTGTACATATGTCGATACTGAACATTGTGACCTCATTTTCTACTTCTAATTTACATGCTATACTATGTTATTTGATACTTATCTTGTCTAGCACAGTCTCTGGAGCGTAACAGTAAGAAGCATTTTGTATAAAAGTATTCTGTACTTCTGTATGACAACTATTAAAGAAACTTGAAACTTGAAACATGGGTCTCTCAGTCCCTCTGCTCTGCAGTAAACACAAAATAAATGTTCTGGTATCCTGTTCCCACTTTATCCAATCAGGGGAGAGAACTCCACACTGCAAAAATAAGAAATAAAAACTACTTTTAAGCAAAGTTCCTGAAACAAGTATAATAATCTGTGCAGTAAACTAATTTGGCTTAGCAAGATTTCTTGAAATAAGTAGAACATATCTAGGGTTCTCTCTCCTGGTTGGATAAAGTGGGAAGGGATACCAGAATATATATTGTGTTTACTGCAGAGAGGAAGGACTGGGAGACCCATGTTACTGAGCAAACACTCTAGTCTACTGTATATCAGTGATGGCTGTAATTTCCTACCTGTTTAACCATAATTCCAAAATTGAACTACAGGTTAAATAATATTCACACACTTTGTTAACATTTAGTTCCTCTTATTTCCTAGGTATTTCATAGCTCCCAATAATGGAATGTGCAGTAGTTGAGTTGAAACATTGATTTTTAATTAATAAAGTATTGGGAGCTGTAATCAATGTCTCCTTGATCCTCTCTGATCCCTTGCAATCTGTATCAGTTTTCATTCAGCGTACTGTGGTTGATATTTTTTATGAGGGGGGATGATCCACACTATTCCTATCTGTCTGGTTTCCTTGAAGGGCCTCACTTGTACCCAGAGGGCATGCGTCTAGTGGGAATAAAGGCTGTTGGAAGGTAATGAATGTTTGAAATGTAAATAGCCCACATGTCAAAGAACACCTCAGTAGTCAGATCACAGTGTATTTTTATCCCCTGCAAAGGGAACTCTGAATTTCTGTGTTGCATCTCCCTCTTCCCAGAGACGAAAGCGAAAACTCTGCATTGAGTTTTCATATTTTGTGCTGCTGGTTTCACAGGTCCGAGCTTACATTATAAAGACGTTTGAATGCGTATTTAGAAATGGGGGACTCAGTGAACATAAAGGGTGGTTCAAAGCAGCCCGATTTCTCAAATTGTGCGGTCGGGTGGCGTAGCGGAGATTGCACGAATGCAAGAGGCTGCGGTCTCGACTCCCGGAGTCAGCATTGCCTGCGGCTTGGGCCGATCGTCATACTAACTCATTTGGCTGAGTTAGCGGGAGGGAAGTCGTGGGTGGTAATCTGGCGATGTGGACAGCGACACCTACAGGTCAGGTCTGGGCACCTGCTCAGCGAAAGGCAGGAAGTGGTGAAGGCAGCGTAACCTCCCACGCGTTACACTTCACCAATGAGAGTCCTCGCTGCCAGGTGAAAAGAGAGCCGCTGGCTGTCTCCGCATGTGTCGGAGGAAGCATGTGGTAGACTTCAGGGTTCCCTTTACCGACCAGTAGGGGGAACATGCGCACAACGACCGGGTAGGGGAGGGGGTGAATTGGCATAATGACTAAAATTGGGATGGGAGGAAAAGCATAGAAAATCAGGCGGAGAAAAAGAGAAAAAATCTCAAATTGTAAAGTGTCAACCATTGACCATAGTCACACAGCAGCCATTCTTCTATTATGTCATTTCTGGAATCCCAACCTGAGCAGGACAAAATAGCAAAATGGCTGTGTGAATATGGGCAATTTCTGCCCCATCGAGGCATTTGTGGTGGTCTGAATAGATACGCTTATGGAAAACACTGAACACCTCGCTATTCTACATGCTGGCTTTACCAAGATAACTATCATTACTCATTCACCATGGCCTTTTCAGATTATCCAGAGTGGCCCGGCCAGTTATGCTAGGAAACATAGTGTGAAGCAGATCTTGGGGATCGCACCTCATCAGAGGAAAAAACCCATTAAACCACACTCCTAAAGTAAATGTGTGACCACCTTTAAAGGGTGAAGCTCCAAGCTACATTAGAGAGCTCATAACCCCCTACTGCCCCAGTAGGGCTCTCTGCTCCTCCGACCAAGGGGTGCTCATCGTCCCCCGGGCCAAACTTAAGACCAAAGGCTTTTTCAGTCGTAGCACCTAAACTGTGGAATCAGCTACCCTGTGAAATCAGGTCTGCTGATAGTGGGGAGTCCTTTAAACAGGGTCTTAAAACCTTTCTATATAGTCAGGACTTTAATTGATCATGTATGCAGTGTACAATTTCTGTATGTGGTTGTTATTTTAATTAACTTAAAGTATTTACAAGCTTTAAATTTATGTTATATGTGATGTAACGTGTGTGGTTATGTAACTTATTTTGATCAACTTTTTACTGCCTGTAAAGCACTTTTAATCTACAAAAGCGCAAATAAAATGTACCTTACCTTACCTTAAATTACCTTACCTTAAGGCTGATATTGAATCCATGAATCCCTTGAATCAAACTCAAGCAACCAAAATGATTAATTATTATACATTTTCATGCCATCTTATATTTCCCCCTGATCCTAAGTAAAGCCTTGTCCTGTAAGCTCTCTGTGAGGGAGCGTACATCCTGTTTTCAGCTGATGCCCAGTTTGTTTTCATATCTTGTGCGTGCCCTCGTGTGAAGTAGCCTCCACGTTCCGAATGGTTTCACACAGTCTATACCCCCCTTTGTAGTCAATTCCTCCTTGCTGACCCTACAGCTAAACACTTTGATGTGGCAGCGGCTAACGTCTTACAAAAACTGACCTAAATTCTGAAATGCAGTGGAAGTGTTTCCCCTGTGGTGTGGTCCTCCGTGACCCCGTGGCATGCAGTATGCACCCAGCTCTTACCTACTTCACCACTGAAGAGCACTCAAAATCAGAGCCACACAGCTTCACGAGGACCATCATTTATCAAATAATCATGGATCTGACTACACCGTACTTACAGTATAGAGTTCAATGCACTCCAAAGGTGGGAAATACCATTTATTTTATACTAGCTTCCTTTATGTGTCAGTTCTGTTGCAAGTGTGTGAACCAGTGACCAGGCCTGCTTCAACCCCGAGTTCCTCTTCTTGGCTGCACTATCCTATGACCCGCCATGTCCTGCACACATCCTATTTCAAAGCCGTCGAGATGGCAGTGGAGGGAGTGATGTAGGTCAAATGCACATGTTATTCTATGAAATTGCCAATGTAACATAAAACAACCTCAAGATTGTATGTATTACGCAGCATTATACTAAGTACCATATTTCACCACATACAGTGCATCATTTAGACCAGCTGTATTGCTGTAAATAACATTCAATTTCAACTGTGTCAGGATGGTGCAATTACTTCAACACTGGAGCTGTGAAATAAAAGAAACTGAAAAAGAAAGTTCACTGATAAACACTATGGCTAGGTGTAATTCATTAGAAACACTATGGATAGGTGTAATTCATTAGAAACACTATGGATAGGTGTAATTCATTAGAAACACTATGGATAGGTGTGATTCATTATAAACACTATAGGGCTAATTGATTATAAACACTATGGATAGGTCTAATTGATTATAAACACTATGGATCGGTGTAATCCATTATAAACACTATGGATAGTTGTAAACAGGCAGTTTAAATCAGTTTGAGAATTGAAACAATGGCGCAGTGGTGGTGGCGTATAGTCCCAGTCCTGTGACGGCCATGGAAGCCTCCTTCTCTCCTTCTATAATCAGTAAAGCTGGAATCCTCCTCATGGTGGACAAATAAGCCAGCATGATGCTGAGGGTGCGCAGTAAACATGACATTCTGCCATTTCTCCTGACTCCAAATATCCAGGGATCCGTTTCAGTGACTTGGTGTTGCAACGCCTCTGAGGAGTACATCGCCGTGGGTTGTTTGGGTAAATATGACTATTGTCGGAGGCAGAGGGATTAGGGGAAATATAGCACGACACAGAGGCAATACCTCTGAGTGCAAATCGGATCTGTAGACATTCCAATTCTGGCGACATTCCACATTGTCCGGAAAGAAATTGAAGCGGCGAGGAAAGTCTGAGCAGTGAGACTATTGGTAATATGATCACACAGCGATAATCGTATTGCGATGGAGGGCGAATTGAATCACGGGCGTCACACGCGTCGAAGAAGCAGACATTTATGTCTCGTAAGAACCCCGGCCTGTGTCGTCCTCATGGTCAGCAGAGGAACTAGCACAGGAATTTGAATCTACATTCAAAGAAAAGCAGTTGAAACTCCAAGGAGTTTCTTGTTTCTGCCTGCATGGTAATTCTTTACACAAAACTGTCACAGGCTTTGGTTTTTAGTTTGAGAAATTTATATTAGCTTAATTCACTGCGGGAGAAACACGCGTTCCATTATTATCTGTCCAATACCACTACGGAGATGTTCCATCTTATACCATTAATAAATAAAAAGCTGTGTTTCTTTTTCATGGATTCTATTAGGCCATATCCCTCTAGTCGGCACTGCTTTACCACTAAGGCCGCAGACCCACATAGATTTCTGCTCATTTAACGTTGGGCTGCGTAAACACTTTTCCTCCTGCTATCTAACCATTATGTTCTAAGAACTTAAACATAAATGTGACATCTGGTGGCGTCATGCCTTTCAGAGTTTTCTGCAACGCAGCGGCATTTCTCCCTCACTCATTTAATTCAATTCAGTTTCTCTAGGATGGCAAATCGTGTTATCCTTCCTCACTGGAAACCATGGAGCACGGCTATAGCTCTGAGTTTGCAGCTAGCTCCCCTTTTGATTTCACTGAGGAATGCTATAGCCTACCCTTTCAGGGAAAACTGAGTGGCATATTTAGAACATATTTACATTTACATAAAATACATTTTCGTTGTGATATTTTCTCTAACGAGACAAGGGTAAAGCAAAATAAACAACAACCCCCCCCCCCCTCAAAAACTATTTGAGCCCTTCAAGAGCATCATTGTGATTGACCTTTGACCTTTTACTGGCCACTTTTCTTTTTCCGCTTGAACTGAGAAACGTTTAGACTCTCTCTTGAAACTCCAGCCATAGTCAAGGTTTCAAAGGCTATTATTGTGTCTCTGGAGAAAAATAATATCTCTGACAGGATTCCCTCGACCACACTCTGGCCACATCATGAGATAACAGACACATGTCGAATCCCACGACAGCTGAGCCATTCAAGTCAGAAAAAGGGTATTTTTAAGCAACAACGGTCACTGTCACGTATGGTAAGGTATACGGCATGTACCGCTGCCTGTACTGCAGTGTTGTTTTGCCTGCAGTGTTGCTTAGAGCGAGCGTCGTACAAACGCTACTCCAGGATCACAGAAAAGGAAGAAAAGAACACGCCACAAACCTGATGTAAATGCTGCAGTTGTGGCGACAGTTATTACATGTTCAGCCTTGGGCAACATATTGTATTTCACACAGAAAAAGGCTACTGCAGGCACCCCATGGAAGCCAAAGACAATTGCGGGTTGAGTAATTAAATGTCTTTCAGCTTGATGCATCGGAGAAAATGGCAGGCTTTTGTACTTCAAAGCCCCGGCCCGTATAGCCTACCAATCCATACCACACTGGAAATGCAAATGTGTTTCCCTGTCTTGCTACCGCAGCGGTGCATTGAACGCAGTGGTGGAAACTCTAGAAAGGGAGAACTGCATTACTCACATCATTGTAAACTGATCGTAGTGGCTCAATGAGCAAGTGGGGGGAAGCCCCAGTGTTACATTTTGGTGTTTCATTTGCTTTTCTCTTGGAAGCAGTACTGACTCTAGATTTCAAGGCAGGTTTTCACGAGAGGAGCCACGTTTTCTGAGCCTATGTTTTGCATATAAAAAAGGTAAGAACAGGTGATGATTGAGGATATGTGTTTTCATATTATTATAGCCATAAGCCAGGGGTAAAGAGCTAGTGTGAAATGTGATTATTTGACATACTAAATCACAGTGATGAAGTCCAATTAGTACCAGTCCTGTGGGATTTACCCCTTGGACCAGTGGTTCTAAACCAGCAGTGGATCAGGGAGCTCCAGGGGGTCCCCAGAAAAATAGTGCTAATAGCCCAATGAGTGAATATAGAATAGAATAGAACAGAATACAACATCATTGTCCACACAAGGAGAAGAATTGTCTATTGGTTCATCCGGAAATTCATAATACAAAATAATAAAAAAAACATCCATAAAAACACAGCACATCACAACAACACGAGTAGTGCAAATAATCTAGGTAGTACAATAGATACGGTAAACAAAATATAGTGCAGAGAATTAAGCAGGATATTATAAACGTGACTATTTTGATTATAAGCTTCACCTCCTCCATTGTTATATCAGCTACACAATTATGAACTAAATAACAAGAAAAAGCTCCACAGATGGGGGGGGGGGGGGGGGGGGGGTCTCTGAGACTAAATGGCATCCAATGTAATAAAAAAAAGTCAACCGACGAACTCGATTATTGTACCGGATCTCCTCTCTGGTAAACAAGAATACCCTGAAGACTCTGGCAGGAGCACTCATTCAAGGGTACTACGACTATGCTTGCACCTCATGGTACCAAAGCGCCTCAAAGGCGCTAAAAACAAAATTACAAACATCTCAAAACAAACTGGTCAGACTACTGCTTGACCTTACTCCTAGAACCCACCTCACCCCTGCCCACTTTGACAACCTAGGATGGCTTAGAGTAGATGACAGAGTACAGCAACTTGCAATGGGCCTGGTCTACAAGATACATTACACGACCAAGGTACCCATGTACATGTCAAAATACTTCCCAAAGGTCAGTGAATACCATGATCACAACACCAGAGGGAGCTCCACAAATCATGTTAAACCCAGATTCTGCTCAAACAAGGGACTAAACACGTTTCGCAATTATGCCACATCAATGTGGAACGCCCTACCCAAAGCTGTAACGGAATGTGAATCACTACCCACTTTCAAAACCACTCTCAAAGAACACCTACGGGAGACTGCAATTCGAAACTGGCCCCTGTAAATGTCTTAACCCAACCTCCTCCAATGTAATGTAAATTACCAAGTATGGTTTTGTCAATATTCCAATGTACAGTTTTGCTTGTACAGTTGTACAGCCTCCCTGGAGACATCACACCCCAAATTTAATTAAATGTATTAATTAATTTATATATTTTGTGATCATTGATTTTTTAAGTTAAAACAAATTGGATTGATTGGAGCTCATTCACCTGGCTTCACAAAATAATTTTTATCATTTTCAGCCGAATTTTCAGCCCACTCTCATTTAAAATCCAGGGCCTGCCCTTGGGGAAAACAGATAACGACAGATATCATACCTCATTTAAAATTAAGCCCAAAGTAGAACAAATTCCAATGGAATTTTTTTTAAATCTGTTGACAATCACAGGGGATTAATTAATTTGGTCAAAATGAATATCTTTATAAACAATCAGAGAATGCCACTAATTAACTAAAGTGCATGCCCTATAGTGCAACCCGTGTGTAAGTGCACATGCCCACACACACACACACACACACACACACACACACACACACACACACACACACACACACACACACACACACACACACACACACACACACACACACACACACACACACACACACACACACACACACACACACACACACACACACACACACACACACACACACACACATGTATGCTAAGCTAAGCTAGCTTGCAGCCGGATAACTTTCTACTGAACGCACAGAAAGGAAATTGGTATCTATCTTCTTGTCTGACTGGAGAAGACGGTAAGTGCATTTGTCGGCGTGTTCCTTTAAGTACATGTGAAGATGATGAAGATGATGAAGCATGAAGGAGTGGCGTCTCACTTCTAATAACCAATCTTTCCCAATCTCTTCTTTCCATCACACTGCTCCAATAGCAAAGTCTTCACGCCATCTGACATTTCAAGATAACGCAGACGTTTTTATGATAAAATCAAAGCGTTTTGAAACTACGGTAGCCTAAAGGCACGACTCCATGATTGTGTTGGAAAGGTTCTGATTGTATTTGTGCACTCTCCAAACCAAAAACTCCTCCGACCTGGAATTATCATGGAAGCGCATCTGAATTCATTTGAGATTATACACAATCATGGCTTTTTGCTGCTTGGTACAGGCAGTTGTAGCAATTTAATTGGCTCATGGTCCTTTGTATTTTGTTGTATCATGCCTCACCATGCCCAAAGGAACAGGCCTAGCCATAGACAACATTCTGACCGGTGTCATTTACCCTGTGCTTTATTTCCACTACAAGTCTTCAGGATAGTGCAGAATGCAGCTGAGCTGAACCGCAGTACGCCGGTTATTCAGCCATGAAAACATCCATATTCACCAAATACCTGCCCCATAAATCAGAGCAACCCTCTGAATAAGGCAACAATACGACTGGACCCTATAATTGGTTTATAGAAGATTTGACCTATAAAGTAAAGCTATTCATCCAAAGTTCTAGCGTGACTTATAGCCGGCCCACGTGAACTTACTGGCATTGGTCAAATACTAATTAGGTAATCTGGTATTTACTGCCAGACTCCACAGAGCCCCTGTTTCCTACCAATATTATGCACAAGTCCTCCCCCCAGCGCGCACGCACGCACACACACACACACACACACACACACACACACACACACACACACACACACACACACACACACACACACACACACACACACACACACACACACACACACACACACACACACACACACACACACACACACACACACACACACACACACACACACACACACACACACACACACACACACACACACACACACACACATACACACACAGATAACAAGGTTTGTGATTATCATCTTAATGGGCATTAATAAGGGATGAGTGATAGCATGGGGCATATTTGCAAACAATAAGTTGTCACAGGGGTATAACACATTAAGCACACTTGAGAAGGGAAGAGTAATCTCATGAAAATTCAATTAGTCCATTTCAGGAAAGGATTAGGCACAAAGAACAAAATTAATAAAATAGAGTGCAAAATGAGATCAAACAGTTACACCATTCATCCTGTGCAAAAACAAGTATTTGGTACCTACACTGAACCAAAATGTACAGCAAATGCAATACTTTTACTGTAAATGGTAAATGGACTGCATTTATATAGTGATTTTATCCAAAGCACTTTACAACTTATGCCTCGCATTCACCCATCACTCACACATTCACACACCGACGACGGAGGCAACCATGCAAGGTACCAACCTGCTCATCGGTAGCAATTAGGGGATTAAGTGTCTCGCTCAAGGACACTTCGACACACGCTGCTGGGAGTCGGAATCGAACCGGGAACCTTCCGATTACCAGACGACGACCGCTCTACCTCCTGAGCCACTTTTATTATTGCTCAAATTTTTCACAAGTTGAAAAGAAATACAAATGTATACACACAAATAGCTTATTTCTCTCAAATTATCAAAAAGTATATATATATATAAATAAATTAAAAATAACATTCTTACTGTCTTATACTATCATGCACTCTTCCTACTATACTAATATGTCTTTACTACTATGCACTCATCACTGCAGCACCCAAGTTTCAGCACTGTTTGATGAACATTGTTACTCAGTTACCCTTCCTGCTGATTTGTCGTACAGAACTTGTACGTTTCTTTGGATAAAAGCGTCAGCTAAATTACAAAATGTAAAATTCTGCCCACAAATTTGTTTCGTTTCCTGTTAGTGAGCATTTCCCTGTTGCCACAGTACAGTAGTCCATCTATACTGGACATGTGTGGCATATCAAGATGTCTCTACAGCCATGTCCTCTGTGTGGAGGGAATGTTAACCCAATAGGCTTTTTCGCTCAAAAAGTGCCTACTTGCACAATCCCAGCGCTTAACTGACATTTCGCTTTTCACAATAAACGTTGAGCACACAGTTGTTGGATATACAGTTGTAGCCCTTTAGGACTCTCTGCACTGCGGCATGGGCGCAGTGTGTGTGCCAGGTTAACGGTATATCAACCAGTAGGGGCACTCGAGTTACACTGGTGATTATAACAGTTAGCGTTTTTCTCAGTCGCTTTGGTGCATTTCTCACATCACCTTTAACATTTGCACAACAGTTAGTGTATTTCTCAAAACAATTAGTACAAATTGCAAAACCTAGTTGACAACCTGCAAAAGCATGCCACTTGCTCAAAATGGATAGTTCCTTCCTCAAAAGCAAGTATTTATGTCAATGAAAGTGTCAGTGTCATCACAATGAAAAATCCTGACACCATTCTTTATGAACAAGATAGTCAAATGGCTTTGTCATGTTTTCATTATGACAGATCACTCTGTAAGTGTTTTCCAATGCAAAAAAAGTCAGATCTTGGTGACACTACCTGAAAATGCTCAAGACAGGATACACTATTTGCACAGCCATTTGAAATCTACAGTTACACATTGCTGTATTTAGTGAGGTAAATGAGTACAAGACACGTATGTTTCACATTTTTACTGCATATGCTCTTTGCAATTTTAATTTGTTCACAGCATTGTGCAAAAGAAAAATACAAACTAATTTACAACAAACATAAGAAACACCCTTTGGCCTTTGGGTAGAGCTGTGCACA
Source organism: Notolepis coatsorum (assembly GCF_963971535.1). Classification (NCBI taxonomy): domain Eukaryota; kingdom Metazoa; phylum Chordata; class Actinopteri; order Aulopiformes; family Paralepididae; genus Notolepis; species Notolepis coatsorum. Next base: position 66,916,833 of record NC_140176.1, on the reverse strand, counting down.
ACTGTAAACAATATTGCAGTACATATTGGAACTGAATTGGAACATACAACATACACAGTACTGTAAATCATTCATTCACATCCAGACGTTCCTGTCTGTCTGGCTATTGGATTCAGGAATGGGGAGTAGGGAGGGAGATATTCCACCAGCATCCTTTCATGTGCTGCAAACCACTGTGTGACCAGAATTGCGTGGTGAAAACGAACATTATCCCATACAACAACGTACTTGGTCAGATGGTCGCCATTTAGACCCCTCTCATTCTCAGGGATTATGTCCCTGTAAAGAGTGTCTAAAAAAGTCAGCAGATGTTGTGTGTTGTATGGACCAATGCGGGGCATATGGGTGAGGACGCCGTTTTCTGAGATGGCTGCACACATTGTAATAGTCCCTCCTCGTTGGCATCAGTGGTTGCTTTCTGTCCAATGCAATTCCTTCCACGCCTTCTACCTTTTGCCAGATTGAAACCTGCCTCATCAACATATATGAATGTGTGCAGCGATTCCCTGGCATCCAGCTCCATTCAGGGGAAAAATTATAAAGAAATGTATAAAATTTGCTTGACAGATTTTGACAACTAGTTCAACATATTTGTATGTAATGACTCAAGCAATGAAATGAGGACTATTAGTTTTATAGGGAATGACTATTCAGCAGTCATAAGTATAGTTCATTTTGACTGACATGACCTAAGCAAATGATAATGTTATAAAACAGCAGAGAATTGTATGAAAGCAATTGATGCATGTCCAAAAGCATTTGCAATTTGTTCGGAGGAATGAGAAACTGCTACTATGATGTGCACAAATTACAAAATGTTGTGGAGGTTGAACTAACAGTTATGAGAACTTTAATTCTGATCAGAGAAATGCACCAAAGCAATTGAGAAAAACTGTATTATTATTATTATTATTATTATTATTATTATTATTATTATTATTATTATTATTATTATTATTATTATTATTATTATTATTATTATTATTATTATTATTATTATTATTATTATTATTATTATTATTATTATTATTATTATTATTATTATTATTATTATTATTATTATTATTATTATTATTATTATTATCTAGCCGACATGTTCTCTGTCTCCTCTAGCAAGCAAGATACTGGGTTCAGCTTGCCCTCCACACAGAAGAGAGGGCTGTGTAGACAACTGTGTAAAGCATCCATCAAAATGATTGATAGATAGATAGATAGATAGATAGATAGATAGATAGATAGATAGATAGATAGATAGATAGATAGATAGATAGATAGATAGATAGATAGATAGATAGATAGATAGATAGATAGATAGATAGATAGATAGATAGATGGATGGATGGATAGATAGATGGATAGACTTTATTCAGCAATAAATGTCAATTTGTTGCTGAATTAATTAATTAATAGGAACAGTTGTCTCAATTAGGAGCAGTTTGTTCAGTATATGTATATGCTGTATTTATCTTGTTCAGTCAATGCAAGAAAACAAGTAAAACATACATTTCTTGGAAAGGCTGAGACATGCTAGGCTATACCATCCCAAATCACACGATCTGAGACTGCTTCAGGGGAAAATAATGCATATGCTGGACAGCCCCCCCCCCCCCCCCCCCCTCTGTAATGTATTTTACATTATTGAATGTTAGAGGGTAACGCCCCCCATTTTTAAGATCCACATGTGTTATTTCTGTGCCCCAGCACAGTAACAGCACCTACTCGTGAACATGAAGCTCCCTCTCCTATACAGCTAGATCTTGTGATGCTGCCGATGTTAAAGGGGCACTTTGTCGACATTCAACCTTAGGCCTATCATTCCGTTATGAGGAGGACGTGTGATAATCGGATAACTCACCAACGCTGTGTCTTGAGAGCTCAACAAATCCTCATCAATGAGAGGAGAGCAGACCCCATTTCAAACTGCAGTTGAAACTATATCAGTCCCAACCCAATTAGATATTATTAAACTGTATTAGGCCCAATGATTTACCTTAGTAGGCACAACTCAAGGAAAGTTGAAGAAATGTTTGAGGAAATAGTGTCTGCAGTTTGCGAGCGATCTGCTCTCCTCTCGGTGACGTCACCCAGAGGAACCTCCCAGGGCGCTGATGCGGCTGAGCTCTCATAGACACAGAACACGTCGGTGACTTACATGTACCCGATTATCAGGATTAAGGTTGAAAATTGGTCAAGTCTCCCTTTAAAAGTGCAGCTGCTCCATAGACAATGAATAGAGTGTCGTGGGCCTATAAGATGCTGGCCCAAATGAGGTTTAAATTCTGCTTCAGGCCTCAGTTAGCAGAACAGAAACCTAATTTCGGTGTTGGAAGTAAACCTTTGTTATGGCTCCACAAATTATGTGTCCTGCATTGTTTATGGAGAAGCCCCAGTGCATCCAGGCGATGTCACAAATTCGAGGGTCCTCTGGTTTCTAGCTTCGGTGCATGTTGTTCACAAACATTGATTGGACCGTCCTGGGGCATAGGACTAATGTGATTTCTTAAAACTAGGTGGCAGTCCCTTTTTACCCTGCAGCAGCACACCACACTGACAGCTCAATGAGTGGGTAGTCCCATGTGGGTGTAGTGCTTGCCTGGTGGCTTTAGGGGGACCTTTGTGGGACTTATCTTGGATCATTGTCACTGCAGAAAAACATAAGCAGTGCCTGGAAGGTGTCCAGACCAACCCATAACCCTAACTGATTCATTCAAGTTCCTCGGCACCCACATCAGCAACAAACTCAAATGGGACATTAACACCACTGCCATCATCAAAAAGGCCCAGCAGCGCCTGTACTTCCTCAGACAACTGAGGAAGTACAGAGTCCAACAACACCTGCTGGTCCAATTTTACACTGCCACAATTCAAAGTATCCTCACCTCATCCATCACAGTCTGGTACGGTTCCACGGACAAACACACTAAACACAAACTCCAACGCATCATCAAGACAGCCTCCAAAATAATTGGCTGTCCCCTCCCCTCTCTGGACTCCATCTACACCTCACGCACAGTCACCCGCTCTGTTAAAATAGTCAACGACCCCTCTCACCCAGCACACCACTTATTCCAGCACATGCCCTCAAATCAATTACCACCAACCATCGTTGTGTGGCATTAAAGTATCTTGTATCTTGTATCTTGTATCTTGTCCTGCCGGGCTGCAGTCTCCAGTCCCAACAAGCTTTGTGGAGACATTTCAAAGGTGTCTAAGGGAGGGCAACATTTATTAACTTACAATAGTGTGTGAACAATGTGTTAAATCAAATCAAATCAAATGTATTTGTAAGGCCCGACAACACACGTTAATGTCCCCATGGGCCGGACACGTCTTAAACAAGTCAAGAAGAAACATCACAATAAATCAAGAACAAAGAACAAATAGTCAAAATAAATTTAAATAAATAAAATAAATGCAACACTCCCAGACATACCCCACGCGAAGGTAAGTAAAAACTCACTAAAACCTACAGTAGCAATAGGAAAAAATGCACCACAGGCAATGTGGATGAGAGAAACCTTAGAAGGGCCGTTCAAGGGGGGATCTCCCTTCTTAGATGTCGGTGATAGTAGTGTTGCAATAAAACAGGCAAAACAGTTGGTAAACAGTGTTCTCATCAGGCCTTGTGCTCTTAACCCTTTCTCCGCCAAAAACGAGTATACTTGTGTTTCGTCGTCACCGCTTGGCGCCAAAAACGAGTATAATCGTTTTTGGATCCTTTGATATTTTTCCTTTGATCCCCGTTCTATAGACTCAGCCGGAGCTACCTGGGTCTCCTTGGCACATCTGCCTATGTTGGAATTGCAATGACGATCGAATCTCACCAGGTGGCAGTATCACCTACCGTTTGAACTGGGGATATCACTTGTCTTCCAGTACTGACTTTCCTCCGGCTGTTTCCGCCAATGAGTGGATCACAACATAGCAATCGGTGGAAGATTTGGTGCCTCAGAGCTATTATTTGGCGCCATCATGGAGACATGATGGTGCGACCGAGGTCAGTCGCCGTTGGTTTTGCTCCGCAAAGATTGTGCACACTTTTAGTTATTATGTTTATTTTTAATACTTTTTGTATGCACTCATGCTGCAACCGCTAAAACTATCACTTAAACAAAATGTCACATAGAAAATCACTTTAAAGGAAGGAGGTACTAATAGTATAGTTTAGATACATTAAGAGTTAAAATTGTAAATTAGTGTAGTGTATTATAGGAACCAGTTTCTCAGGAACTCAGCATGTCTTTTTTTTTACCATGCATATCTTGTGTCTTACCTATTTTATTTTTCTATGCCTATTTTATTATTGTATTTTGCACAATCAATGTGGTCAGGACCACCCGCATTTCACTGTATGCCCTGGTATGTATGTGACAAATAAACCTCTTGATTCTTGATTCTTGATTTCCCGTATGGTAGCCATGCCCAATATACACGAGTAATTGCGATCGCCATGGGATAGACTGGGATTTATTCATTTTGGAGTATCTTCTGACTGAGGTAAGGTCTATCTTAGGTACCCTGCTGGTATTTTTTTTACGTAAAACATGCTTCTGTACCAATCACAGTGTTGTATTTTACCGGACGTAAAAAATATGCTACGCATAACGATCGCAGTTTCTAGTATGCTAAAAAAAAACGCATCGAATCTGAATATATACTATGAGTAAGTAAAGTAAACAGGATACACAGGTGCAGTATACACAAGGTACCCTAACTGGCATGATATACGTCATACGTTATACATTGTAGTCCGTGCAGGTTAGGTGGTAAGAGTCAGACACACAGTGATCAGACATTCCTAGCAGTTCTCCATTTAGTTCTCCGGCTTCTCATCCATTCAAAGGCAATGACAAATCAGTTGAGATTGTTGACAGAAATGTTGTATGCACTTTAATGAGAATTATTGCTGATGTTTCTGATGATGTTGTTGATGCTGATGTTGATTGCTATGTCGAAAGAATCCTCTCTCTCGGAACCTCTCAGAGGCATTCGTTATTTCAGTCCTTCCATATGTCAGCAAACACAGTTACTTATACTGTGTTGGTCAGCTAATTAGTTTTAGCCGAGGCTCCATTGATCCCCATGTTTTTACAAGTATAGGGAAACGGTGTGTAATGAACCCTGACCTAGCAGTTTATCGCTCAATCCCTATAGGTTGGGAGACCATTACGTCACGCCCCCATATTGCAATCATTGAACCATGCGCATATACTGTATGAGGAACGGTGTCCCTGTGAGGTCAAACATTGTCTAATGAATTTTTCCTAGGTAAAATGGGAGTTTATTTGGAATGAAGCGATCATGGATTTCAAATTAGATGCTAAGTGGAGGCTGTTTTCTGAAAAAGGTCAAGCCTGTGATAGTAATAATTTGTGCTGGCAGAGACTTTCACCAGACATCATCAGAGAAGAATTTGATGACCCTGTGTCTCATTAGTACTATCTGGTTCTGTTTGAATCAATACATGGCTTTCTGAAGGACAACTTCTAATGGTTCCCACTCACACAAGGCAAACATCAGGTTAGGCCTGTTAGGAGGACTGATTGATTGGAACGCCGAATATTTGTCTGAAAACCACAGTAAGCTAATAATTGCGTAATTTGCGTCACTCATGGAAAATAAATTTCATTTAAAAGCTTCGCAGCAATTTTTTTCAATTTCTTTTGGTGCAATGTTAAAAAAAGGAACTTCAAAGTAAATATCTGTGAGGAATGAAACATTAATAGCCTATATTTCATGCACTTTAACAAATTAAGATGGCGTGGCGGTGGCGCACAGCAGCAAAATTACTTCCAAATTATGGAGCTGACGGCAGACTAATAGGAAAGCTGTGAAGGTTACCCTGATAATAGCCCTGAGTCGGGGGGTATTTCCTGTGAATAGGATTGTAGGTGAGTGCAGTCTAGCTTATTTATTTCGTTTTACAAAAGGAGAAAGCAGAAATGTTTAACTCTTTCACTACCACACTACAGATGGTTAACCTTTCACTACCACGGTTAACCATCTGTAGTGTGGTAGTGAAAGGTTAACCTTCTGTAGTGTGGTAGTGAAAGGGTTAACCCTTTGTAGTGTGGTATTTACAGGTTAACCTTCTGTAGTGTGGTAGTGAAAGGGCTAACCCTTTGTAGTGTGGTAATGAAAGTGTTAACCCTTTGTAGTGTGGTAGTGAAAGTGTTAACCTTATGTAGTGTGGTAGTGAAAGGGTTAACCTTTTGTAGTGTGGTAGTGAACGGGTTAACCTTCTGTAGTGTGGTAGTGAAGGGGTTAACCTTTTGTAGTGTGGTAGTGAAATGGTTAAGGGGACATCTTTTCTACAATTTAAATTGTATACAACTTCCTTGGATCTGTGGATGTTTGTTCATTTTCTTTTTTGGCTTAAAACTAAATGAGTTTGAGTCTAAATCAAATTATACATTTTTCCAGCGCCTCTTTTTTCCCGTGGTATTTGCAGTGGTTGTAGCACAAGCCAAATTGTACATTATTGATCTCCTTCCCTGTCTCAAACACCCAACACCCAAGAGTAAAACATTTTTTAAACTTTTACAAGTTGGGTAGAACATCAGATAGGCAATGTTCCTAGCTCCAAAAAGCACAGCTAATTGCTAAAGCGATATTGCTTGTGACCATCCGCATTGCATCACAATGATCAATAATTCTAAACAGCGTGTTTGGCCTTATTTATTCAATTCCTGGCCAAACGGTAAGGAGTACATTTCTCCCCTGTGCCTAACTACCATTTCAGACTGCCAAATCCACTAGGCAAACAACCCATTTTCCATAATATGTCCCCTTTAAAGAGACACAGAAGATTTGAAAACACAGTATCACAGCCAAGAATTAAACCCCAAGCCCCCAACATAGCAAGAGGTGGGTGACCTGCAGCCCGATCCGACAGTCGTACAGAACCGTGCCGGGAACGCACTGTTCTCCCATTCAACGTCAATGAATTCTCTAGTGTGATAGATAATGTGTCTGTGAAGATAATTGTGAAGAGGAGTTACCATGGGTGTAAAAAGTACCCAGAAATTATACTTAAGTGAAAGTATGGGTACCGTCTCAAAATCTTACTCAAGTAAAAGTCAGAGTATCTGGCTAAAAACACACTTGAGTAAAAGTTTAAAAAATTCTACTTTTAAATGTGCTTAAACTTTTCATGGAGATAGGGCCATGGGTGCTCGTCTTGTCCGTCCACGCCGACCGTTTCATCCTCTTCATCACTCGTACTATCGTTTGTGGCCATCTTCTGCTTGTCACTCTGACAGTCTGTCATATTCTTCTGATAGCAGGTGTTTAATCAAAGATCCCTGCTTTCTAGTCTTGCACAAGGACCAATCAGCATGGGTATGGGTGGGTTAATTTTCCATTTATGGGGATTTGATTGGCTGTTTTTAAATAAAGTGCGGCCGCAGGATTAATAACGTTAACATTAGTTCGGCCAGAGAAACAAATATAGGAATTAAAATAGTTGGACCTGCGAGATTTGTACATTGTACTTTCTAGATCTGCATTTTAAATGTAAGGAGTAAAAAGTATGTTTTTTTCCTCTGAAATGTAATTTAGTAAAAGTACAATTATACAAACCTAATAATACTCGAGTAAAGTACAAATCCCACAAAACAGTACTTAAGTATTGTAACGAAGTACAATTACTCAAGTACTTTATACCCCTGACCATGTGATACAGCTAAACAAGCTTGTGAAATGCCTTGGAGCCTGGAGCTTCTATTTTCTTAAACCGTGTACCGAGTGGTTAACCTGGATGTAGTGCTTTATTTCCAGAGGTTATTGAATTCACCAGCGACTTTATTTCACTTTCCAGGGTCAGTGACTCCACTATGAAAATAGTGGTAATTAGGCCTAATCCACTCGTTCTTTCTGAAGGGGGAAATAAAGATTGGTTAGACTGTGAACTATGAAAAAAATAATAAAGGAAAATAATAACTTTGAGGAATAAAAATAACAACTACTATGTCTTTTTGATGCATTTTGTTTTGTTTGGCTTTTGGCTGTAGTCCGGAAATGCGCTGTGGCGCACAGTATGAAAATAGGTACTGATGAGCAAGCAGTTTCTCCCTGCGTGCTGATGTTTGTAGCCTGGTATATCATGTCAAGAGGATGCTAAAATATGTATGGCCTGGCCTTTGGTCTAAGACCTATGGGAAGGTTGTGAATAATAGATGATCTATGTTGGTGTGTTTACATGGACTCACTTACCACCAATACAGTTCTTGAAACATTTCTGGAAAATGGAAGCCAGGCAGACTGAACCTATAGCTTAATTTGGCCACAAGTTAGGACAAAGAGATGAGATTGTAAAGGGGAATTCCACTACGAAGCAACAATAAACAGATTTACCACATTGAGGTGTAACTGTTGAATTATGTTGTGTGTCGCTGGCCGAAGCGATCTTCTATGCTCAGAAGAATCTACAGTGGAAGGTGCTGATTTTGGTAGAGCTAAGTATCTCTCAATTTAGAAGAACTGCAACAATGGAGTGTCTACCTCGATCAGCTTCGCACTCGCTCTTACCAGTTAACGGAGTATCCTGGGCTGCATTCACATTTCAAATTAGCACATTCCTTAATTTGGGAATTAGAACTACTTGTATTGCCTTTAGTGCACCCTCTGGACACAAAACCTCTGACGTACAACAAGTACGACAGCTGGTTCTGTGCAAGGGAAGGAAGGAGAGGGAGCACCAGTGAGAATCGAGCGATCCTTAACTCATTGGCTGCCAAAAACGATATTTCTCGTTTTTCAAAGCCAATTTTAACTGCCAAAACGAGTTATCTCGTAATTAAAAAAATTAATAAAAAATATGATTAAATTAATAAAAAATATGATGATCATATCAAAAATATGATTAAGCGGACCTTGGTGTGTGTTCCTGGTACCTCTGAGTAAATTATAATTGAAATGACAATCGAATCCCGATAGGTGGCAATATCGCCTACCTTTTGAACTGGGCTAGTTTAGTGTGGGGGGCTCTCACGCTGGAGTTGAAAGCCAGAGGCTTGAAAACTTTGCCTGCAATGGCGACCTGTTAGTGAAACCGTAATTAAACAACAAATAATGTTAGTCTGGATGGCTTCCTGTTTGTTTTACATTGTCTTTGTAATGATGGGACTAGTCTCATCTCATCCAATCTCTCCTCATCTTGTTCTACACAAAAGACAGCGAAAGCAAAAGGTGAGGAAAATACGTGAAATAGTCCAAACTACAGTGAAAGGCAAGCAACAAATGCTGTCATCTGACATTGTCATCAATGGCATATGAATGCAATACTGATGATTCCCTACATGCAGTGGTGCAGTCGTAATATGGGAACTGGTTACACGCCACGTGCACGCGCGCTCCCCGGCCGGGTACTTATCATTGCGCGCACTTCTGCCCTGAGTGCTACTAATAACACGCCGTGTAACCGCGTGTGTGCACGACTGCACCCCTGCCTACATGTGTATGGTTGGTGAAAGCCTTTGTATAAGATAACATGTAGCCTAAATATTGAGTAGCAAACATTCACTGACGTTAGCAATACTAACCATGATTAGTGCAAGGATAATGTTACTTCTACTCTCAAAGAGGATATAATCTGCGGCACGTGGCGTAGTGGTTAACACTGTCGCCTCACAGCAAGAAGGTCCTGGGACCAGGTTGACGGGTTGCTCACAATGGTTTCCCCTCCGAAAAAGAGATGCAGAACAGAGTGCTAATGCTGTCGCATCCCTGATGAAGACGGACAGAAGCACTTGGATTGGTCTCCGGGTGTGGCCTCACGCCGCAACCCATGTCTGCTCCCAGCGACCCTTGGGGGGAAGGAAGACGGGATGAGTCAAGCGCAGAGAGAAAATGTAATCAGCGACCCAAAACATTTTAATTGTGTGTTCCAATGTGTGTTGGATGGGTGTGTTCGCTGCATGACTACGTTGCAATGTGTGCTACATGTACGAATAAAGACTTCTTCAAGTCCAGTTTAATCTTTAACAAAGCTCTTTAATGTAGCTTGGTTTCTGGCATGCAAAACAATTGTCAGACAAATTTCTATCCCATTTAATTCCATTAATTTAATTCATTATTGCTATGGCTTGATAGGCAGCTCAGTGTTATCTAGCTCAGCTGTAATGAATCTACTTTTGTGGGGACAGACATACAAACAGATGGACAGACGGACAGACCAATGCTGTTCTACAGTAGATGGCTGCAGGCCCTTTGGGCCTATGCGGTAAAACAGATTTGTATGAGACTAATTTGATTACATTTACATTTACATTTAGTCATTTAGCTGACGCTTTTATCCAAAGCGACTTACAGTACAAGTTCTGTACGACAAGCCATCAGGAAGGGCACAACTATCAGCTGAGTAACAATGTTCATCAAAGTGTTGAGTGCTACAGTGTAGGTTAGTTTATTAGGACAAGTGCATGACAGTATGGTTAGTTAGGGTTAGATTTTTTTATTCTTTATTTTTTTTAATTCAGATAATGGTTGAAGAAGTGCGTCTTTAGTCGACGGCGAAAGATTGGACGTGTTTCGGCTGTCCTAACTGGGGTGGGTAGTTCATTCCACCATTGTGGGGCAAGGACTGAGAATAGGCGACTTCTCTTTGATGACCCTCCCGGAGCTTGGATAGGAGTAGGTCTGAGGCGGCCAGAAGATGCAGAGCATAGGGGTCTTGAGGGTGTGTAGTTAGAGACTATTGACCGGAGGTAGGCGGGAGCAGTTCCCTTTGCCGCACGGTATGCTAGGTCGAGGGCCTTGAAGCGGATTCGTGCAGCAATGGGGAGCCAGTGCAGGTCCCTAAGAAGTGGGGTGACATGGGCCGACTTCGGTAGGTTTGAGATCAGGTGGGCCGCTGCGTTCTGAATGAGTTGAAGAGGCTTAGTGGCAGTGGCCGGGAGGCCAGCGAGCAGTGCATTGCAGTAATCGAGGCGGGAGATGACTGTTGATTGGACGAGGAGTTGGGTGGCTTCTTTTGTCAGGAAGGGGCGGATCCTTCTGACGTTGCTCAGGAGGAATCGGCAGGTTCTGGTTGTCGCTGCGATGTGAGCAGAGAAGTTCAACTGGTCGTCGAGGACAACACCAAGGTTCTTGGCGGTCGGGGACGCGGTCACAGCTGCATTCTCGACTGTGATGGAAAGGTCGGTCAGGGGGGAGGATTTGGCCAGCAGGTGGAGCAATTCTGTTTTGCTTAGGTTCAGTTTGAGGTGGTTGGTCGTCATCCAGGCGGAGATGTCGGACAGACAGGCCGAGATCCGCTCAGAGACGTGGATATCTGAGGGAGGGAAGGAGAGGAAGAGTTGAGTATCGTCGGCATAACAGTGGTAGGAGAAGCCATGAGACGTGATAATGTTACCCAGTGATTTAGTGTAGAGGGAGAAGAGAAGGGGTCCTAAAACCGAGCCCTGGGGGACACCCGTCCGCAGGGGGCAGGTGGCCGACAGGGTCCCTCTCCATGACACTTGGTAGGAGCGGTCATTGAGGTATGATGACAACCATGTCAGTGCAGAGCCAGCCACTCCCATTCCTGCGAGGGCCGCGAGGAGGATCTGGTGGTTGACTGTGTCGAAGGCTGCAGATAGATCTAGGAGAATCAGGACAGAGGAGAGGCCTTTCGCTTTTGCTAAGTGAAGTGCCTCTGTGACCGCAATGAGGGCTGTCTCTGTGGAGTGACCAGTCCTGAAGCCTGACTGATTAGGGTCTAGGAGGTCATTCTGTAAGAGATAAGCAGTAAGTTGGTTGGATACAGCAAGTTCAAGTGTTTTAGAAAGGAAGGAGAGAAGATGAGACAGGACGGTAGTTGCCTATGACGGTAGGGTTCAGGGATGGTTTTTTTATGAGGGGCGTGACTCTGGCTTGTTTTAGGGAGGTGGGGACCACCCCCGAGTTGAGTGAGGAGTTGATAGTTGCAGTTAGGAATGGGAGGATGTCTGGTGCTATGGTCTGGAGGAGTGGGGAAGGTAGCCGGTCCAGCTGGCATGTAGTCGGACGGTTCGACGTTACCAGTGTCAGGTGCTCGGCTTCTGTAATGGGAGAGAAAGATGACAGAGTGAAGGATGAGGTTCTCAATTCAGCATTTGGAATGGGTGGGGGTTGGGAGAAGGAGCTGCGGATGTTCTCCACTTTTTCCTCAAAGAAGATCGCAAAGTCTTCGGCAGAGAAAGATGAGGGGGGGGGGTGGGGGGGAGTGAGGAGGGAGGACATGGTAGCATGCAGTTTGCGAAGATTCTTGGCAGAGGCCTCGATCCTATGGTGAAAGAAAGAAGCTTTGGCATTAGTAATGGTTTTGGAGAATGTTAACAAGAGGTTGTGATATGTGTCGATGTCAGCAGTGAGGCGTGACTTTCTATACTTCCTTTCAGCTGCTCTCAGGACCTGTCTTTGTTCTCTCACTGGATCTGTCAGCCATGGACTGGGTGGGGAACGGCGGGCAGGTTTCTCAACGAGGGGACAGAGCTTGTCGAAGGAGGTTGCAAGGGCTGAGAGGAGGGTGGAGGTTGCCATCTCTGTGGATAGAGCAGAGAAGGTGTCACTCAAAGGTAGAGCGGATAGTATGTCAGAGGAGAGGGTGGAGGGGGATAGGGAGGGCAGGTTGCGTCTGAGTGAGACGGTTTGAGTTGGGGTGAAGACCTTTCGTTTAAGCATGAGAGTTAGTGAGAAGGATATGAAGGAATGGTCAGATACATGTAGGGGAGTTACCGTGGTGTTAATGATGCTGGAGTTACGGGAAAATATGAGATCCAAGGAGTTGCCTGCTTTGTGGGTGGGAGGCATGGCAGTGGGAGTCAGGTCAAATGATTGTAGGAGGGAGACTACTATGACTGACTGGGATGAGTCAGGCAGGTTGAAGTCGCCCAATAGAAGGAGAGGGGTACCATCTTCCGGTAAGGAGCTTAGAAGCATGTCCAGCTCATCTGTGAAGTGATCGAGCGGACCTGGAGGGCGGTAGAGTGTAACAATGGTGAATGATTACAAAACACTGATGGCCCTCATTTATCAATGGTGCGTACGCACAGATATGTGCGTAACCCGTGTGTACGATAATTTCTAAGCAAAGTGTGTGACTTATCAATTTGAACGCGTGCTTGACTTTGGCCGTATATTTACGCACAGCTCCGACCGTGCGTACCTGGCGCCCGGCGGTAGAATATTATTATTGCATCGCGGAAATAAGCTTCTGTGCATTACTTCCAACACTGGTGCGTGTTCTGTATGAACCGTAATTCATTATAGTTCATTGTAAAATAGCGACAGTAGTGTAATTATAACGGGCTCAGTCACGCTCGAACAAGAGGTTGGCCTGCTTGTTTGGCACCGGGGGGCAGACGCAGAACACCCACCTCCAAACGCGATTAAATATTGTTTCAAATAAAAAGCGAAATACTATTATATTGTGTGTCATGTTTCCAAATAAGATTGGTCACAACGAAATGCTTTCTACTTCAATTTGTTGGTTAGAATAGATGACCTCCGTTGAAACTTCACTGAGACTAACTGTCTATTTGTGAGCTCCCGCACAGACATGATAATAATAATAATAATAATAATAATAATAATAATAATAATAATAATAATAATAATAATAATAATAATAATAATAATAATAATAATAATAATAATAATAATAATAATAATAATAATAATAATAATAATAATAATAATAATAATAATAATAATAATAATAATAATAATAATAATAATAATAATAATAATAGCTTCATTTTATATAGCGCCTTTCAAGAGAGCCAAGGTCGCTTTACATAGATAGGGGGGGGGGGGGGAAATAACAAAGTAACAAACATAGTGGACAGACACAACATATAAATATGATGATGGAATTCAAGTTCAAGTTTGTATTGATCA